>NC_072414.2:86156973-86471315 GCF_028858775.2 Pan troglodytes
CATGAGCTCCAGAGTCAGGATTTTGTGTTTTCAAAGACCAAGTAGTTTTCTCCATCAAATCACTTGCCTTGTGTTCATTCTGTATACATATTATTTGTACGCAGATCTTAAATTTAAACACAGATGTTGAAAGGGATCCCATCCACTATGGGGTGTCTTTTTCGAAGCTGGATCTTGGGTTCAGGGAGATGCCTTAAGGTCACCCCTTGAGGAATGGAAGGGCCTCCTTGCACCTCTCCTCTGTGGCCAAAGCATCTCAGCTTTTGCCTGTGCTCTGTATTGGGATTCCATTTGAAGAAAGGGTTTTGTTGCTGAAAACTAAAGATTGAAAACCACTTATCTAGTAAAAACCCCTTCATTTTACAGACAAGGAAATGCAGAGGCCCAAGGAGGTGAAATTTTTTTTTCATCAGTAAGGTGTTTAGAGGCATAAACAGATTGAGACCCAGCTAACCCAATACCTGTGCAGGGCTTTTTCTCAGTAAAATGCTTAGCACAGTGTTTGACTGCTTGTTGTCATTGCCTCATCCCACCTCAGAATCCTGAGATAGATGCGTGAGGAGTTCAGTAGCTGTGGAATGTTGCTCCGGTGTCTCTCAATATGGGTACCCTGTTGCATGGGACTGTCTGGCATGTTGCAGGATGTTTAGCAAACCTGGCTCTCACCTGCCTGATACCAGTAACTTTCCTTGATTATTGTGTGGAAAACACACAAGCATATGTGTGCACACACATGCACACACAGCATCCCTTTGTTTCATCACACGTGTCCAAACACCCCTAGGGGACCAGCACTGCCCCCACTTGAGACCTCTCACCTCACCCTCCACATCTCTGGTTGCATTACTTTGCACCATCTGCACATCCCCAATTCTATGCTTGTCTGTTAGATTGCAATCGTTTCTTCCCTGGCCGTCTCCCAGCCAGGTTTGCATTTAGGAGAAAACCCACTTCCTGTGGTCCTGTGGTCCAGTCTTCTACAGACGTGGCCTGTCGGATGACTTCTGTGACCTTGTCTCTCACTTCTCCACACATACAGGGTAACTGAGATAGCTCAGGCTCAGGTACTTCTCAGTGTGTCTGACGTTGTCACTGCTGTGATATACCAGGACCCTGCCAATACGGATGGTAGTAGGATTTGAAATTTTGTGCTAGCCGAAAGAGCAAAGATCAATTACACAAATTCAGAGAACTCTGTGTCCCAAAGTGTTATCTGAACAGTGGAACAGGGGCCTCCTGTGATGAATGGCCAGCGTGTTGTTTTAGTAGGTGCAAAGAATAATGCCCCTGCATTTCACAAGTCATTGTGCTGTCATGCTTCCTTCACATAATAGGAAACGCTTTTCCAAATGAGTGTTGGGTTGCTTCACAGAGACAAAAAAAGTAATTTAAGATGTCTCTTGTAATCCATGTTTTGTCATTTGGGTGTTCATTTATTATTTTAGCTATTTCCTGTTTATAACCGAGACATATACCTGTCTTGGTGGTCATTCTGTTCTTCCTCTTTATGAATTTTAAAGAATTTTTTTTTTTTTTTGGTATCCTTTTCCTTTTTCCTCTCCTGTAGTACAAAAGATAACAAAAGTATCTCTTGGGAGCTGGTGCTACTGCTTTACCCTGCCTCGAGCTTGCAGGTGGGGGAAATCTACAATAAAATATCGACTGCTTCTCAGACTGAAAGATTGTGCTAGCATATGTACATCACTGACTTGCTACTTATGGTTCCTTCTTCCTGGCTATTGTTTAAATATTTCAAGTTTTTTTTTTTTTTTTAACACATTTGCTTTTCTTTGTGATCTTCATTCTAAGGCCCAGCTATTTTCCAACTGTTGGGAAAAACCTTTTTGCATCAGGAGGCTCTCTACTGGTGCAAATGTATCGTAACTCTCCTCTCCAAAGCCTGTCTCATGCTTTGTTTTTGGATAAAATCTTGATATTCATAATTGAACATTACAGTTAAAAATCTAGATGGACTCTCTGGGGAAATTCTCTTCAGGGAAGCTGTGTAGGCAGTTCAGTGGGAGGGAAGGAACATCAGCTTTGGGGTCACACATCCTGAGCTTGCTGATAATCACACTGTCTGCTAATTGTGGGACTTGGACAGTGATTCCCTGTGGAGTCTGGCTCTGTATCTGTATAATGGGCTCACTCGCCAACTGGCAGGGTCATCATGGCTAACAGTAACAACATCTACTTGACACTGTTTATTCCCTTGCACACTCTGATGGTAGGTATTACTTATTATTAATTTTGAGATTTTTCTGCATGTAAACTGTAGGTCCTCACACCTTGGCAACTCAAATTATGCAATTTAAGAAAATAAGATAGGACTAGTAAAATTCAATGTATTTTTTTCCTCCAAAACAGCATAGAATTTTTTGATATTTTTTGGTAAAAGTGGGCAGTGACCATCGTCAAGGACATGGTAGGAGGGGCATCCATTGATGGAAGGATTGGGCAGTGTAGGTCAGCCTGAACAATACTGAAGTTTTATAACCATGTATGGGCTGGGGTAGTGGTTGCTTATGTGTAGAGAAATCACATTGGCATGGGTAGGTTGTTAGCTTGGTGATGGTTAAAACATGGACCTGCCCCGTAGGCCCCTCATCCAGGCTCTCCTGAGTCATGTGGAACTTGCTGACTTCCCCTTCCATAGTCCACCTACCTGCAGATTCCCCCTGAGCCACAAGTAACTCCTAAAAACACTGGGGTTGGTGAGATGAAGGTGCTTGGGTAAGATCAATCATCCCCTGAAACTGTGTTGCCTACTGACTCCAGTGTTTGTTCATGGGCAAAACAAGCAAAAAAGCATCTGATCTTAGATAGGAACAGTGAGCTTTTAGGGAAGAGTAAGACATAAAGCTAAGTTTAACCGGCTCCAACTTTTAAACAAAATGTCAAGAGTATGAATATAGAGTAATATAGATTATTCCATTTTGAGCCATTTCAAAGTAATCATACCAATTTCTTAAAGTATATTTTATATTTCAAGGGGATTCTACAGATTAACTCATTATGGAATTTTCTAGACTTAATTTAGTTTGGAAAGGTTGAGAATGGGAACCCACAAGCCCATTTGGACTAGCCTGCCTCAGAGTCCCTCCTCAGTCCCAGATGGTGCTGTATAAAGTGACTGTGACATTCTACCAGTTTATTAGCGGCTCTGAGGCAGTGAAAAATCTGGGCTGGAGTATTTCTCTGGACAAATTACACCCCATGTCGTTGATCTGCTTTTACAGCCGGGCTTGACACATTCACCATTTTCCTCCTGTTCCCTGGCTTCCTTAGCCTCTGAGATTTACAGCTTTTAAAACTCTAGCACTCTTTTCTGCCCCTTGCCTTTGAGTTAAAAGCTGACCAGTCTGTAATATAAAACATAGAATTATGGTAATGAATAAGAGGTTAAAAGCTATCATGGCAAGTAAAACTTGAGCAGGTTTGTCTGACTGATATGGTAAAATTATGTGTTGAATTAAAACATTAAAACGCTGTGGGATTAATGGAGAAAGACAAGAATGGGAGGTCAGAAACAATG
This sequence comes from Pan troglodytes, assembly GCF_028858775.2. Taxonomy (NCBI): domain Eukaryota; kingdom Metazoa; phylum Chordata; class Mammalia; order Primates; family Hominidae; genus Pan; species Pan troglodytes. Next base: position 86,160,509 of record NC_072414.2, read on the forward strand.
CTAAATCAGCACATTAACTGCCTGTGGGCTAGAGAGGGTGGCTTTAATATATGCCTTTTGCAGGAAAGGGAAAAAAAAGTAATTTAGTCTGTTTTCTTCAGGTGAGTAGAACAATGGCATTTTAAATCTAAGAGGCACTTAGTAAATACATGTATTTCAATTCCTTTCCTACATAGGGGAAGAAACAGAGGCTGCAAAAGATTTAGTTAGTTCAAGAAAAAACACTATAATTTGGAGTTTTTGACTTTATGAGTTTTGTTACGGCGCTGACATTCATTCTTTTGTGCATTCAGTGTATTCAAATCTTCAAATCTAGAGCACATTGTACGCTGGGCAGAAGGCACAGTACTTGAGGATTCAGTGGACAGTGACACAGAAAAGGCTGCTGTCCTTGGGCACTGATGAGTCTCGGGCTACTACAAGTAAGCAGGCAGTGGCAGTAGGTGGAATGAGGGCTGCAGGTCCTGGCATCAAGGATACCAATTTGGGCTTAGAATGGAAGAAGAGGCTTCCTTGAAGAACAGCGGTCTAAGCTGAGACTTGTAGGAACAGTGGTAATTAACAAGCAGACAGGAAGAAGAGCTTTCCAGGAAGACAGCAAAACATAGGCAAAGGTCTGGAGAGGAGAGAGAGCACATTCTCTCCGAGAACCTTGATGGAGTGGAAAAATCAGTGGTGTCACATGATAAGGCTAGAGATGAGGGCAGGGGTGAAGGCACAAAGCCACTGGATTCCACGTCTTGCAGATGAGCTATGGGAGTTCCTTCCTAGACACTAACACAGCAGTGACTTGGCTATTTTGATTTCCATCATGTAAATCTTGTTGTTGCAGTGGAGCTCCTATTGATTACATTTTTAAAAAGCTGATGTTGGAATAAAAATTTCCTGGTCACCTAAGGGCTCGGTGTGTTGCACCTTCTGAATGACTGTCCAAAGACATTTAGTCCCCTTGTGTGTGAAGTCATATATGATGCCACCGGAACAGACCTAATTGGTTCATGCTCATTAATTGAATTCCTTATATAGATGCCCTGAGTGTGTGTTTTCCATATTGTTTCTATCAGACAGAAGAGAGCAATTTTTATAGGTTTTATTGCTTTATCCATTTTTATTAACTAACAGATCATTGGATATTTTGACCAGCGTTTCTTGAGCTGTCGTGAGTTAAAAAAATTTACATTAAAAAAAAAAAGACGTGTAATTCACCACCACTAAATTACAAGTATTTCTGTAGTTCAGGGGTCAGCAAACCAGGGCTTGTAGGTGAAATCCATATGGCTGCCCGTTTTTGTAAATAAAGGTTTTTTTTTGGGAAAAAGCCTTCATTTGTTTACATTGTCTGTTACTGCTTTTATGGTACAAGGGCTGATTTTAGTAGTTGCTACAGAAAACTTATGGCCCACAAACCAAAAATATTTAATTATTAGCCCCTCACACCTGCCCATAACAGGGAAAGGCTAATCCTGTACCCTACCAATAAGACGTAGCCAAAGAGAGGACAGAAAAGAGCAAGATTTTACTGGTCTTCAGCAGTGACTAGAAAGACATAAGAGCCCAACCAGATTATTTAGTATTTTTTGCAGAGAAGAATCCATTACACTAATGAAAAAGAAGAAGTCTAGATTCTGCTTTTGAGATTTTTTGTGTTAAAGGTGTCTTTGATTAATGTATTATAGAATGTTTACGTCTTAAAGACTTTAAATTTTAGTCCATTTGTCTTTGAACCTAAGAAAAAAACACAAAAAGCCATTATGGTCATTTGATATTTCTCTTTTGGGAGGTTGGATGAGTATTATTGTTAACATTATTTGCAATTTGAGGGAAAAAAGCCTTTCTTGTTAAAAAAAATTCTGTTGCTTTTCTGATAATGCAGTAACCTCTTACTAGGTTGGGGTTAATGAAAATATTCTCCCAGTCTCTGGCTAATGTCCAGAGCTTCTGGTTCTCCTTCAAACTTTATGACAAAACTGGAGCAGCGTGAGCTGGAGTTGAAATAGGTTAAATATGAGGCCTGAAGAAGGTTTTGTATGAAATACATTTTTTCTGTCTCCCGTCTTTCCTCCTTCTTCCAGAATGTGGAAATAAATGGGGACACCAGGTGGGTAGAAGAGTTACAGAATGTTTATAAAAAGTCATCATTAAAGGGGGCCTACTATGGTAGCTTTAAATTAATTCTGAACATGCTGGTTCATGTGGTGGGTCAGGACCTCTAAGAGGCTGGGTCATAACCCATGTCCAGAAAGACTAAGTTTTAATTTTGATTGACATGATGCTAATATCATGATGCTAATATATCAGTTTAACTTGTTCCTTCTAGTCACTGAGAAAGTACAAGTAAATATTTGGCTGGATTCACTCGTGAGTTATCAAAGACTGTAAAATCCATTAAGCTGCTGCCTAAATCTTCAACCTGTTGCTCATAGGACTCTAATATCTAAACTACAAATGGCTATTTTTCATGAAAGTGTTCATTCTAGTGAAGGGACTGATTTTTTTATAATAACGTAAGTGTAAAACATTCACAGTAGACAGAAATGAGTGAAAAGCTTGTGAAAATGTGTAATTTTGAGAAGAAACCCAATATTTACTTTGCATTTCATCTGGTATGTGGTTCAGCTTTTACTTAAAATTGACAAACTGCTCTGTTCCAATAAGTTGAGCACTTAAACAGTCGCTAGGAAAATTTTCACAGTTATTCCAATTATGGTAATACTGCTCACAGCGTTATTCGAGTACTCTAGAATTAATATCGGTTCATTTTGAATTATCCAAGAAAAATTTTAGTAGCGCTTACTTGTATATTATTTTTGACCTTCAAACATTATTAGCTGTCAGAGCACTTGTATCTAAATAAATTTTGGCTGCTCAAAGAACCAACAACACCACCATCCCAAAGGCAGACGTTTAAAGGACAAAAATAAATTGCCATTATTAATGGTATTAAAAAGAATGTGCCATCAATAGGCTATTGTTAATTTGTGACATTGTGATTAGCAGAGAAAATGTCTACAAATTTGGATTATTTACCTTTCCATAAGAAAGAGCTTTACTAAATGAAAGTGTATATAACAGTGTAAAATAATGCTTAGCAAAGTATTCCGAAGTAGAAATATTACTGCAATATTGCTCAAGAATTTGTGGGGACCTACTTTTCTAGAAATAAATGGTTTAAGGCAATAGACATTTCTTTCTTTCCAAGCAAATTTGATTTCCCACTTACATCATGCTTATGAAATAAAAATATTAACCTATTTTTTCGTAGATAGTAATGCAATTTAACTTTAAAAGCTTCCCTATTGATACAGAAAAATTGTTTTGATTCAAATCAGAGGATTATTTAAAAATACTTTTTTTGTAATTTGTCTCCCATAGAAATATTTGATGAATTTATTACATGCAAAAGCTCTAATGGCCACTCCCACCTGTAATTGGGGTCACTTTTGATAAATAGGAAATAAATGCCCAGTTAAGTTAATTATATGGACACATATTGGTATGTAAAATATTTTAAAATCTTGTAATAAAGTCTAGTAGAGTCTTTTAATGTCATATTTATTTGGAAAAGTGATTGCTAGCTTTCTCTTAAATTTCTTAAAGTGGAAGTTTTCATCCACATAGCTATGTGGCTCAAAATTGCCATTGCTTTATATAGTATGTAAGTTAACCTATTTGTAATTAACTGCAAATGTACAAAGTCCATTGACAGCTTAGGGTAAGAATCTATCCTTATTGTTCATTCTGGGGAGCAGTGCTTCCATCCTTTTCTGAAGTCTTGAATATTCATCTTATTCTATAATTATGGAGGGTAAAGGAGAATGTAAAAAAAAAAAATGACGTCTGGGAATACCATGCCCCACTTTACTCAACCCCACCTACTTCACCCACCTGCATACATAAACAGAGCAGGTGTGGTCCAGGCAAACCCAGAGTTGTCAGTGTTAAGGCAAATAAATGGCTTAGCACCTCAGTCCCCCTTTTTGGTGTTTGCTTCTGTATTTAAATGTGTTTGAGGTTTTCAACATCCCCAGAACATTGGCTGTTAAGAGGCGGAAAACATGCAATTTATAGCAGATGGGTACAGCCTTTCCTGGCAGAGCTGCTGAAATGGGATCAATCAACAGCACTTCATGCTCCATTTGTCCAAAAGAAACCCACCTGGGGAAACCCTGTGGCACTGTGCCTATTAGGAAAACACCTTAACGTGTTTTTTAAAATAAAAATTTGCCAGTTGGCATTAATCAGGAAGAAAACGGTTTCTCCGTTAACGCTCTCCCACTTGCCTTTCTCTTATCTTTTTTTTTTCCTTCATGTTTTGAACCATGATCCTTTATTCTCTTTACTCATAAAAGGCACAGCCCACGGAAGCCATACAGCATGCTTACTCATAAGGCTTAAACTTTCAAACTTTTTCTTTCTAATTTTTGATCTTATCTTTCTACAGACCTTATTTGGCAAAGATCCACTCCTCTTTTCATTTTCCATCTGCCGATGCTGCCTTCTTTTTGATTTTCTGGACCTCTTCCTCTCCTTAATTTTAGAGTGTGTTAGGCTGGGAGTGAGCGTTATGAATTAGGGCAACCTTCGCTGCTCAATAAACCTAAGACCAGACAGAGTGAGTTTTGGGGGATGATGAAATCAAAGCCAGGTGCTTTGGAGGTACTGCAGTGGCCTTGAATTAATCACTTTTCTCTCTCTTGATTCCTGAAACTTTTCTAGGTGTAAAGTGGATATCTCGGCACTCCCTCTGAAGCAAGCCAACTGCCTGGAGCTGCCACTGGACAGCTGTCTGGGGGCTCTCCTTATGTTGGTCACACTTACACCCTGTGCGGGGGTCTCCGTCTCTGATCTGTGTGTCTGCCCCTTCGCAGACCCCAGCGAAAGAAAGCAGATTACCCAGCGATATGTGAGTGTTTTTCCTTATTGTATACTCCCCCTCCTCCCACCTTCTCTTTTAAAACAAAGTCTTTATTGAAACAAAGTCTCTGAATTGAAAAACTACATCAAAAGAGATCTTTGTCCCAAGTTTCCTTGTACGTCATAAAACAAGACATCAGACTTAGGGGTTAATGCATTAGTGAAAAGGTGACAGTGGAATTAAGAGTTGGTTTTGCTATTTTAAAAGGCAAAAAGAGATTCTGAATTTTTAGTGTTTAGCAAGTCTTTGGGGAATGTTGAAATCCCCAGGGAAGCAGACTCCTGCTTAGGCTGTGTGTGTGTGTGTAAATAGGACTTTTAATATGAGTTCACAAATAACTTTACCAGCCATTAATGGTTGCAATGTTATGGATACCTTTGCAGAACTTCTTAGGATCAAGTGAGAACCCGCTCATGCCTTGTAAAGCAATAACACTAGCTGGACATGAAGAACCGCTGTTCGGAACTAGTCTGGATGATAAGAGCAGTGTGTGATTTCTCCCTAAGTAGTTGCAATGAGCTTAACAGTCCACTCAGCATTTTTAAATGAAATGGCTGCGTCCTCTTCGTTTATTTTTTGTACTCTGGCTTTCCAGGTGCCTTTATTTGCATTCTGCTTTTATCCTATCTTCTGTATAAATCAATATGTTTATTTTAGTGCCACACAGGGAAAGCATGTTTTAGGGAAGTGGCATGAAAATGAAGCAAAGATGAATCCCTATTCAATGGCACTATCATTCTCAGCATAAACTTTAGTGTCTCCAGGATCCTTCACTGTGTAGATGTATTGATTAATTGAATAATTCTTTATCTTCGGGAGTACAAGACCTAGCCACATAGCTCATTGTCAATGCAGAGTGTGCATGTGAGGCTGGCATACTGTGAAGAAGGTTTGACACAACTATTAACATTCTCTCTGATTAGGTAAGCAAATGAAAATTTAATGGTGAAGAATAAAACTTTTCCCCAAGCTTTCCAGTGGATAAGTTGACAAATTTACCAAATTCGTGAGGAGTTTTGTGTGTTTATAAAGGAACATTAGATACCATCATAATGCCTGCTTTGAATAATACTTTAGGATTTGAGGAGTAGTCATCGAAAAGAGGTTTGAAGAGGCTATGGTCAAAATAGAAATAGTCAGTGCTTCTTCAGCTAGCAAGCTAGCCAGCACGTTAGAGGGAACGAATGCTGTTTCAAAGCACAAGTTACAGCCCCCTGGATTTGTTTTTTAAGTTATGAGGACAGATCCTCTTTAAAGGCATTTCCACTTCTAAATTGTAAAAGCACTTCATTTCAAATGCATTCTCTTAGTTTAAAAACTAATTGTTTTGTTTGTTTAGGTTGAAAATATAGAGGAGAAACAACTTTCAAATGTTTTTAGGAATGATGCATATTAAGTTAGGCAAACTATTATTAAGCTTGTGTTATTCTACCTGAAATGCCTAAATAGCAAGTATTTTAATAGCCTTTCGTAAATCCTTGAGGTCTGTTTATCACAGGTTTTTAGCTATCTAATGATGACAGAAATAGCATGTCCAGAGGTTTTGAGGCAGTATCTTTTTCAGTAGGTGTGTTCTGGAGGCAGGAGAAGAGAGTTTATCTGCTGGCCTCTTTCATGCACAATTTCTTAAGGATGCCATGTATATAAACATCCAAATATTGCTGTATGTGCTTAAGAATGAGCAGTAGATATATTCAGACTTTGGCTAGTACAAACTCAAGGCTAAAGTAAATATGAATCTAGGGTGATACTAGATACTTAATCTCTAATTCAATGAGCTAGCTAAAACAGACCAGAAAATTCACTGTTTCTGCCCCAACTCTCTTTAGAGTGGTGATAAGTATCTGTGATGGGTCCAAGTTTAGTCTCTGGAATCCATAAAGTTTGTACTAACTAGTTCAGAATAATGTTGTGTTTCAGAGTGATTTAAAAGTTGCATTAATGAGAAAGAAGGGGGGAAAAAAGAGTATCAGTGTAATTCTACCCACACATTTTCCTGGTGGGGTATCTATGCTATCACCAGGGGGCGATGTTAAAAGTAGATTATATGTGCTTCTAATTGGTTTATTTTAAAGCTGTAGTTAACTAATTCTCAGTCACTTTTCTTTTAATCTGGCTGCTATAAGTGCCTAACCGTCCTTATATAATATGTTTTTGGGGATTTTTTTTAAAGATTTCATGAGAAAAAGGAAGATAAATCTAGGATGCACTTCCTATAGGACTTTATGACATTAAGTAGTATATTAAAAAGCTGTTTTCACTTGTATCACCTTTTCAACCCTCAGTGCTTACAGAACTCCCTGAAAGATGTGAAAGACGTCGGCATTCTACAAGTGAAGGTTTTAAAGGCAGCAGATCTCTTAGCGGCAGATTTCTCAGGTACAGGACATTTTCATTTTCTAATTTATCTTTATTTATTTCCTGCTTTGAAACAATCTCCTGGCAAAGCAAAATGCTTAATAAGCAGAAGTATGAATATAACAGTCATGCTCCTTCAAATAGAGTCATAGCAAAAAAGAGGCAGACTTGAGCAATTTCTTTCACATAAAGCACCTATTTACACAATTATTTCTTTCAAATGATTTTATGCTGATTCAGTAATACTCAAATCTATTGAGCTTCAAAAATATTTGTGGAGTATGAGTCAAGACTTCTTTATTTGTTAAATTAAGTTGTTGGTCAAGCTTTTCTACGTAACCTCAAATGACAGTGATTCGACTTCTCGCCTTTTGCTGCTCTCTGTGCTGAATGGTTCATATGGTTCATAAATCTGAGCTTGAAGTCAGATCTGGCTGGCACCTCATCGTAATAATGACCAGAGCCTAGGCCCTGGAATCACTTTGCAGTTGACATTCATTGTCTTATAGGAAGTTTCTCTTGGTGCTTCTGTAACTTGAACTTTTAGAAAGAGGCCAAAGCAGACATGCTTTGTGCTGAATTATGCTCTCCTGCACGTAGAGTAATCCAGACACGCCAGTGTCTGACAGCGACTCCGCACTCATTGCCAAATTACCCCCTTGTGCTGACTAACAATTTAGCCGCCTACATGACAGATGCTATTTACCAAGTAAATTGATGAATACAAAGAGTATTCTACAGCATGGTTCTATCTATTGATTCAGGATTGCATGGTTTTTAAAAATATATATCTCATATTTTTAGAATGTGGGCTACTCTTTTTCTTCCTTTCAGACAGGAACAATTTCACTATATTCGTACAGCCTCTAAATTTCTGAGACTGAGTTTAAGGAAGTTCAACCATTGGAAAAGAGAACTTTAGTTTTCAGCGCATTATATTACAGAAATTTTAGGAAATATAAACTTAGTTGAAAAAAAAAAAGTTCTCCTCACCCTGCTCAAAAATGAAGCAATAGAAATGACTACCCTATAAGATGATCCTGACTAGTGAGAAGATCCAAAAATGGTTTTTGGGCCAAATAGAAGATACAACTTTTGAGGCTTGTAGGTGAAGTACTCAGATGATTGCTTTTAATATTCACTAGTATTATTGCAAATGTTTGTAATCTCATGTTAATTAAGACATTTTTCTTTTTACTTATATTTTATGAAAACAGTCAACATTTCACATGTGCCTTTGACATTAGTGGTTCTGTCATCCCTAAAGCACATTTAGAATTGCCTATGAATTTTCCAGAGAAAATTATTTTTAATTCCATGTAATTGTTTACATACAGCGCTTTTCGAATGCACAGTTGTTTTTCTCTCAGGAAATGTCTCCAGCCCCAAGAACTCATTTATGCCTTCCAGCATTTAAAAAAATTCTTTCTGTAAGTTGCATATATATATCTTTTAATCTCCAGTGACTGATGATAATGCATTAAGAGTATTTTTTGAAGGCTTGTTTACAACAACATCCATATGTGGAAACCCTTTGTTTTTTTAACCCGAGATGGAGTCCTGCTCTGTCGCCCAGGCTGGAGTGCAATGGTGCCATCTTGGCTCACTGCAACCTCTGCCTACTGGCTTCAAGCAATTCTCCTGCCTCAGTCTCCCCAGTAGCTGAGATTACAGATGCCTGCCACCACACCTGGCTAAGGGAAACGCTTTTGAAAAACTTAATTTACTTAACCTGTTCTATCAAGTAACCTCCATAAAGCCCCCAAAACTAGTTTTTATAAAGATTGTTTCAGGCCAGTGTATCATCTCCAAAGAGTATTTTGACTATTAAAATAAAGTGAATAGGAGAGGATACCTGAAGAAAGAGTCTTTGTAAAGACCCTCTCTATGGAAGAATAATTTTGGGAGAAATGTTTTCATCTTGTTGTTTTATGTTCAAGGTATTCAGTAGATAGTTTTGGAGTGCATGAAGGTAAGTACCAACAAATTCCAATAACGATAGCAGTAGTTAGAAATGAAATAATGCTGTGTGGTTCGACTAAATGCCCTGGTGTTTTACTATTTCTGTATTTATGAGAAAATTCTTGCTATAGTGAATTGAGGAAAAGTGATTTGTCATTAGCTAAACATGTGTTTAGACCATAATGACCTTCGTTTTTAGAACTAAGTCTCACAGTCTACGTTTATACATTGTCAGGCTCCTGTGTGAATCCTCCAGAGTGTTGTTCCCACCAAGGCACTGCTTTAGGGCTACAAAGTGGACTTATTCCAGATAGTTGTAATTTAACTTTTCTATGTGAAAAAAGAAATGGATTCACATTACCGTGAGGTAGCAATGAATACCTCTAAGAGGTCAGAGATCGTGGCCTACGGTGGGGATCAGGCATTACTGCTGTTATCATTATTGTTACCAATTCAAAGTATGTAGTAAAAAAATAAAACAGACCTCAACAGTGTCATTGGATCAGGATCAGAAAAGCCACCCATTTTTGTCACTGCCAGGAACATTTAAGAAATAAGTATTTCTACTCTATGCCTTCCATTTTCCAGTCATCTTACTTTATAAATGAGCGTTCATTTATTGCAGTTGCTAGGGGAGTAAAGCATTCACCCACAAATTAAAAAAAAATGCATTTACTCCGGATAACCAGGGACATTCTCTAAAGAATGATGGTCATTTTAGACATGGTGCAAAAGGGAACCTTTCGTTCTTTCTGCTTTTCTTTTATCATATGTTTTTATTTTGTGGTAATTGCATGTTTCTAAGAACAACATGAAGTAACCACAATAAATGATGCTTCAGTTTAGTTTCACCTAAAGTTCAGGAATCCTGATAAAGCAAAAGTCCATAGGGATTAGTCTTGGCAGTAGTCCATACGGAGGTTATAGTTACCGTTTTGGGGGCAAAGGGACCACACATCCTGGAGGAGGAGTGAATGCATATGGTAAACTCTGTGGTCAGTAGTTTCCTAATTTTAAAGGCGTCCACCTCTTTTCGAGTAACCATTAGAAAAAGAAAATATAGGTCATTCAAGCCACTGGAATCAAATTAGAAGGATATTCCCTGTGAGTTGTTATTGATGTTATGATTATATAGTCATAAGAAATTAAACTCTGGAAAAATTGAATACTCATTACTATGTTAGTATTTTAGAACATTAGAATAAAATATACTAAGGTGAATTTATTTCTCATAAAGTTGTTTTATCTATAAAGGAAAATAGTGTATACATTTTCAAATGTGTTAAAAGATATGAATAAGCCTAAATCTGTGTATATTACCAGTATTATATTTACAAATGGTAAAGTCTTTAATTCTGTAATGTATAAAAAGGTATATTTACTGTTTTTAAATTATGCCTTTTTAAATAAATATGCTAATTGATTGTGGTTGAAGCTATCTGTTAATACATTTAAATGTATATTTATCTTGGAATTTTTTAGAGTTTCTGACATTTGTGTACAAGAGAGAAGACTTTATTCAAAGAATCTTAAGTAATCTATCTTCTTTGGAGCCTGTCTCTCTAAAATTGGTAAAAGCTATTTTTTCTCAGGTCTATGCCAACGTTATACGTGGATAGCCATAAGCAGTTATTCTAGTAGAAAAGCCTGTCAAATGTTTTTTAAAGAATTTGCTTCACAAATTCCTTGTGCCCAGTGTAACCTAACATTTTTAAGTAATAGGTGATGCAGCCTGATGTCATTACTTTTGTAGTAAACCAGGCCACAGCCTTGATTCATGAAACAAATGATAAATTGTACTTGGAGGCTCAAGGTGAATAGCTGTGTGTAGTGTTTGACAAGACCAACATACTTCACTCAGCTACTGCTAGTCTTAAAATGCAGGTATTTTAAGAAGAAAATAACTCGCATTCTAATGATTAACTGAGAAAGAGAAACATTTTATTCTGGACAATGCTGAGAAATGGACAGTATAGCAGGTTTCATACCTACCGTAGAGGCCCAGACAGAAAATTGTGGTATATGCTGCCCAGGGGCACATCTGATCATAAATTAATACTGTCGAAAGAAAATACAAAGTTAATCTCATAAACTGTAAAAAGAGAATATAGTAAACAATGGGTTAATGGGAAAATTGTTAGAGAATTGAAATGTTTTTCAGTCCAGATTATGTCACCTTTCAGTACACATGACAACACCTATGTTACCCATTGAGAGAGATCAGCCAATGAAGAGTAGGAAACTGTATTGGTTTGCTCAGCACATGTGTGCAGATTATTCAGGATAGCCTTATTATAATTGATAGTATGCTGCTGAGAAGCTGCCAGGATTGTAATGTGTTGGGGTTAATTCAGCACTAGGAATTGAAACCATCATGGCCACCACTGGCATGATGCATATGCCAAGATTCCACACCAAATCAATGATTCTTCCTTAGCATTCTTAGGATCAAAAAGTGGGTTCATATAGCTACCTTCCTGTTACTTAAGCTTTCTCTTTATTAGTTTTATTCTCTAAAATAATTATTGTAAGAGACTTCCTTCCCCATAAAGGATGTTCCAAAGGCAAGAGGCCATTCTTCAGTCTCCCTCTGTTTCACACTCATGGCCCTTACCCTGTTCCCCCCAGGATACCCCCTACCCACTCAGAATCCTACATAATAGGGGAACTGGAAACTTAGGGGAGTTTACTTTAACTCACCATGCCAAGAGTAGCAACAAAGCAATCAGAGCAGCCCTCCACGCCTAGCTTGGTGTGGGAGGATATGAAGTGACATAACAGCACAACAGAAAATGCAGTATAGGCTTCAATATCCTCTCTTTTTATAGCACAATCCCATTGTTCAATCCGTTCTCACATTGCCATAAAGAAATTCCTGTGACTGGATTATTTATAAAACAAGAGGTTTAATTGGCTCATGGTTCTGCAGGCCGTATAAGAAGCATGACAGCTTCTGCTTCTTGGGAAGTCTCAGGGAGCTTTTACTCTTGATGGAAAGCAAAGCAGGAGCAGTGGAGCAGGAGTCTTACATGGCAGGAGCAGGACCAATGGATAGGGGATGCTACACACTTTTAAATAACCAGATCTCTTGAGAACTCTATCAGGAGATAGCACCAAGAGGATAGCGCTAAACCATTCATGAAGGATCCACCCCTGTGATCTAATCACCTCCTGCTGGGCCCCGCCTCCACCATTGGGGATTACACCTGGACCTGAGATTTGGGTAGGGATATAGATCCAAACCATATCACTCATCTTCACTTTTCATGTTTCCATTATTCTAATAATCTATATGTTATGATGAGAAGCTAGGGAATTATCAGGAGGCAATGGAGGGACAAAACTGGAAATATCATCTTGACTCACAATTTGGAGTTGCTTGCCTTCCAGAATTCTCCTGGGGATTTTTATTTCACCCTTAAGACTTTTTGGCACCCTTTGCCATTAAAAACAAACAAACAAACAAAACCCAGCCATCAATCATGAAAAGTTTCCAAAATATATCTGGATCCTCTTGATATCTTGGTAATAAAGGTGTCACTTGGACCCTTTTCTCTTTCCATTGTTAATAAAGGAAATAACTCCCAAATTAGCATAATCTCAAAATATCTATCAGAGGAAAAATAAATATGTTTCCAGATGAGAAATCTAGGTTATTATAAAGTATCCTTATTTGATAAATAGGCATGTTAGGGGACCATAACAATTGCCTGATCCAGGAGAATAAAGATACATTTAATTACAGAACCACTGTTTCTTTCCAGAGAACCCAATATAGCTTCCTCGACCACTTTTTAAGTATTTCTCAACTTCAGGAAAGTCAGCTTGGGGGCAGTTCTGGTAATTGACCACAGATATTCATTGAGCACCACACTTGGTTAACAGACACACCCTTAGGGAGCTTGCGATCCCTAAGAGAAGGCTCAATCTTCACTCTGCCTTCGCTCCTCTACTGCAGGACATGAGGTGTAGGAGGTGGTGTGTACCTTTGAAATAGATGGAGACCTTCTTCAAAATCAGGGGGTTGCATTTCCAGTTCACTGGTTCCTTGGCTATGCCATTAGGAGGAGCTCTTGGTCTGTCCCCCACACAGATTTGAGCCGTGACTGCAGTAAAATATTCCATTCCTTGGGTAAGTGCATGAGCCTTTTCCATGGGCCCTGGATTCAGCCTTAACTAAACCAGTGTCCAGTTCAATGATTTATTCATTGAAGATACAAATTAGTGCCCATGTTTTTGCCTTTTGTTTGTATGGTAGCTGTCTCTCATTTTAATCCCTATGTCTAATGACATGGAAGATATACAGAAGCAGAGACCCATGTGTTAATCTCAGTTCTCCCACATACTGGCCTTAGGCTCCCTCTAAGCCTCCATGTCCTCATGGGTATTTTAAGGGTTAAATCAAATCCTAAATGAACGTGCCTGATATATATTTTGTGCTTAATAAATGTATTTCCCATTCCTTATTAAATGCATTTTATTAGAGTATATTTGATACGTGAAGAATTGTATAGGTTGTTTTGTTCACATATTGTTTATAATTTCCCTAATTTTAGATCACGTTAGACATATAAGCTGATAACCACTTTTATCTCTTCAGCCACTTTTAGAAATCTAGTTACCACTCTAAGATGTTTCTTTTTGTTTCTATTTCTATCGAGTGCTTAAAAAGAAGGCAAAAAAATATGCTTCATGGTAGAGAAATTCTCATACTGAACTACTTTAGTGCTTGAATTTTACATTTTGATAATGTGGATAATAGTTTTATTAGTATAAAATAGCTTGGCGTGTTCATCTTTTTGTTGTTGTTGTTATACAAAAAAGTGCTATTGTCAAACTGTTGACCAAAATGGGGCACTTAGACCCCACATTATAGAGTAAAAATGTTTCTGCCTTGTACTATGATACTGACTTTTGAGTTGTTTCTGGAAATTATAATAATGACTACAAGTTTTTTTATATTGCTGTTTTTGTTTTGAAACGTAAGACTGCTTGTGTCAGAAGAGGAATAGTCTCATGGTTATTGTTCACTGAGTTTTCAACCACATGCCCATATTATGGTTTCATTTAATTGTCTGTCTCTTGAAGCTGTATCCATAGCAATACCTCATCTCTTAAAGATGCCCTATTTTCAAAGGGATGGCTATAATTGCAATTTCTAGAAAGCTCTGTAGTCGTGATTGAACGTTTTTAATTTTCAAGAGATCTTCATGGATAGCTAAGCCCAAATCAAGACCAACTTTTGAAAAACACATTAAAAATTACATAAATCTGCCTCTGGCAGGCCGTCTGCTTCAACTGCCTGCGAAAGAACATGGACTGTAGCCATTGCAAAGTTTGGGAGTATATGGATGACTTAGTGGTTTATAACTTAGAGGCACCATGAGGGTGAATGAATTCAGCTCATTTGTGACATTCCATGAATTAACAGAGGAATTGCTTTCATATTAATGGGTGAGTTCTTAGTAACATTTAAATTTATTTAGCAAATATACCTTTTCTATTCTATGTGATACCTTATGATTTTTCCTGGTGACATGGTAGAAAAGAGGAATTGGTCCCTGACCTCATATGAAGTGACTGATTTAACCAGTGGCTGTCTAATTTCAATTACTTCTAAGGTCAAGAACGTGGTGTTAATTCTTATGGAAGGGATGCCTGACTGGAGATACTGCAGGAAGTGATGTTCTAGCAGAGATGTCAAATAGAGACATGAGAAAGAGTTGGCACTGCAGAGATGAAGGAAAGGCACTTGAAAATGAGGAAACAGCAGTGTTCCAGGGCCTGCCCAGCTTTTTCAGAGGTCTGGAAGAAAGCAAGCAGGACTAGAAGACAGAAAGCAAAAGAAACCTCTCAGGGGAGAGGATGTTCATGTCTTAGGTGGGACTGGATGACATAGGAGCTTCCGGGCCAGGTGAAGAAATTTGGAAAACTATTAAGGGAATGATATCATCCAATATAAACTAACAAAAGTTTATTCTGGCAGCTGTGAGGAGCAAGGATTTTGAGAGGAGAATGAAAATGGGAAGATGTTAGACAAGATCAGTAAATGATGATATTGTTGAGGGGCTTGAGAAGTAGCAGGGAAGTGGAGTTAGAAGAAGAAAATATTTAGGGCCAAGCGCAGTGACTCGCACCCATAATTTCAATAATTTAAGAGGACAAGGAGGGAGGATTGCTTGAGCCCAGGGGTTCCAGACCAGACTGGTCAACATGATGAAACATGGTGTCTACCAAAAAAAAAAAATTAACCAGTTATGGTGGCATGTCCTTGTAGTCCTAGCTAGTCATAGAGGCTGAGGCAGGAGGATTGCTTGAGCCCAGGAATTCAAAGTTACAGTACCATGAGCTATGATTGCACCATTGCACTCCAACCTGGGTGATAGAGTGAGACCTTGTCTGTATTTAAAACATACAAATAAAAAGGAAACTTTCTCATGTCACTCATCTTGTTTGCTCTAGGTGTTAGAATATAGGATTATCAGAAATTAAGATAAATAACATTTTAGCAAGGTGAAGTCCTATTTTTCCTTTACTGTTCTTGCAGTCCTAGTATGGACATGTCTGCCCCTTGTTCTAGACATCTGTCACAGCAAGGTGAACAGGTCTTTGCCTGTGTGATGCTGAAGAAGTCATTATTTGTCCTAGAGAAGGCCAGGACCCATCTGGAAAGGCTGGACGTATATGAAAAGTTAGGCCTAGAAGAACAGAGATCAACATTTCATTTTCTTTTAAAGGCCTCCTCAGCTCCTAGCACAGTGCTTTGCACATTCTGAGGATCATTAAGCAGTTGTTGAATATATGAACAGGTACATCATACAGCAGGCATTATAATGTCCAAACTCATTATCATAGGAGTCTGGGGTCTCCCTGGAGGTTGCAGAGAAAGTGCCACAAAGAAGGCAAGGTTAAACTAGGCCTGAGAAGTTAGTTTTTTTGGGTTTTTTTTGTTTTTTTTTAATGTTTTCCTTTTTTGGAGAGCAAGGAGATTGGAAGGGCACAGAGGGACAAGCTATTCCCCATGCAAAGTAGGAAGCAGAAATGAGCCCTGTTACTCTGTGTGCAGGACCGGATAGGGCAGCCTAGTGAAGTTAGGAGTGGAGGAAAGAGACACCAACCTTGCTAAAGAGTTGGTGAACAGTGGGTAGATAAGGATGGGTTATGTGGGGTAAACAGATAGAAAATATAGATTTCCAGAACTGATCAATTAAAATGTGCTCCAATATCTGATAGTAAAGTTTGTAAACAAATGGTTGGAAATAAGACATGAAAATAGAGTTTTAGAAATTTTCATCTGGAATGGCTCTGCTGTCCTCCCACGTCCCCCAAGCCTCTCTGAGCTAAAATGCTCCATATTTAGTTTCAGGAATTGTGTTGGTCCAGAAGTGCTTTCTTCCAACTCTACCCCTTGTATTGTATTGACAGTCTAGGGTGGTTCCTGGCTCCTGGATGAGTAGAATGAAATGAAAACTCCTGGTCATGGTCTTCAAGCCAATCTTAGTACCTATCCACCTGTATCTTACATTACCCGATTATCGCTATTTGCCTCTCTCTCTCATATATATATATAATATAAATATCATATATGTGATATATAATATAAATATCATATATGATATATAATATAAATATCATATATGATATATAATATATAATGTGTAATATATGATATATAATATATATGATATGTAATATATAATTATATATGATATGTAATATATAATTATATATGACATAATTATATATGACATGTAATATATAATTATATATGACATAATTATATATGACATATAATTATATATGACATAATTATATATGACATATAATTATATATGATATATAATATATAATATATGATTATATATGATATATAATTATATGATATATAATATATAATATATGACATAATCTATAATTATATATGATATATTATATATGATATATAATGTATAATATAATATATATCATATATATTATATATGATATATATTATATATAATAATATATAATATATATATATCCTCCTAATAAATTTGATGCTTTGACCTGTCCCGTCTCCACAAGAAGGACTTATCCATTTCTGCTCATCAAACACTCCTCTTGTAAACCTCGATTAAGAATCACCTCCACTGAGAAATCTTTCTGAACTTTTCTGAACTGAATTACATTTCTCTGAACTTTCATGTTCTCATCTGCATTTCACTGCTGCCCTCTGTCCCTAGGCCATAGCACTGTTCTTGGGGGATGGTAAGAGCATACATATATTGGGTGTGCCTGCTTCAGGACCCTTAAGTGAATATGCATGCTGACTGTGGAGTGGAAATTTACGAATGTGGGATATAAGAGTCATAACAGCAATACACAATTGGAGATCTGAAATGGAAACAACTCAGTTTGCTGTGGGATGAGAATGAGGAAACTTTTCTTGGAAAGGGCAGCATTTTCAGAACAGCAGAGACCATTATGAGAGTCCCTTGCAGGTAATTGCTTAGGTGGTCATTGTATTTCAGGCTCAGTTTAGTGCTAGGAACATTTATTAAGCTATGTGCTTAATAAACGGTTATCAAATGGGCTGGGCATGGTGGCTCATGCCTGTAATCCCAGCACTTTGGGAGGCTGAGGTGGGTGGATCACCTGAGGTCAGGAATTTGAGACCAGCCTGGCCAACATGGTGAAACCCTGTCTCCACTAAGAATACAAAAATTAGCTGGGCGTGGTGGCACGTGCCTATAATCCCAGCTACCCGGGAGGCTGAGGAGGGAGAATTGCTGGAACCCAGGAGGCAGAGGCTGCAGTGAACCAAAATCACACCACTTCACTCTAGCCTAGGCAACAGAGTGAGACTCCATCTCAAAAAAAAAAAAAAGGGGGGTTATCAAATGAATGATATGACTATTGTAACACATTTATTATTTGTCATTCAGCTTCTATAATTGATACAAAGGTAAAACTGTTTAAGTGAACCCCCCCTTACTTGCCATTCAAGAAATACAAATAAATTTTAAAGCAATGTTGGAAAATAGCAAAGGCTATTGAGTGCAAAGTGCTAAACCTCAGTGTGAAACTGAGTTGTCAGTGGCATAAATGTGTCAAGGTGATGTGGCTTCTGGACACAGAGGAGGTCTTCTAGATGTTTTTCCTGTGAAATGGGTGGTACAAAGAGGAAAAGCACGGCCTCAAATGTATATATGTTAGTCTGCCTTGTCCTTTTCTCTCAGTACCATTGGTGAGCATTTGGACATTTCATTTATTATGAGAGATACTTGTTATCTCAAATAAGAATATTTGTTATTGAAATTTTACTCAAAGTCCCCATGTATCTGAAACTTTTTAAGAGAAATCAATCCATAAAATGTGCATAAATTATTCTATAAACATTTTAATGTCTTTGTTTCTTCTTGCTTCTCTCTGTTTATACTGTAATATTAATAAATGCAGCATTTTAATGAGCTTTGACTGAATTATCTTCAGAGAGTTGGTACAATGTGTTCCTTGGAGACACATAACTGAAGTTCCTGGTTTCTGGAGGAAAGTCTGTTCCTCATTAGCTGGGACAGCTAAGAGCGTGCTTGCTTGAGAGAGCGGGAGCCACAGAACGAGCCCACCTGTGCCTCAACAGGACCAGGCAGCATCTCTGCCCTGCTGTGGAGTAACCCCAGGGTTTTCATTAAAAGTGTCAGACGGTTTCCCTGGAGCAACTGCTGATGGCGTGTCATGCTGGCGTCTCTGGAGGAGCAGCGCTGACACCTACTAATAGTCTGACAAACGGTTAAGTAGCTGTTTCAGCCTGGGTGGAGAAATCAAGCATGGTATACCTGAGCATTAAGCCAAAAGTATGTGGTCTCTTCTTGTTCACAGTTGCTGAAGAGGAAATGGTGTTGTTCTATGTTGGTAGGCTTTTCCCCAGCTAACTCCAGCCTCTTCCCCTGCAAACCACATGGCCAGCGTAAACTGTCTTTAAATAAATAAGACTTTTTGTGGGTGCAGATGGATTTTTATGTTAGTTTGATTTTGACTCCCCAGCATCTAAAATCCCTTCCGTGTTTGAATCATTTCCCATTGTATATTTTGAAGAAGAGGTCAGAGCCCACTTTCATTCACAGAAGCTACAAAGTCAGTATTCCCTTTGTGAGTTCTGGCCTTTCAGGCCTGGGTACTTGGCTGTGTAAGACAGGCCCCGGAGACCCTTGCATCGGTCTTGAGTGATGCAAAGAAGCAGGAGTAGAGAATTCATATTGGAAGTGAATTGTGAGGGCAATATTCTGGGGAGGCAGAGGCCACAACAGACTTTTCCTGGTATGAGATATGGGCTGAGTTTCTTGTGCTTAAGTATTCTTTGGTTTATAGTGATATTTTTTAGCCCGATTCTCCAGCCTTTGTAGGAATTCTGAATGCTGTTTGATATTATTTTAATAAATTTATTTTCCGCTATATGTTGACAGGGACCATTTCCATTGTTTGCAATTGAAAACCCTCACTCCTTCCTTTATGTCTGTGGCTTGATCATTGTCTACTAGCAACTGAAATAGTAGCATTGACTTAAAAGCTTTGGCGAGGAATCTAAGTGTCCAGGCCACTAGTCAGTTGAGTGGAATCTCCTGTTTAATACTATTCATCGCCCATGCGTCTGCTCTTCTCCTCCTCCCTTTTTAAACAATAATCTTCATGCAGGCTCCTGCAAGTATCAGTATCTCTATTGATGTGCTGTACCTCAGAGCGCCTGGTTATTAAGCGAATTAGATGGAGGTTCAGTGACCCGAATGGTAGGCCAGCAGGTCAAGAGGACTGAGCACTCTCTGGCTTAGGCCCTGGCCTGGGACTCCTTGGCCATTTGTTGGAACAGCATCTGTCCTTGTGCCCCCAATTAATTTAGCAAGCGCTGCTTTGTAAAGTGCCAGTGTGCTGCAGACGCCGGCAATGCGTTCATGTCCTACGGCCATTATGGAGCCATTCGTTCTTTCCCTGACAGTTCCAATTCCAGATCCTTCCGCCAAACACAGCAAAAGGGAAGTGAGTTTTTTGCTTGGTAACACTGTAGGTCTAACTTTGGATCTGGAAATTTCTTACGTTTTTTGGTGTGCAAATATGGGAGATAGGGTAGAAAGAGAAGAGGTGAGAAGTGAAAGATGAGCTTAATTTTTTTTGTTAAGTTAAAAACTCTGACCTTTACTGAGTTATACTTTTTTTGTTGTTTGTTTTATGACACCAAAAATGTAGCTCGTGTATTCTCATAACGTACAGAGTATACAGGATCATGAGTGTTTGTGACCATTTGCTTAGGAGCAGAGCTTAACTCCTAAAGAGTCATTTTTACACTTTTTCTCACTTCCTCTTATAGCCATGTAGAAGCCTGTAAGTTACAGGTTTCCAGTTATAGAATAGTAATTATACAGATTGACTTAGAATTCAGGAAGGAAACAGAGGTGAACTTCATTTTAAAAACAAAGAAATGGGCTCTCATGCCAAATGGATTCCCGCTCCTGTGAAATGTGTGGCCGCTGGCTTTCAAGGCCTGGTCTTGCGTGGTGTGTTAGTCTGTTTTCACGTTGCTGATAAATACATACCTGAGGCTGGGTAATTTATAAAAGAGGGTTAATGGACTCACAGTTCCACGTGGCTGGGGAGGCCTCACAATCGTAGCAGAAGGCGAGTCACGTCTTACATGGCATCAGGCAAAAGAGAATGAGAACCAAGTGAAAGAAAAACCACTTATAAAACCATCAGATCTCATGAGACTTATTCTCTACCATGAGAACAGTATGGGGGAAACCGCCCCCATGATTCAATTATCTCCCACCAGGTCCTTCCCACAACACATGGGAATTATGGGAGCTACAATTCAAGATGATATTTGGGTGGGGACACAACCAGACCGTATCAGGTGGTGTGTTTGTTCTAACCCGTTAAGTATGCTAAAGGTACAACACTTGTAGCCTCTGCCTGTCTCCTGGATTCCCACACAGGGCCTCCGTGACTCATTGGAAAAGGAGTCTTGCCTTCCCTCTTTCAGCAAGCACAACTTTATCTGACTCTTGTTCACACTGCCCTTGTCCCTTTCGAGATTCACTTGTCTTTGACCAATGTGTATGTTATCTTTCCAGGGAAGAGTGACCCATTTTGCTTGTTGGAGTTAGGCAATGACCGACTTCAGACGCACACCGTCTACAAAAACCTCAACCCTGAATGGAACAAAGTTTTTACATTGTAAGTGCTTTAGCCTCTGGAATTATTTCTGCTATGCTTGGAAGGTAGTCTGGGGCTCTTGAGTGGAATTTTCTGTCCATTTTTATGGGCAAAGAGTAAATTTTATTGTTTTTTCTTTTGAAAACCTTTTATCCTTTCATTTTATAGAGTGTGGTGTTAATAATAGAAGAGACCGTTTGGAACTGCAAGGGACTGTTATAGGAGGCATTTGTAAAGTAGATCTTTTAGTGACTAAATTAATCTATGAATAAATGGAAGCGTCCATATTTCTAGGTTAATTCATTCGTGGGTTAAGGAAATGGAGACCTGCCTTAAATTCAATGATCTTATGTGTTCTAAGATCTGCCAAAATCTTTAGGAAAATACAGATTATCTGTGACTCCTTAGAGACCCCCAAAGGCTCCTTATATTCCAGTTTATCTGAGCGACCCATCCCACAGTGATTCTCTGCCCACACTATCAAACCCGGGCATTTAGGAGGCTGGATAGATTTAAGATCTTAGTTTGCTTCAGATTTCAAGGCACCTGAACATTGAGGGGAGGCCCTGTTGAATTTGGGTAAAATGGTGACATACTGTCCCCACGAAGCTAAATCAATGCTCTGTCTGTGCTTATAAGTGAAAAAATAAAGTTCATTTTGAGTAGAGTGAATGCTATTAGCAGAAAGTTCCCAAGGATCTATGAAAAGTGGATTAACTCTGCTAAACACTTTTGCCAATGGCCAGATATAAGAGTCTCTTGTTTCCCTAACACGTTGCCAATGGCCATGGCTCCATTTTTCATTGTCCCTGGTATCTGGCTTCTGGTCAATATTAAAAAATATATATTTTTAGTATTTTGTGTTTCAACAACAGAGGGTTTCTAAGCATTTCAGGAAATAGTGATTTTTCACCACCATTTTATTTTAAAGGTAATTCTTAATTTTAAAAAATGTTAACTCCTTTCATTTGGAAGCTTTTTAAAAATTACTTTGGTTGGACACTCTGCTAATGCTTTCTCCCTATCTCTTTCTTTATTTTGTTTCTTTGACAGTCCTACCCTTGAGTGCAGGTATACTGTTTGAAAAATGTCATAGTAAAAAAGTTGACTTCTTTTTTTCATATGGATGTCTGAATCTTCTATGATGGAAGGTTTGGGAATACAGTCAGTTTGATTTAATTTTTGGAATTTAATTAAATGGTAGTTTTATACTCTAAGGACATACAGACTTAATTAGTGAAACAGTGTTTCCAGATCTTCATGGAACAGACTTCACTTGTGTGTTTTTGTGTATAATACATGGTATTTTTGTTACAGTCCCATTAAAGATATCCATGATGTTTTGGAAGTGACAGTGTTTGATGAAGATGGAGATAAACCCCCAGATTTTCTTGGAAAAGTTGCCATTCCCTTGCTGTCCGTAAGTTTCCTTTATTAATAAACAATTTGTGAGTCATTTTATAGTTGATGAGTTTCTATGGTCTAGAGTTGCTTTATCTTTGTCAACCTGGGGGAAAAAAATCCTCCTAACTATAGCAGGAAACGATTGTTTTATTCCTCATTCTTATCCGGTATTTTCAGTAGTTTCAGATATAAAGGGATGTAATTTTTTTCTGTTTCAGTCCAATATTGACTTAACCAACCAAAACATTTTGACCAGTTTTTCAATTCATTTTCAGTCTTCCCAACTTAAGATAGGAATTTGTCTTTGGTTACAAGGAATATAGATGAATGACTGATTTTCTATTTATTAATGAAAAACACACATGTATTTCTTTATAGCTCCTTACTGTACATTTCTTCAAAGATTAATTGTTGGTAACTGCATATTTGTTCTCAGTTCTCTTAAAGGCCATTTTCCCAAAAGTTCTATTTGTCTTTTTAGCAGTCATGTTTGCTTTTGGTCTCAAAATTAAAAAATGCTTTGTGGAAGAAAGCAGAGAGCCTTTCTTGGAGAAGGAAAAGCGTTTTCGCAGTCCAGCTATAAGATAATGCACCAGGGTCAGTGAAGGAAAAAATACTTACAAAATTCAGAAGAGAAAGCACCAAAGAATGCCTTTACATGGGTGGGGGGGGAAGCTGGGGAGTGAATTCATCTCTTAATTAGACAGTAATATATGTACCAAATATACTCTTTGAGAAGAGAGAATTCCAGTTTTTCATTCAACCATTAACACAGTTTGTTTTCGGCTTATTATGGCTGTATCAGCCAATGAGACTTTATTCTTCCCAAAGACTAATTTTTTCCAAGCTATCTGTGGATTTTTGTGGATGGAGCACTCCGTAATTTAACCACGAGATTAGCCTAACTCACTTGATGTTTACAGAGGGAGGAATGCCGTACTTCTTAATATCTTTTCTTCTGTGTTTGCGCGCTTGGATAATTTCTCCCGGAGTTCTCATATCCCTGATGTTACTCGGAGAGCCTGTCTGGAGCATCTGCTCCCTGGTACGGCTGGTTCCTGCCACATGCTCTGAGCCATCGGCACCAGCCGAGCAGCTCTCAGAGAGGAGATGGCAATTTGGGATTCCCCCCCCCCTTTTTTTTTTCATTACAACTTTGTCAGTTATTCCCATGAGAATACATGTAACCAGAATGTGGGGGACACTTTAGAGAGGTCTGGGGGACTCGGAGCAAAGACTCTCCTTGACAGTTTTCTCATTTCACATTTTTTATTCCTTGCTTGGTGAACATGACTTAAAAACAAAACAAAACAAAACAAAACAACTCCCCTCTGTTTTGTACATAAAAGTTTTGTGTGTTTGGTCTTTCTATACTACCAACAACTGACGTAGCTCGCCTGCCTGCCTTCCTTTCCCCAAACCCTTACCTGATTCTGTCTTTCTCTTCTTCCCTCCATGTAGCCAACCTAAAAAGAAGTCAAGGTGTGTGGTGGCTTGCATTTAAAGTAGGCTTTCACAAAACATTCTACCTTGTATTTTGAAGGATCTGGTTTGCAAAAAGCATTAGCATAGGTTACTGGTTCTTCCTTTTTCTCTCCTTCCTCTCCTCCCTTCCTCCTTCCCCCTTCCCCCCTTCCTCCTTCTCTCCTTCCTTCCCTAGAAGATCTAAGAAGTTACCTCCAGCTTAATCAGGGTTTCTCAGTCTTGGCACTATTGATCTTTGGGGCCAGGACATTCTTTGTCATATGGAGCTGCCCTGTGCATCGTAGCATGTCCAGCCGTCTCCCTGACCTCTGCACACTAGATAACAGTAACGCCTGCCCACATCCCTGCTGTGACAGCCAAATATGTATGTAGATGTTGCCAGATATTCTGAGGGGGTAGAGATCACTTGCAGTCAAGAACCGCTGACCTAAACTAATGCATTTTTCAAAACATATCTTTCAAAATACAAGGTAGAATGTCTCATGAATGACCAGGCTTAAATGCAAGGAGTCCTCGACTGGGACTTTTTTCAGATTGGTCATAAGCTGCCTTATGATCTGTTGTTCATTCGTTTGTTCCACAAATATTCATCAAGTGTCCACTTGGTGCCAGGCAGTGCTTTAGGTGATAGAGCTCTAACAATGACCAGAGGGAGGCTCCCTCCTCTCTTGGAGCTTTTATTATAGTAGCAGGAAACAATGCATAAACAAAACAAAAGCAATATACAGAATGTTAGATGGTGAATAGTAAAGAGGGAGAGGGTTGCTGGGAATATGTGTGGGGAAGGGCACTTTTTTCCAGCTGCTAGCCAGGGAGGGCCTCATGGAAAAGGGGGCCTTTGAGTGGGAACGTAAGGAGGTGAGGGAGAGAGCCATGTGGATATCTGAGAAATCCCTCCCAGGCAGGAAATTCTCAAGTTCAAGGGCTGTGAGGCAGGACCTTGACTGTCAAATTCCAGCAATGGCCGGGCAGCCAGTATGGATTGATCAAGTGTGCCTGGTGGCGAACAGGAAAGGACACAGAGGTAGGGTGGAGCTGGAGAGGACCCTGGAGGATGTGAAAGTGAAAAAGGTTGAAGTACTTTGGCATTTTCATCGTGGGGGATGGGAAACCACGAAGAGTTTCAGGCCAGGAAGTGCTTGATTTGTTCCACATTATGTGTTTGTTTCTAATATAAAAGTGCTGTGTACATCCAGGAATAACCCCTGATCTGCAAGGTCTCTACCTTGTAAAATAGCGCAGCCTGGGCCATTCCTCTCAAGGACTTCGGGGGACCCTGGCATGGTGCACTCAATAAGATGCTTCGGCTGCTGCTGTTCACTCTGTTTCCATCCAGATTCATTTCCAATTCCTGACTGATAAATTGGGGAAGTGATCATATCTTCTAGTGCATCTGTGTGGGCTCTCCCTGAAATTCAGTGGTCCACCTGCAACATTCCCTCTCCAAATGAATTGATTCTCTATCTAATATTAGATATAAATATGATCTTAAAATTGCTGTAACCCTCAATTTAACTGGCAAAGTATAAGCTGTAAGTTGTTTCATGGATCATTCTATTTTCAAATAATTCTAACTTGTGATTTAGAGGATGTGTTTTAACCCACTTATTTAGATCTAGTTTTTTTTTTCTTTAATCTCTCTTGAGTGATGCTTACAATAGAATAGTGAACTAGCAAGTTCTGTGCCGTACACTTGGCATGTGCTGAACCATCAGTTCTCTAAGGACTGGATGAGGCAGGCTTTATTATTATGCCCATTTACAAGTAAGGATACTGAAGCACCGAAAGGATCCTGTAGCTAGTAAGTAATAGAGACAGGATTTGAATTTAGGTGGTCTCATACTAAAGCCTGAGCCCCTAAGAGTTTGTTATATTGCCACAGTGAGTAATATTAAGTATATATCATCTCCAAAGCAAGAATCAAGAGGCTATTTTGTGTAACCACTGTGCTATGTGCCGTCAGGGTCGGGGTTGGGGGGTGGCAGGAGGGACGCAGACTTGAAGAGTTGGGTAAGTTGCAGGAAGGCACCTGTGCAATAAACACGTAAGACCCAAATAAACATATAAGTCTCACAGGAATGAGAAAGGGCAGTGGGAAGTAGGACGGATGGGTTTAAGTTTAGGAAGACTTAGGAAGTAGGGAGTTTGAGCTGGGTCAGGGATGAGTGGCGTGTTGATAGTGTGTGGCAGGTGAAGTGAAGAATGAAGGACATTCCAAACAGAGGGTCCAGGAATGAGGGGAGCAGAGGTGTAGGGGAAAGGCCATGTCTGGGAATGAGGAGGGGGCTGGCTTCTGGGAGCTCAGGGTGGGCATGGAGGGGAACTGGGACACACTGAGGGCAGCCCAGGAAAGGTTGAGGGAGGTCTCGGTTACTATTTTAGCAGGGAGCCACTGAAGATTTTTGACCTGGAGGTAGAGATATTGGAGCAGTTGACTAGGAAGAAAGTTTCGGCTCTAGTATGAACCAAATTAGTGAGAGAGAAGACTCTTCCCAGAAGACTTGGTTCAAATTCTGAGAATTAAGCATCAAAGAGCACCCTTAGATTTCATATTGTGTGCTTCTTTAGGAGAAGGACTTGTTTCTCTGTTTTTTTTTGTTTTGTTTTGTTTTGTTTTTTAACATGAGCGAGAATCATAAAAATTGATTTGTTGGTGTTTCTCTCTGATCTTTATAGGCAATGGAGCCATAATCAATAATACCTTATTTTAGGTTTAAAAACAGAAAAAACAGAAATTGTATTTCTTGAAGAGGAATGTGAATAATTTTTTTGAGAATTCATTTTCTCTAATCAAGTTATAAACCGTAACTTGATTTACACTTTTAGAGAAAATGCAAACTATATTTTTAAATGTCTAAGAATAAAGTATAGAATATACTTCAACTTTTAATCTCACTCAAAATGGTAATGTGCTAAGTGCATTTAAGCCTGTTAAATGAAGAGCCTGTTCCAAATTCACTATATCTTTCATCAAGGTGAATGTGCTGACTACTGGCTCATTTAAAATCCATGTAAATATATTCATTATTGATGGTGAATGTTCAAGGCATATATATATATATATATATATATATATGTGTGTGTGTGTGTGTGTGTATATATATATGCTTAGATGTTTATCATAATTGAAAGAATACAGGCCAATGGGCTATCCTTCCATATATTTCATTTGTCTTCAATCTTTTTCAGAAAAATAGTTCTTTATGTAGATATAGAATACTTTTTAATAAAATATTCATGGTTAAAAACAGTAGAAAATTGAGATTGGAATGCGTTATAATCTGAAGACTTCTAATATTTGCTCATTTTCACATTGCTCCTTTAATCTTCTAATCAGTAACACAGCAAGTGTGCATTGGAAAACTCTAAGCACACTTTAGAGCCTTAAAACATGTCAGGCAGTAGACACTATCTTCTGATAATTCACTGACTCAATAGACTTATTTAATATTTTTATCCTCAATTAAGTGATCTTAATTCTGTCCTGAAAATCAGGCTGGATTCTTCTCCTCTAGGCCATTCCTTTTTATTGAATCACACATTTACCCTCTCAAAATTACCCAATGGACCCATTTTAGAAGACTGAAAATCAGCTTTCATGGTAATCTGTAAAACAGGAAAAGCATGCATATATTGGTATTTCCTAATAACAAATAAGAAGTCATCTGCAGTTTGATGAAGACCTGCAATTTCTTTTTTTTTTTTTTTTTGAGATGGAGTCTTGCTCTGTTGCCCGGGCTGGAGTGCAGTGGCTTGATCTTGGCTCACTGCAACCTCCACCTCCCAGGCTCAAGCAATTCTCCTGCCTCAGCCTCCTGAATAACTGGGATTACAGGCACCCACCACCATGCCTGGCTAATTTTTGTATTTTTAGTAGAGACAAGGTTTCACCATGTTGGCCAGGCTGGTCTCAAACTACTGACCTCAGGTGTTCTGCCCACCTCAGCCTCCCAAAGTGCTGGGATTACAGGTGTGAGCCACCATGCCCTGCCAAAGACCTGCATTTTGAATCAAATGTGAGTCCTTCTGTGTGAGCCAGGCCACTGTCACAAATGACTGTATAATCAGAAGCATGGGTCTTTATACTGCCCTTCTAAATTCCCAGCATTCTCGGTGAATCCATGTACACCTGATAGCTGGCTGCACCAATAACAGCTTCACTTAATTGATTTACTGGGACAAATTTTCTATAATGGCTTGTACCAAATAAATGCCACGCGTATCTCCATTTGCATTTTCAATTAACTCTATTGCCCAAGTTTCACCTGTGATGGGTTTGTGCATTGAAATGGACTTGAACAATCATAGGTTGTTTTAGGTTAATACAGAAATTTTTGCCCATTAAAGTAAATAATACTGATTTATAATTAAGCTTAAAAAAAGTAAATCTGTTGCCAAGGTTTGGTTTTCCAGGGCATAGATTTGGTTGGCGAATTCCATGTAAGTCAAGTTGGTGCCGTAGGGTAGAGGGGCAGTGTGCATAGGTGAAAAGGAGAGAGGGATGTATCACCTGGGAAATTATTTGATAAACACAAAACTTGAGTCCCAAGTAGGGCGAAAATGGTCACTTTGAACGGAAATTTCACCTCTTCTCATTGTCTACTCCTGGTCCAATGTAACCATTGAAATAAATAAATGAAGACAAAATAACGCAAATTTCCTATCGGCTCTAGAAACTAGGAAAGAATACCTTTAACATGCTGGAGAGATCCTGAACCCCATGTAGTAGACAGTCTAGGTGTTTGATTAGAACAGACAGGCTAAGAGAGAAAGAATGACTGTAGGAGTCTCCTGATGGCAAGTAGAAAGCTGGGTGAATCACACGTGGTAGATGTTAAATCAGTTCAACTTTTCTATTAAGTGGAAAAACCTCTTACATGGATTCAAAGAGTAAAATCTAATTGCTGCTTCTTTGAGACACCTAAAACACAGTAATACACAAACGGATGAACAAAAGTATCCTACACAAATGTAAGTAAAAGGTAGGTCAGAAACTCGATAGAGGTTTTAGGGGTAAAAAAAAGATTGAATTAACAATAAGGTTATTATAAGGCCAGGCGCGGTGGCTCGTGCCTGTAATCCCAGCACTTTGGGAGGCTGAGGTGGGCGGATCACGAGGTTAGGAGATCGAGACTATACTGGCTAACCCGGTGAAACCCTGTCTCCACTAAAAAATACAAAAAATTAGCCGGGTGTGGGGGCAGGTGCCTGTAGTCCCAGCTACTCAGGAGGCTGAAGCAGGAGAATGGCGTGAACCCAGGCGGCGGAGGTTGCAGTGAGCAGAGATAGTGCCACTGCACTCCAGCCTGTGTGACCAAGCGAGACTCCATCTCAAAAAAAAAATAGTAATAGTAAGGTTATTATAAATATGAACCTTTAAGTGGATAACTTTTCATAGAAATATATATGCATATTAAAACAGGGAAAAATAATAAAACTAGAATTGTCAAACGATATATTTTATGTATTCAGCATTTTAAAAAATCAGAAACAGGCTGGGTGTGGTGGCTCACACCTGTAATCCCAGCACTTTGGGAGGCTGAGCCAGGTGGATCACAAGGTCAGGAGTTTGAGACCAGCCTGACCAACATGGTGAAACCCTGTTTTCTACTAAAAATACAAAAAAATTAGCTGGGCGTGGTGGCGTGCTTCTGTAATCCCAGCTACTCAGGAGGCTGAGGCAGGACAATCGCTTGAACTCAGGAGGCGGAGGTTGTGGTGAGCCAAGATTGCACCATGGCACTCCAGCCTGGGCAATAGAGCAAAACTCCGTCTCAAAAAAAAAAAAAAAATGTAGTAAAAAAACGTGGTAGCTGAACACATATGAATGGCTCATGATTTATTCAATTATGATCATGATGGTCGAGAATGTAAATGCTATAGCCAGACCACCTAGGTTGACACCCTGACTCCCCCTTTAAACTGGCTGTGTGATTTTTAACATTACTTAACCTATCTGTCTGCATTTCTTTGTTGCTGAAGTGAAGATAAGTATCCTTCTGCTTGTACTGGAGGTGTATGGTGAAGATCAGAGTTGTTAAGTATGAGGTGGGCACAACATTCCCTGGCACACAGTGAGCACTTATAGTGTAAGCTGGCATTATTTTCATCTGCATTGTTTTAGCAATTGAAATGATCAAATGCGAATATGCCTTAAAAACTTCATATGAGTGTTTGTTTAAAAATGTTACATTAACGTTGTGACTGGGTGCAGTGGCTCACACCTGTAATCACAGCACTTTGGGAGGCTGAGGCGGGTGGATCACGAGGTCAGGAGATCGAGACCATCCTGGCTAACATGGTGAAACCCTGTTTCTACTAAAAATACAAAAAATTAGCTAGGTGTGGTGGCATGTGCCTGTAGTCCTAGCTACTCAGGAGGCTGAGGCAGCAGAATCACTTGAACCTGGGAGGCAGAGGTTGCAGTGAACCAAGATCACGCCACTGCACACCAGCCTGGGCGACAGGGTAAGACTCCATCTCAAAGAAAGAAAAAAAAAAGTTATATTAACATTGTGTTTTTTCTATTAAACACTTTTTATAAATTGTACACAACTTTTGGAATGAATGTATATTGCTTTTGTAGGAGCAGCTTATATTTTAGGGATAGTTGGCTTGGGTTTCAGGCAGTGGATGAATGGATTGTCTCAAAAAGGAAGAAGTGAGGTAGAAATGGAGGCGGTCTAGGGTGATGAATTCCATGCTGCCTCTACTGGCTGGTAGCTGAGCTTCTGTGCAGCCAACAGTGACCTAGTAGATCTCTCTCGTGCTGTTTGTATAACTCACATCATGGGAATAAGGCCTGATTCCAAGTGGCGACAAGAATGTGAATGGATGCCGAGTAAAGTGTATTGATTTTCCTCTTGCCCAGCCACATGTCTGTCCTCGTCACATTTTATTGGAGAGCCACTTTCCATGTGCATCAGCTGGAACCAACTAATATGTCATTGGTGTTGTCACGTTATTTTCCCTTTTATGCAGAGTGAATAAGAATGAATAACGGCTGAAAGAGCAATGCTATTTATACGCAACATCCTCAGTTTCTAACTGGAAGGTCAAACAATGGGGAATCAGTATGACTCTTTAGTTTGGATTTGGATCTTAAGTGTGTATCTTTCCTCTCTAAAGCCATTGATCGTTTTATTCCTTCATATTGATTCTGATGAACTTCGCTATTGAATAAGTTGGCAATTCATTGCATCAAAGATCTTTATAGGAAAGCATAATAATGATAATTTTTTAAAAAAGAGTTCAAGATGAGAAGTTTTTTTCCTCTGTTCTCACATGCTCACCTCTGTTATATGCTGATTATAAAATAGTTTAGTTTTTTAATATAATGAGTGTACCATTTATTTGACTCAGAAATTAGTTTTATCAACCAACTTCTAAAAACTGGTTATATTTACTGTGCTTACTGCTTGGTAAATGTATTTAATATTCTTTTATATAGAAAAAAGTTAAATAGCTTAAGCATGACTCTGGGTCAAATTAAAAATTTTCAGCAAGACTGTCTTCAGTGACGTGGCTCTGGTTCCAAAGTCCTGAATCATTACTCAGAAACAGACTTCTTGTACTTTTATTTACTGACCGATTGAACCAGGGATCAGCTGTTAGCATGCTCTATAAAAGCTTTGTGATATATTTCTGAAAATAATATAAGGGACATGAAAGTGTCAATTTTCCTGATGAGGGGTGTTTGCATTCTCAAGTTAAATCTGTTATTACTGTCCTGCATAGATGATTTCTTCAGCTTATTGCCTAATATTATGCACTATTTGGCCATGAAAAGGCAAGTATACAAAAATGTGTAGTACGTCAATTTGAAGAGTTTATCCTGGAAAACTGAAGTTAAAGACATCATTATTTTACCCAAGACTCATATTTGAGTGAAGTGAAGTCCTCCCAAATGTCAGCTCAGGAAATCTCTCCAAATGAATTGCCTTGTCTTTTTGTCATAAATTGAAAGCTGTATTGTTCCTTTTTGCCTTTGCTGACAGAGATCTCAAAATTAATGAAAAGTATATATAGATTCTCTCCTCTAAATTTTCTTTTTAATTATGTCTGTTTAATTATTTAATAGAAGCTTTAAAATTATAAATGTAGAAATAATTTTCAGACTTTTAAATATAAATAATAAATTGTGTTTAGACATGGAATTGTGTGTGTGTGTATATATATATGTTTGGTTTTCATCTATTATATAAATGCTCTCAGTAGGAGTTTGGCAAGTTGGATGATACAGAACTTTTTATCTGATATTCTTGTTTTAGAAGTTCAATTATATAATCAGG
Organism: Pan troglodytes; assembly: GCF_028858775.2. Taxonomy (NCBI): domain Eukaryota; kingdom Metazoa; phylum Chordata; class Mammalia; order Primates; family Hominidae; genus Pan; species Pan troglodytes. The sequence goes on from NC_072414.2 coordinate 86,193,107, forward strand.
GAGGAAAATATTTTTAAAAGTAGTCTCTTCTGTTACTATCTCAATGTTAATTATAACACTATTCAAATGTGTTCACCTGTTCTTAACCCAAACATATTCCAAATACTAACTAGCATTTCTTCTTTCCTTTAGCTTTTATCTTTTCTCTAAAGATATTCCTTGTAGCAGACAAACTAGAAAAGTGGAAGCAACTAAATGTTCATCAATAGGAGAATTAATAAATTATAGTTTATTCACTTTTTAAAGATTATATAGCAGTATAAAAAATGAACCAGACCTAGATACTAATATAAACAGTTTACCAAGTCATATTGATAGATACAAAACAAAATTGCAAAATACACACAATTTGTCACTTAGGCAAAGAATTTTAAATACATTTGTCTGTCAAGACTATTTTTATGAATACAAAATCTCAATAAAATTTAGAAAGGATGCCTGCCAAATTCCTGTCTAATTTATGTTTAGGGGAAGGAATTTGGTGTTTGTGGAAGTTCAAAGGGACTTCAGTTTTTTCTGCAATTTTTAAACTTTTTACAGTTTTTAAACTTATATTCTATTTATTAAGATAGTTAAGTCCCAAACATGCATGGGTTTAATTCTATCTCAGGCTTTGATGCCTGCTTTCATGTCCTTAGGTGGGTTCTGATTTTGCTGACACAATGTGAGGGACATTAGGAAACAGGAAATGGTCATTTACCAAATTAAAAAATCCCTTTGCTATAAAATATTTCTCTTTATTCTGATACCTCTTGTTCTTCTGTTATTCTTTGCCAACCCTTAAGAAATCATGGAAATTTTAAGATAACAGTACAATGACTGTGGGTTGAAGCAAAGCTAAACTGGACCCAAGTCAGCTTGGCAAATTGTCAGGCTGTTTTTGTATTTATTTCTTTCAACTTTAACATCCACAATTTATTAAGTGAGACTGTGTATCAAGGCGGAAGCTCAGAATCCTGTTTGGACACCGTTTAGGAAGGAAACCAGGTCTTTATGGGGCACCCCCTTCCTCTTAGCTGCTGGCCAGGAAGACCATCCTTCTGTATCAAGCCTATTCAATCAGAGAGAGGTGGGGTGACTTTGGGAAGGAAGATGACCTCTCCCTTGTAAAGTGGAATTGCTGTTTCCCCCCATGACTTATACAACTCATTTCTACCACTGTTTATAAGAACACTTGTGTGAATGCTTGTAGTGACAGCAATAGTCATTTAAAATATGGCTCAAATTTCATGCTGTTAGATTTCCTATGCTATTGAAATTTTTGATCATTACAATCTCAAGTAGAGCTTTTGATTAACTGGAGTTTTGCTGAGGCCCTTTTAGAGTTAATAGGTATGCTTCTTAAAAGCCCAAAGTTTAATCAGTTACATATACTACTACTATGTAAAATCATGACTGCTATCAAATCTGAAAAGAGAATGATGAAATCAAGCTAATTAACTTGTCTTTCATGGGAGCCAATCAGGTTCCAAAATCATACTGAAAATGTTTTACTTAGATAACTTATATGTGGGGTCCACAGGTAGACTACTGTATGGAACTAATGCAACATGCCAGCCAAGAGAGGACAGCAGAGAAACTTGTTTATTTTGAAGATTTGTTGGCACTTTGTGCATCTTGAGTGTTTTTGGATTTTGACCTCAACCTTAAGCTGATTTATTTACTTAATTTGCATTGTTTCCTGGCTTGTAAAGCACCATTAAAACCAGCTCCTTTATTCATTTCTGTTAAAAATAACATTTTTGGGGGGAATACTTTTAGATTTACAGAGAAGTTCAAAGAGAATACAGGGTTCCCCATACATACCTTATCCAGTTTATTCTAATGTTGACGTTATATACTACCATAATACATTTGTTAAAACTGAAAAGAACTAACATTGTTACCTTGTGATTAAACTCTGATCCCTATTTGGATTTCACCGGTTTTTGCACCAATATCTTTTTTCTGTTCAAGGACCCAATCCAGAATACCACATTGCATTTAATCATCTTATCTCCTTAGACTCTTCTAATCTGTGACAGTTTCCTAGTCTTTCCTTTTTCCCATGACCTTTACAGTCTTGAAGAGTATTGGCCAGGAATTTTGTAGAATATTCATCATTTTTGAGTAAATGGAAATATGTAACTTATGATTTGCACCAATATTTTTCATCCACACACCAGTTTCAGCCTAGTGATCATCACTTTATCTTCCTATCTAGAGCTTGTTATAACAGCACTCTAAAAGTAAAAGGTGATTTATGGTGGATTTAATATTTGTTTAATGTTTGCTTCATCTGTGATCATTCTGCATCCCCGATTTTGCCAAAGTTAGTTTTGGTTATTTACTTTAAACCACATAGTAATTTTGTACCAATGTGTATTTTGTCTTTTGTTTGTGACAGATTAGAGATGGACAACCAAATTGTTATGTACTAAAGAATAAAGATTTAGAACAAGCTTTTAAAGGAGTTATTTACTTAGAGATGGACCTTATATATAATCCGGTAAGTCTAACTGGGTCATACTTCCCTGCTTTCCCATACCTAAAATAGAAGGTGACCAGCTTTTGGAGGCTCAAATCAATGTAAGATGTTTCAGAATTTTTGCAGCTACAGAGAGGAAAGAATAGTGTTTTAAAGCTGTGCATTTTATAAGCAGGTTACCCTCATCTCCTGCTTTCTTCTGGAAAATGTTTGTATATAGAGTATGTATACTGGTAAAACCTGAGTTTAATGGAAAAGTGGAATACAGGCTTGAAGAGAAAATATTTCGGTTAAGGAATTTTACAGTTCGTGTGATGTGGAGAAGGACTTGAATCTGATTCTTTGGGGTCTTACTCAGTCTGGTGGTTTGAACAAGTGCTAAGACCCTCTGACCCTCAGTTTATTCCCTGTAAAATGGGGCTAAAATGGCTCATTGACTTATTTTTCCGGGTCATTGAAAGGAAATAAAATTCTCTGTGAAAAGTGTGTTTTCATAAACTGGAAATTGTTATTCACATGCAGACATTTTTGGTAGAAGCTTAACTTAAAAGGATTTCAGAAGGAAGTTTTATCTTTTACGGACATTAGTTTGAAAAATTCATGAACCTCAATCTCTGCAGTGGTTGAAAATACTCCCAAGGAATGAGCAAAGTGGAGACAGTACCCTTCTAGACTCAATCTGACCCATGCCAGGGACTCTTATCAAATGAGACCCCCAGAAACATGTACAGGGCACAGGGGTGTCCACCATTTCTTTGCTCCCTGCTAAGGTCAGAGTCAGAAGCTATTGGTTTGCACAATTTTCCCAGTCATTAAGAAAACTGGATGGATGAAGTCCCTGTACATGCTGCCCTTTTTTAACAATGATGTCTTTTCTAGGTGAAAGCAAGTATTAGGACTTTTACTCCCCGGGAAAAGCGCTTTGTTGAAGACAGCCGCAAGCTGTCCAAAAAGGTGGGTTGCTACAGTAGGTGGCTTGTTGATTGGTACACTCAGCACCCAGCAGCTGAAGTATTAACACTTGCCTATAATTTCTTCCTTGAAACTTTTCCTCCCTCTTACTCCTCCTCTCTCCCTCTTGCCCCATCTCTCGACTTATTTCTCCTTGTCCCCTTCTCTCCTAAAATAAGGAGGTCAGTCAGCTCCCATAAGAAGGGCAAGACTTAAAACATAATTCTTGGGTGAAACAGAAGGTCTCAGGCCCCCATTGTTCTCCTGATTCATTGTATAAACAAAAATTCCTAGCATCAAGACTGTCAGTGTCTTCTCCTGCCTACCCGTCCTTTAATCACAGCCATTTTGTCCTCTGCCCTCTGAAGTTTCAGGGAGGTGCAGTGTGTGGAGTCAATCACAGAATTATCCCAGCAGATCTTCAGAGACTTCTAGCCTGGGTTTCGCTCATGACTGCTCCTACCACTTCGGCGTGGTCTAAATTTGGGATGTGTGGGCATTTCACCCCATACTGAATGCAAGTTCTCTCCCTCTGCCTATTGCCCTTAACTCCTTTCTCATTCAGTTCAACAAAAGGTGAAGTTCAGGGCCTGGTAGGGGAAGTTTCACTTTTTTTTTTTTTTTTTTTTTCCGTGGCCTTTACATTCCTTTTTCAGAGTCCCTCCCTGTTGTACTCTCCGCAGCTCAGGATTTCACTTTGTACCTATCGTCCCTCTTCAATTGTATAACAAAGAACAAAGTGTCCCCTTTTTCAAGAGTTTATTACTTCCACCACTTCCTTTGGGGTGAGCAGCTGTGGATTACATAAAGCAGTTAAATATAAAGACGTCTTATCATCCTTTTGTTTCCCATGAACTTCTGGGCATACTTGGGAAAGGCCTTAAACGTCTTCTGAGGGGAAGCCTCCAAATATTTCATTTTGGTCTGCCGTAACATTGAGTGTAATATTTATTTTGTGTAATCTGAGTAAATGTCTTATTTTATTATTATTATTATTGCCTTTTGCTCTGTTTACTTGAAAGTTAAAACCTGGGTTGAGGTGGGTGGGGTAGCTGCTTTGCAAGCACATTGAAATGAATCTGCCTGCAACTGGGAGAGAGACATTTCCTTTGCAAAACAAGACCTCCACGTGGGGTGGCTTTGGGCTCTCAGAGCACTGGGGAACTTGGGGCTGAAATCCTAGGGTATGCTAGGACCCTCCCCACGTGCCTCTTGCTACTTAGTCCCCCCAAATTTTGATAAACTGGAAACGTTTCCTTAGGATATAAATGCTTGAAAGCACTTACTATGTGACAGGCACTTTTCTAAGCTTTTTCATTCTCTCAACACCTTGTAAGATTAGCACTAATATCAACCCTATTTTGTAAAAGAGAAGTTAAGTAACTTGCCCAAGGTGAACTCTAATCCCTTCCCAGAACTCTGTAGACCTCTGGACTAGATAAGCTATAATACTTGCATGTTTTAATTGTAAATCTATTCATTTGCTTCCAAACTAAACAACATAGACACTCATTCTGTGTCTGTATCTCTCTTTATCTCTCTCTCTCTCTGTCTTTCTCTTTCTAGTTCTCTCTCTCTCTCTCTGCCTCTGTATGTGTCTTTCTCACACAAATTCACCAACATTAAATACCTGGCTTCTGTAGTTTCACCAGTTCCATTTTTGTGCTGAACATTGTTGAAACAGGCTATTCTTTTTCAGATGAGTGCTAAAATGCATTTGATTCTCATTTCCTCTATGGATGATCATATTTTAAAAAGACTTTTAGAAGTGTCAGGTCTTCTCCTTTCTATTATTATCATATTTTAAAATTGGGATCTATACAAAATATAATTTAAATGATCAGGGTACCTGATCTAGATGGAATATTTGTAGTATTTAAATCTAGTTTCCTGTTTGTCATTTTTTAAAATCAGATCTTATCAAGAGATGTGGACCGTGTGAAAAGAATCACTATGGCAATATGGAATACAATGCAATTCCTTAAAAGCTGCTTCCAGTGGGAATCCACATTAAGAAGTACAATAGCATTCGCGGTAAGCTTCCTTTCTTATGTTCAAACTATTTGCTTCTTATTTGCATCTATTCATCTTTCTGAAATATATTACAGCATAGGTGATTACGTGGGGGTTGTCTTTCTAAGACAGTACTTAGGTCAAATTTACCTGGGAAACCCCTTAAATTACCCAAATCTTAGTCATATATGGTCTCTTGGTAAATTTAAGAGCACTACTGTTGTATATATATGTTTAAATGTTTCTCCAGTTGTTGTTACAGCTACATTTGTATAGCCCTGCATTGTGTGTATTTTTTTTCTTTCTGTGCCAGTGACCGCCCATAATTTCTGAAAAACGGCATCTGAAAAATCACAGGACTAAATAATAACTGAATTGTTCAATTTATGTCTTAAGTAAATTATTCCCAAACTTTGATATTAAAGATGTTTATTCATTTCAAGCCAGTTGGGACATACTGATCATTACACATTGCAATTTCATTCAGCACCTCAAAGGGGAACCACCCCTGTCTATGAAATGTACCCTTTTCTCTGGTGACACTGGCCCATCCTTATGAGCATAATAAAATCACAGAATCAAAGCACTGCAAGAGATCTTAAAACCACCTAAGTCTACCACTGAGAGCCCAAGAATCTTGGAAGGACTTCACATCTGGCCTCATGCCTTCACTTTATATCTCAGGGCATTTTCTCTCATTTGTAAAGGGACTTGTCCTTGATCAAATTGGTAATGTCAGCCGTGGGAGGAGAAATCAAGTCTCCCGACTGCAAATCTTTGTATATTTGGTATCATGCCATTCATTTCTGTCCTGTGCAAAGATCACTATAAAAACTAATACGAGTGGTCTAAGAGTGTGAATATCAGTCATGATCATTGGTGAATCTGATTTCTGAGTGTTATGTGGTTCTGCTTCTGTTTTCTACTGCCAATATATGCTCAATGTTCTCTCTTAGCCAACAGGCATATCCTCATTTAAAATATGGGGGAAGAAAAAACATTTATTAGCCCAAGATGCCAATGGGTTCAAGGTCACTCCCAACATTTTTATGCAATCAGGTATATCAGCTCCAAAAGAGGCTTTTCCTTTGCCATTGGGGAGTATTTTGTTTGCTGTTGTTTATTTTAGTTCTCCACTGCTTCGGTGTAGAGGACCCATGCTGCCTGTAGGCTTGACCTTTCCTATACTTTTTCTGCCGTCTGAAGTTGCTAGAACATTTGGCCTTAATAAAAACACTAATAAAGGTTTTATTAATCTGTATCCGTCATTGTCTCAGCATTTGTTTATCCACTTCCCTTTCTCACGTTCTCCTCAGCTGGTGGCTTCATGCGTTGGGTTCCCCTTCAACCTCCCCAGCTCCACTTCCCACCCGAATTCCCTTTCAAAACTTTCCATGGAATGTTCTGTGCAATTCTGGGCAAAAGAGGAAAGTGAACACAATTGGTGGCTTCTTCCAGTCAGCACCCAGACAGCCACTGTGAGGAGGAGAGGATTTCCTCTTTCTCGAGTTTAGTTTCTGGCACTGTGATTTTAGAAAAACAGAGATCTGTTGCCCTGGATTCTGTAGGGAGATGACAGAAATGATTAATGGGCTGCTGGCTTGATCTGAAGAAAGATTAGAACAGATGAATAGAAATAGGTTGTCTAATAGAGGGGACTTCTAAACAGGAAGGGAGGCTTAGAAATGGAGCCACTTCTCTACGGCCTTTTCTCTGAGGGATTCCTCCCTGCTGAGCTTCATGCCTCAGAGCAGAGCCCGCCCCCAGGCTGGAGAATGCAGGCTGCCATGTTGTACTCTCAGATCTCTGAGGCCCACAGCAAGGAAGATCAAGGTGGTGTTCTCCTTGCTGGTTTTCCAAAGTATGATTTTGCAAGGATACATGGGTATATGCGACTGTGTGTATAGGGACGTTTCTCATTGGACACCATTGAAAAAAATGCAGAGCCAGTTAGATACGCTATATAACTACAGCCTATCATTTGGTTGTCCTGAAAGTACTGGAATAAAAGTGCTCACTTAAACTCATTTTCAGTTTTAATTTAAAACTCTACTTTCAAAAATTTAGACCATGTGTATGTTGACTGGCCTTGGTGATTCTCAGAAATACCGCAGCCATAACGTGGTAGATAATTCCCCTCCCTAAGTTGATGAAGTGTAATTTTATTAAAAGTTGTTTTTTATTCCTATTATGATTATTCCAAAACCTTCTGCTATTAAAGTGAGAGGCTATACAGAAAATGCTTTCTTGAGACAGAATAATAAATGTATTTCAGTTTCATCTCTTATTTTTTATTGTTTATTTTTTGTGTGTGACAGAGTCTCACTCTGTCACCCAGGCTGGAGTGCAGAGGCATGATCTTGGCTTACTGCAACCCCTGCCTCCCGGGTTCAAGTGATTCTTCTGCCTCAGCCTCCCAAGTAACTGAGACTACAGGCACGCACCACCATGCCCGGCTAATTTTTGTATTTTTAGTAGAGACGGGGTTTTGTCATATTGGCCAGGCTGGTCTTGAACTTCGACCTTGTGATCCACCCATCTCGGCCTCCCAAAGTGCTAGGATTACAGGCTTGAGCCACCGCACCTGGCCTCAGTTTCATCTTCTTTCATTCTTCTTTTGGTAAGATTATGGGTAGCCAAGCTTTCATGTCCTTTTCTTTGAAAACGCCTTCATTTATGTACCTTGCCTATAGACCTGTTAGCTGTCTGTAGGGGACTGGATTGGGGGGGCGGGTTGCACACCTGGGGGGCTGCCCTGGCTGTAGTGCTGTGTCCCCGAGTCTGTGGGGCTTCATGATGGGTTGTCTTTCTGCAAAATGTTGGATCCTCAAGCCCAGGCTCTCCTCTGCCTTTCTTCACTGTGCAACCGCCATATCTGTCGGGGGTGACACACACTGACGGATGTTCTCCTGTGATCTGTTGACAGAATGCTGCTTGGTGTCTTTATTCATCATTGTGACACTTTGTTCATGTTCCAACTGCTCACCTTGGCATGACAGGGCAGAACAGAGGTGTTGTCTGAAGCAAGGTTTTAAGCCAAGGATTTATTAAATGACCCGTAGTCAGGTCCTCTAATTGAAATTAGCGAATGTGATAGTTGAGGGTTTGCTGCACAGTGTGAAAGGAGCTATTTTAGTTGAACCAGTCCCTGGTGGGGCTTTTCTTCTTGTGACGGTACAGGAAGTGATGCTAACACAACAAACTAAGGGCAGAACTGAAGGGATGTGTCTTTCTTCTGTTTTTTGAGAGAACATAAAATACTAACTTTATGTTCTGGACTCTAGTTCCAGGTGATACAAACATGAACATTGTAGAATCATGTTTAGTCTATTCTCAATGTCAATTTTAAGACTTTATGAAAGCAAACCATATGTTTTCCATGGATGCCTATGTACATGTGCATGAACATAATCATATCTTGTTGAAAGCAGCAGTTAAAGAAAAGCAGGCTCTTAAGATCTAGGTCCACGTGGTGTCTCATCAGAAGTGGATGGACAAACGTGAGAGAACTCACCTTGCTGGATGACCCAAGCATCACCTTCCTCTACCATGCGATTTATCACTGCTACACTTACAGGAGTGGTTGTATTCCCAACATGAGAGAAGAAAGTTATCAGTAATGCACCTGCTATGTTAATGTTGCTGCATAGTGTTGAATTTATTGTTATCATAAGAAGTTAAACATGGGCATTTGTAGGGTGGTCAGACCATTCCAAATCAAGTTTCTATAGACTCAGTTCTTCTTGTTAGGATGAACATTGAAAATCTTTCTCATTTTGTCTTCTGGGTCTTTCTCCTTCCCCTATGTTTTCCAGATATTTTGGTATCTTGCCTTTTCTAAGGTTTACTTAGTTATATTAAATTAAGGATATATTTTTTCTTTTTTCTTCCTTCAGAAAGTAACGTTCTTGACTTTCCCATTTGAAAAACAAATTAATATGAGATGTTGACTTAGTGAATGAGGCTAAATAGAACTGAAATAATTTGCCTTGAAGTAAGTGCACCTGTATATTTCCCTATGAATAGATTTGTAAATATATGTGGTATTTTTTACACATGTACGTACATACACAAGACGTGTACATGGCCATTCCCACACAGATTTTGACTATTTGAACTATTATTCATAGTTCATGTTATTTCAGTGCTTAGACACTGTCCCAAGGATTTTATAAATTTACTTCTCACAACAACCTGCTGATGTAGGTGGTGATTACTATCTTCTTTTTACAGATGAGAAAAATAAGCCTATAGAGGTCAAGTACAGTGACAGAGCTCATGTGTGTGTATGAGGTAGAGGTGGAATTGAAACCCAGGCCATCTTGCTTTAGTCTGTGCAGGCTTAACCCTTCAGCTATTCTGCCTCTCACTGATGCCCAGGATGCAATGTTTGTTGTCCTTGTATTTACATAATGACACCGGGACCAACCATACTGATTGTTTCAGATCTGTATTTAGATATTATGTGTGGGGATTAAGCCTGTTCCAAGCTGTGATGCTATACAGGAAAGAAACCCTCATTACATGGGTGAGAATAATTCTTTAGCTCAGTTATTTTATTCACAAGTGATGATGAGACCAAAATTAAAGAAGCCAAACATGGAAATGCCCAGCCCCTGGGCAACACATGCATTTGGCATCCTTGGAATCCAGCTGGATAATTTGAAAAACCCTAGAGCCTTGGTTCTAGACTGAGTCCCAAATTACAGTCTGACTTGTTTTTCCCCACCTTTGAGGAATGCTTTTAGATGGTGTAGAGGGATTTTCAAGGGGAGAAGAAAGTAAAAACAGAAAACAACTAGTGGAAGGGATCATGGAAGGCATTGGACTTTTCAGTTTGTTTTTTTTTTTAAGTATTCCAAGTTGTTCAGAAAAGGGATGGGGTAGAAGATAATAACCACCCCTTATGTTCCTTTAAAATATCTTGAAATAATAGCTATAAAAGAGATAGGCCCATATGTCTAGTGGGGATCTCTATTTTATATACCCAGTGTCTCAGTGCAAATACATTATTTGATCATAATGAAGATAAATTTGTTCTCAAAAGATAACTTTGCATTGTGATATTTATATTGGTAGATCCAATCATGTATGGGTGTTTTGTTATGACATACTTATATTTTATAAACCCCAATGTTGTCTATTAAAAGTCCTAAAGTTATATTATTATATAAATGCATTTTTCATATGTTAAAATATTATTTACTTGACAGATGGCATCATCAGAAGGTGATTTTAAACAGCAAAGTTCTGATGCTTTTAACATAGAATTGCATTTATGCAGTTTCATTTTTCCACAGATATTTCAGGCACACACCTATTGTATCAAGGGAGGCAAGTTTGTGGGGCATTGATGGATTCTTTGCTTTATTAAATTTTTACTTGGATGTTTGATCTAAAAAGTAATCTAAATCTACCATATATCAATGAGTATCTTCATAAAGCTATGATTTTAACATCTGTGACTTTTTTCCGATTTTTTGAGTATAGGGAAATAAAGAATTTACTTTTCAGAGTTGACAAGGACTGAAATATGATACACAAATTAAAGCATCAATCAACCTCTCCCTCAATAAAGTTAAAAAAATACAACTGTCCACTCACTTGGTAATATCCCATATTTAACATATATAGAATTTTTAGCTTTTAGAGATCCTAGAATATTGAGAAAATGTGAAGTAATTTCACATAGAACTTAAAAACAACAGTAGCAGTAATAGAGCCAACCCTTCCAACACACATGTACTTGTGCACACACACACACACACACACACACACACACGCATGAACACGAAGAAGCAGAGGACATTTGGGAAATTAAAAGTTGCTCTGTTGAATGTTTTGTGAAAGCAGTTTAGTAAAAACCAAAGGCAAGGCCTTGAGGACTGCTGTTTTCCATGATTTCTCTGTGGACCGAAAAACATTCAGATTCATTTTGCTTTGGTACAAATGACAAATGCAACACTGTTTTGAGATTCGACTCTTTAAATAATGCTGGTCAAATGTCTTTTCGATGCTTTCGATATTTATGGGTTAACTGTGTCTAAAAGATTTACTTTAAGTTCTGTCACCAGTTTACTCACAACCAAATGCACCTGCATTTTATTAAGCTCTTTCATTGGCTATGACATCCACCAGAAGTCACAACTGGATGTGCAGAGCAGACATCGCTGCCCATTTGCTAGGTGTGTGTGCAGTTGATGCTCAAAAATTAAAAGTATTTGTGTAAAGCTGGAAAAAAGAAATTTCAGTTACAAGAACCAGAAGAAGAGAGGTTTTAGACATCTTAAAAGTGTGTACATATAAGTGCACACACAGAACCATATACATATATATGCAAAATATATAGGTATATTCAGTGCTTAAAATATTTGGCATCTTATTGTTTTAACATATATAAGATAGTTTCCCTAGTCTTCCTTTTCATGAAGGACTACATAATATACTTTCAAAATGTTTTAAAGTTTTTTTCAGCACTTTTTTAAAATAGGAACAATCCATCATTGCATATTGTGAGCATAATTTTTACAACATAATTGCACCTTCTATTGGCAGGTTCTCAGGCATTAACTAATTATGCAATTTAATAAAATTACAGTAATCGCATTAAAAAGATTATCTGTTAAAAATTTAAAAGGACACTATTAACTATTTTAGCATATTTTCATGTTTATATTTTCAATTTTGTGAGTTGTGATTCCAGACAGAATCATAGATAGACTGACTGAAATCACTTATTATTTTGGAGCATTCCAATTTTGACTAGTAAACATTAGATCTCAATTATTGTAATCATAGCACAGCCATATTCACATAGCTTGGTAGATGTAAATGGTTAGCTCCCCCTTTTGTGTGTAGGTCCAGGCTCTGTGTGGGACCCTGTGTCACTACCACTGCCTTTTCTGAGCTTTCTGTTGGTGTGCACTTGCAAGCACACATTTTCTGCCTTCTCTGAATTTTCTGTTCAGGATTCTGTGATGGTGAATACTGAATGTCAGCTTGATTGGATTGAAGGATACAAAGTATTGATCCTGGGTGTGTCTGTGAGAGTGTTGCCAAAGGAGATTTGAGTCAGTGGGCTGGGAAAGGCAGACCCACCCTTAATCTGGGTGGGCACCATCTAATCAGCTGCCAGTGCAACTAGAATATAAGCAGGCAGAAAAATGTGAAAACAGAGACTGGCCTGGCCTCCCAGCCTACATGTTTCTCCCGTGCTGGATGCCTCCTGCCCTTGAACATCGGACTCCGACTTCTTCAGTTGAGGAACTCGGACTGGCTCTCCTTGCTCCTCAGCCTGCAGATGGCCCTATTGTGGGACCTTGTGATTGTGTGAGATAATACTTAATACACTCATATATATTAACCACCAGATGCCAAGCAGAGCTCTACCTCAAGGCTATGATAATACTCAAATATGAATATATATATATTCCTATTCCATTAGTTTCATCTCTCTAGATAACCCTGACTAATACGGATTCCTTGTCTTTTACAGATTCCAAGTAGTGCAGTCTAATTCACTCTGCTTTCCAGAGATACCCTACTGAGCTTGATCCAGATTTTAGGATCTTTAATCTTAAAGCAAAGTCTCCACAGGTCGTGTAGCAAGTTAATGCAGCTGATGCTTGACTACCACCTTCTTCAGGCTTGCTCCTTCTCCGGATCCTCCCTCTTTCCTCCTCTCTCTTCCCTCTTCTCCGTCCCCTTTCCACAAGCAGTGATGGTTTTGAGTATCTAATACACTGCTAGATATTGAAATGCAGAAATGAATTTTCATACTGAGCACTCGTAAGTCTATCAACCCTCCTCCCCTATTTTCCACTCACCCTTCCTTTCCCCCCCTCTTCTTCCTCCTCACCCCATTTATCCCCTCTACTCTGCCTCTCTCCAGAAACCCTCCTCACCTCCTTAGTTTCCCTACTTTGTTCCCCCAACTTTCTTCTATCATCCTCCTTTATATTTGAAAACAAAAGGTAGTGTTTTGATTATTCAAGCATATCATAAGAAAAATGTGCTCTTTGGGAATTAAATTAGGTCATAAGCATGGAAATATTTTAAAAACATGGAATGGGTTACAAGTATGGGTAGGAATTACTACTATCTGATATAACTATTGGCGGGTGATGGTATTCTTCAAATTCAGAGAAAGGCCTCGCTAAAACACACACACACACACACGCATGTGCTATTTCATTGCGTACTGTTTTTGTGGACCTGGACTTGTTGAGAACCTGTTCAATGACAGGGTGGAAATGCAAAGCTTGGTATTGTGTGCTGTGGTTGGTGTTCAGGAGTCAATCATTTCCAGGGCTACTTAATGTCTGTTTAACCACCAGATGCCAAGCAGAGTTCTCCCTCAAGGCTATGATGATACTCTTCATGCTTGACCTAATAAATTCAGTTCATCAAAAATAGATGGCTTATGCCTATAGTTCCAGCACTTTCAGAGACAGAGGCAGAGTTTGAGGCCAGCCTGGGCAACAGAGTGAGACCCCGTCTCAAAAAAAGAAAAAAAAAAAAAGAAGAGGTATTTTATTTCAATGACTTAATACTTCAGGTTAATGTCATGTGTTATATAGTTATGCAGTGTAACACAGCCTCATGATTGAAGGATCGTTTTAGTATATTGCAAGCTGCAGAAAGGCAAAGGCCCAGTCTTTCATCTTTGTGCATATCCTTACTGCTTAGGATAATGTTGGGTACACAGTAGGCATCTAATCAATGCTTCTTGGAAGGGTGCTAGAACTAGTGAAAACCATCTGTTACCAGATGTTGCTTTCTTTTTATTCGTACACCTCCGTTGATCATAATAGCCTGTGGCCGCATCAGTAGCTAAAGTCCAAAAACAACCTGGCAGCTTCATCATATTCTTGTCTGATATGCATTTTTCTGGCTTTTTCTTGATCCTGCCCATCCAGGGATTGTGCTAACTAGTAGCAAAATGGCCAAAAGGCAGCCAGGAGGAGGAAGAGAAATGGAAAACCTCTAACTGCCATCACAGCCCCTGAATCTGAGAAGATTCTATTTTTGATATTTTCAGAACTGAATGCCTTTTCTCCCCTTTCATTTGTTTCTATATGTGACACCTGGATGTGCAAACATTTTGTGTGATGCAAAAACAGAAAAGAATATTTAGAAACAGGGGGACCTGGTGTGTGTGAAAACAGTTATAACCAATTCCTTATGTCGGTTTTGACCTGTTGAAGAACATGCTCAGCACTTAGATATCTGGCTAATTTGATATTGCTTTTTTTTTTTTCTTTTTTTGCAGTCTGAGCTTTGTCATTTGTTTCTAAGCTGTCATTTTTATTAGTCTCTCTGGCTGATCTTTTGGGGCTCCCCATCAGGTGGCATGTGCTCGCCATTGTCTGGCTGTGCTTGGCAAGCGGAGGGCCCTTTTATTGCTGTGTGATGTGGGCGTGCTTGCTGGGGTAGCCTGTAATTAGACCCACCACAGGTGACAGTTACTAGAGAGCCCAGTAATCGTTCTAGCTGCCTGATCTGATGTTTATGGAGAGAAGCCTTCTTTGTGGTCTGGTCAGGGTTTACTACAGCGTGTTGTACTTTTGCCATTTGATTTATGATTTAGAAAGGTGTGTTTTGTTACTGCTCCCTTTATCTAGGGGTTGTGTCATTGGCTTTTTAAATAACAGATGTGTTTTAGAGGAAGATTTTTATTATAAAGCCTGATCATCCACATCTCACGTATACAAAAAAAAAGATTTTGATGTTTAATCAAAATCAGGTTCAATATGTAATCATCTAAGCCTTGCTCTTGCACAGTGTTTACTGACTGTTCTAGTCTCCCTGGGATTCTCTTATTACCTAAATCCATATTGGTTTTGGCCTTTTAAAATGACTTTTCTATTGCTTCCCAAGCTCTTTAAAATTTCTGTTTTAATTCATTGTCTGGGATGCTTCATTTTGTCAAGGAAAAAAACCAAAACAAAACAGAAATATACTTGTGGGCCCCACTGGTGTTAGGCAAGACCCAACAGCTGTTGTTTTCAATATAGGAAAGATGGAGCCACAGAATGAGGTAGGAGGGGCTTTCATGGTCAGTCTGAGGGGAAGAAGAAAGCTGCAGGCTTCAGAAAGTGATTTTCCCAAGGCCTCCTCATTTGTTTGAATAGAGGATTCTCAGTCCTACACTACTTTTACTAGGCGCGGCTTGTATAGTCATAAACTTTGAAATTACGGTTTTAGTTCATGAGTACAAACTGCATGTACACAGGATCCTTGGACTCTGCTTTTTTTTTTTAGGTATATTTTCCCTCAGGTCTTACATTTGAGTAAAAATAGTTTGTGAGTCTGTGGAGTTGCTATTCAGAGTGGTAACATGCCGTGGGGAGATGTAAATCTGTATTGTTACCTCGTGCTCACTTGACTGACTCTTCTGTTAGAACAGGTGAATTTTCCTCATCAAAATGTTGTGTCCATGGTGATGAGAGTAATGAAGATGATAACGATGATAACAATGATGACAAGGATGATGATGATGATGAACGGTGTTTTTGTGTTTGGGAGGTGTTTACGTTTTGACTTCTGCTCTAAAACCTTGCTCTTTATTCGGCTTTAGCGACACTTTTAGTGAGGTCTTGTCTTACATTGTCTTCTCTTTAAGAAGGAATAGAGTATTGCTTCTTCAGCTAAGTATGCCTTTGTTAATAGCCACATTTCTTCTGCTCTGGGTTAAGCTAGGTACATGCAATTATAAACATTTTGTGTCCCATAGCAAGAGCAGTTTTCCTTGGAAATCACCGAGACCCTCAATTTTTTTTTGCAAGGAAACTTTTATAGGCTAATTCATTACCCCCATCCCCAAATTCTACTTTTCACAATAGGAAAATGCATAGTGTGTTTAGCTGTGAAAAAATATTAGCTGACTGCGGCCTCATTAACTGCACCTCTTTCGGAAAATTTGATTTTGCATTTCATTGGCGATTTTTACATTTTTAATAATCTACATGTTTTCAAAAAATTGATTTCCTGGAAATTTAATCAAAAACAGGGTTGGGGAATAAGAGGAGGGAGAGAAAAAAGGAAAAGGAAAGAAAAATAACAAATAGCTTGACAATCGCTTGAGTTTACTTAAAGATAGTCCTGTAGGTGGCGATAGAAACTCATAAATGATAATATCCTAAGGTAAATTTCTGTGGGCTACTTGGGGATTTTAATTTCAGCAATTTATTTTTAATTTGATACAATCGTCTATAAGCAGAAATTATTACATTAGTAAAAAAATTCAAATTTTCATGTTGTGTACTTTTCTGTTTTTATAATAATTTTCTTGAATATTCTGTAGCACATTCTTCCTTATGCAGAAGAAATAAGATCCAGATTACTGCCCAGTTGGTACAGATTTCATTAGGAAAATAACCATTTTAAAGCTTCTTTTTTTTTTAATTTCATTTTTACGTTCTTTAACCTGCAGCTAAAATTTGATGCTTATGTCATTGGCTAGGTTTCGCTTCTATAAAGGCCTTTGCTCTTGGGTGTGACATGGCTTGCTTAGGCATGACGCTGAGTGTGTGTGTGTGTGTGTGTTCACAGAGACATTCCTTCATATCATAGTATCAAATCTAGTTGCTTCCAGAGGCCATTTCCTCCCTTAGTTAGGTGTTTCAAGTTAGTTTTAATGTGACTAGGATCACAAATTTCTTGAAAGCTATTTTATCTAGGGATAAAAACAAAACATAAATATGTATATTTTTAACATTAGACAATACATAGTGAATATGATAACATTTTTTCAATTCTTTTAGTTATTTTGGGCATGAGGCATTGTCAAAGCAAAGTGAAAGCATTTGGAAGACAGGAGATCTTTGTTTTCTGCTAGTTAAGGTTCAAGAGTTTTTAAATTGCTTTTTGTGACTATATATATTCATTTATGGTTTTTTAAGTTTGAATCTGAAAATGCAAACTCTAAAGGATAAAACTAATTTTCAACTTTCCTATTTTCTTGTAGTCTCATTTAGAAAACCTTTGCAGTGTACATTTTCAAGGTGGAGCTGCCTTGATTCTAAGAAAATGTAATTATTTTGGTTTAAACACTTTAGGCTTTAGATGTTGAGTGTCATCAACAGATAACTGTGATGGTCTTGAGCAAATTATGTGAATTGCAGTCTCTGCCTTTCTTCTGAACATTTCCCTAAGTCTTACGGTAAAGTTCAAACCACTAATGTCTTATATGCTGTACCCTTGGATCCAGAATTTTTTTTATGATGTAATAGAAGAGGCAGAAAAAGAAAGAAAAGAAACCTCTGGCCTTCTTATATTCTGTTTCAATTGTTCTTCCAATTACTCATGAGGGGGAGGAGTGGAATGCAAGTCAGACACTCTGAAAACCTATTTTGCAGCCTTCATATAAAAAATATTCAGTTCTCTGCTCTGTTAGCAGCTGACCAAAATCTAATCCGTTAAAAAATACATCGTGGTAAGCAGTTCTTGAAAATGTTTATAATAAATGGTAAAAGCCAAGCTTCCACTGTGAGATTAGCAGTTGGAACAGGACGTGTTCATCAGGAAATAGGTTATTGCCTGACTAGTGTGTCCTGCAGAGTAACCTGCAGGATAGATGAAGATTTAAAAGCTTGCAGTGCAAGGATTTTATTTGATTTTCCCCCTTTGCTTTCTTTTGCATATTCCAGTGTTGTTTATCACTCATGGTATTTTTCCCAATGACTCTCTTATGAAGTTCATTTTACAAACAAAAAGTGTGGCATGTTTTGGGGGTTGGTTCCATTCACGCCCCATGATCATCTAATGACCTGTGGGTATTAATGTTGCTAATACACTTTTTTACATTACAGACTTCGTAGCTTAAAGATAAATGTGAAAGAATATTTTCCAGAGATCTGGACCTACCCCCAGCTTCCATCTTAAAGATACAGGAAGTGCTGCAGAGAATTATGGTGTCTTTCCTGCTTTTTGCTTGACTGCAGTCCAGCCTGAGAGTCAGTGGACAGTAGTGCTCATGAATAATGCCTTCTATGTGGATGATACCTACAGTAACACAGGAGTGACTAAGAGATCAAATACACTGGCTAAAAAGCCTTAGGGAAGCATTATGTGTCTGAGGTCTGATCTATTGTCTGGGAGGTCGCAGAGTGTTAATGCACTCTGCAAAGATTACACTCCCTCTCTAATTGCTCAGACACTTCCTTAAAGGATTTAAACAGTCAGGAAAGGTGACGCTCCTTGTCAATTTTTGTCTTCTGCCTGCAGTTGAAGTTTATCTGTCTTTCCACTGAGACCACCAGATCAAGTAACCTAGATGGTGTCCAAGGCATAAACTCTGAATTAGGAGTGAAAGCAATAAGAGATGTTATTTACCGTACCGTTGTTACTTGCTCTTTAAATGCTCTGCATTCCATTTCTGGTGTTTACATAGTGAGAACGACAGCATCTCTGTGTTCCAAAGCGGGGCTTAAAAGGGTCCAAGGCTTCACTTTGACTTTTGATCAGATTTGTTTTCATAATCCTTTCGCAGTGCCATAACACCCCGTGCAGCATTCTCCTTTTAGGTTATTTCAGCTAAATATGTAGAAAATAGGTGAACTTTAGGATTCCCTCGGTGCGTCCCCCCAACCTCACCCCTCCCAACACACCCCCATTCTGAGATGTTTCCCCTGAATTAGGCATATGCAAGACCAACCCACATTTAGGACGTGATAACTTTGTCCAGACCATCATTGTAAACTTCAAATGATACACAGACACATTTGAAAAAAGATCTCCTCTCTGCATTGGAGAATCCTAACTCAATCTTGTGTGTCTGGAGAGCTGATATAGCAATTTTATCAGACTCTGTATCTCTTATATTGCTTTGATTATAACTCAGTGTTTCCTAAATGACACTGAAAAGCTTAAAGAAAGGTTTTACTAGTTCTTTCCCAATGGCAGTTTAGGAAATATCGGGGAGCTGTCTGTTGGTGAAGAGCATAATGAACTCCTTAAATTCATAGTCTGTGTTGCTGTAGGAAGGAGTGGGGAGTGCAAGCTCGCATTCCACCTCGAGCATTTTCTACCCACTATGCACAGTTGCGTCATTGAGAAGTAAGAATTCCTCTTAGATCAGTTCAAATTGCTAATATATGTGTCCTACAGCCTGCAATATAATATTTATGTAGCTTCCGAAAGAGACCTGCAAGGATTCCCTGTAATTCAAGATGGTAGTCTGACTGATGGGTGTAGAAGGATTTTTTTTTTTTTTTGGTTTTAAAGAAATTCTTGTTTGTCCCATGAGATTTTCACACTTTTCGGCTGACGGCACTGTATTTTACTCATCCTGTATAAAGCTGTCAGTGTATTCGTTATATGTGTCTCTTGAAGACTCTGAGCAGATGACGGGAACAATTGCTGGAGGGGGAAAACACATTTGAATCAAAATCTTCAGAAGAGCATTTCTGTAGTCTCTCCTGTTCCTGCTTCTGCGTGGACTGTCCCTCGCACTTTCTCTGATTGCATGTTATCTCACACTGTTGGTAGATTACACTGAATGTTTCATCTGTATATAAAAATTAAAAATTCAAACAAAAATCTGGCCCACATGAAGAACAGGCCCTTTGGGCATATGGTTCATTATGCATATTCGTTTAATTACTAAAACACTTGCGATGGCTTTAGTGCCCTTGCTTTCAACTTGCAAAGTTGGATCTCTTCTATTGCACAGAAAATATAGTGCAGAATTCTGTTATGAAGGAGGAAAAAAGAAAAGAAAAAAATAGAGCCTTTGAAGAAATTATTGGAATTCACCAAAAGGAGGTATGATTGTCAGTATGAAATAAATGGGAAAAGGGATTTCTCCCCTTCCTCGTCTTTGTCATCTCCTTCTCCCTCCCATTTCTACCACTACCCCGAAGGCTGTTTTTACTGTGGTTAGTTTATAAGTAATGTGAGACTAAGGATTTAGGTTTCAAACATGTTCCCTCTGAGCGCTTCAAGTCTCATGATGAAGCAAAGTTTTATTGTTTAGAAGGGGGCTGCTATGAAAGTGTGACTTTAATTGATTTTTCAGGGCAAACAGGTGGTGATGGTTTAGACATCTCCTGGCCTGAGTGCCACTCCTAATTTGGGGCTACACATATAATAGCTTTATTAAAATAAACAATCCCTTGGCTTTGGTTTTACCTGAACATCTGCCTTCTGGATTTTAGAGGGCTTTTAAAAATATTTTCATTGTGTGCTTAACAGGATCTGATCCTAACGTAGCTAAGAAAGACTTTATTTTCTATTTATGCCATCAAATTTTTTATTTTTATCTGATGTTAAAGACACTAAAATTTAGAAGCATCTTTAAATGGGATAATCAGTGCTTCAGTAGTTTTCTTTAGAGCACCTTCATTTACAGGATGCAACAGATTTTGAATGTAACAGGTCAAAAATTGAATTTATAGTTGCTGGGTTTGGATTTGAACTTTTATTTTGGTGCACAAAAGATTGTTTGAGTGAGTACACGTACTTGTGTGTGTGCGCACATGTTTTAAGACCATATTTTGGATTTATTCCTGAGCGCTGGTGATGTTTCAGCATTGTAAGAAAGCTTCTTGGACTCCTCTTGATCAGAATAAATTCAAGACTCCTAACAGCATTTCTAAGGGAAAGGAGGATCCAAGCCTTGGCATCGTTCTTGTTTTTAGTGGCAAGTATGTGTGGCTCTGATACAAGCACAATTTTGCTTTTCAGTTAAGCAAATAGGTAGTCTATCTGAGTAACGGGAGACCATCCAAGACATTCTTGATATGATTCCTAAAGGAATTGTACTTTGCTATAAATAGCATCACTCACTAATCACTATTGGAGGGTTCCTGAATTAGGGTACCTTAGTCGGTTTTAAGCACATTGAATATGTACAGAGCTATTGCAGGCTTAATGTGAACTTACTGCAAGCCTCCTTCTTTTAGTGCCAGAAATAAAGCTGCAAGTGGAGTAACTTAATACAGCGAACTGCTTTACTCTATCACTGCACTAATGCTAATTAGATACACTTGCTTTATTACCCAGAGCATTTTTTTCTGTGTTCGTTCTGATCTAATCTTTCTATGAACATAAAGGAGTAAGTCATGAAGGAGTAAGTCGTAAGTGTTATGTTTAAGCTTTTAGTCACAATTGCAGCCTAATGTTCATGTGAGCAAAGTCAGAGAACACTCTTAGAGAATGCTTTGTCCACTTACAGTCCTATTAGAATCCCATTGGACTTCTCCCATGGAGGGCCCCACAGTGCCAAAAATTACGCTTCTGAAATGAGTAAGACACTTATCGATACATTTAATGGAATTTTGTTCTTGACCTCTTCATCTACCCACCTTTATGGAGAATAAATAAATGTGTGAAGATTTTTTCTCCCTTCCTTTAATCAGAGCAGAGAATTTGCTGATGGCTTTGAAAGATGTATTTACCAAAATCAGACTTTCAACTGCTCAATTACCACCTTCTGCAAAGACGCATAATGAGAAATTTATTGTCTGATTCTAGACCTGAAATTATGATCATTCTAGGGGGAAAAAGCCAATAGTGCAGCACATTAGATGCTTTTTCTCTTTCATTTAGTTCAGTGCTTTTCTACTTTTTAAACTACTTTTTCTGCCTTTATGAGCGGTGTGGGGATTTTTATTGGGACATAGGTGATTGTTTGACTTTTTTCCATTTATATAAAATCATCACAAAATGTAGAATATAGTGTGGCCAGTAGCATGATGTAAACATTAAAGGGATGGAATTTTAATAAATGCTTCACATTTAAGAGAATAAAAACTAATAGGAAGTGAATGTATGATACAGGTTAGAAGCCTTCTTTTCCCCCTGTTTAAAAATGTCCATTAATATATTCTAAAGAGGAAAATAAAAGTCAACAAAAACTTCATGTCTAGAGCAACGGAGTCTAAAAGCCTCTAATTTATATTTAATATTAAGATAATACATTTTATATGTACTTTCTTTAAAGTTAGAATGGATCAGCCATATTCTTCATAGAAATGTTCAGTATAGTTATACTGTGAAACTGACAGTTTGAAAATGATATGCATTGTTTATTTAAATAGTCATAGAGGATAATAAAAGTGAGAAACATATAATCGAGATGTCTACCTACAAAAGCACTGATAATAAATGGCCAGATGGGGTTATACCCACACCAAACTGGAAGTACTTGATGGAAATGTGTCTTTAAGAGCCAGACACCAAGTCTGATATTCCCCTAATTAACTGACCAGGTCACTGTATGACACATAGAATTAGTCAAAGACAATGTCAAGTAAACACCAGAAATAGTACATTTCACTGCTCATGGATCCTAAGAAAACAAATGGTTAAAGAATTTTGATTTGGTAACCTTTCTTTATATTATGGCACCGAGAGCATGACTTAGAGGTATAAGTGGAAATATGAAGGTTTTATTAGAGGGCAGGGAAGAAAAGGGAGGGTCAGGGCAGGAAAGGACATTTTGATTCTGGAGCTTCATGAAGCTGAGATTTGCCAAGGCCATTCTTCCATTATTGGTGTCTCTTTCCCTTTCTCTAAATAGGACCTTGACTGGGAAGAACATGCCACCTCCTACACCTACTGATTTCTTCCGAAAGTGTAGAATTAGTTTTCTGGTCAGTCTAAATAGCCTTTCATAGTTTCCCTATGTATCTTCACCCCTTTTACATTATATAGGCAGGCATCCTTTTATCAGGCTTCACTTTATTGCACTTTGCACGTACTGCCTTTTTTTTTTTTTTTTTTTTTTTTTTTACAAATCGAAAATTTGTGCAAACCTGCATCTAACAAGTTTATTGGCGCCATTTCTACAAAAAAGCAAGTTATCCAGAAGTTCTAGCTGAGATAATTGATAAAGGTGGCTACAATAAACAATAGATTTTCAATGTAGAAGAAACAGCCTTCTGTTGGAAGAAGATGCCATCTAGGACTTCCATAGCTACAGAAAATGCTTTACTTTAAAGCTTCAAAGGACAGGCTGACTCTCTTGTTAGGGGTTAATGCAGCTGGTTACCTTAAATTGAAGCCAGTACTCATTTAGCATTTTAGAAATCCTAGGGCCCTTAAGAATTCTGCTAAATGTACTCTGCCTGTGCTCTATAAATGGAACAACAAAGCTTGGATGAGAGCACATCTGTTTACAGCATCATTTACTGAATATTTTAAACCCACTGTTGAGATCTACTTCTCAGAAAAAAATGATTTTTTTCAAAATATCACTGCTCATCGAACATGTACCTAGCTGCTCAAGAGCTGTGATGGAGATATACAATGAGATTAATGTTGTTTTCATGCCTGCTAACATAACATCCATTCTGTAGCCCATGGATCAAGGACTAATTTCAACTTTCAGGTCTTATTAAAGAAATATATTTTGTAAAATGATAGCCATCATTGATTGTGAATTTTTCTGATGGATCTGGACAAAATAAGAACCTTCTCGAAAGGATTCACCTTTCTAGATGCCATTAAGAACATTTGTGATTCATGGGAGGAGGTTAAAATATCAACATTAACACGAGTTTAGAAGGAGTCGATTGCAGCCTTCACAGATGACTTTGAAGGGTGGAGTGGAAGAAGTAAGTTTAGATGTGGCAGAAATAGCAAGAATAGAATTAGAAGTAGAGCCTGAAAATGTGACTGAATTGCTGTAATCTCATGATGAAACTTGAACATATGAAGTTTCTTCTTGTGGATGAGTCAAGAAAGTGGATTCTAGAGATGGAATCTACTCCTGGGGAAGATGCTGTGAACATTGTTGAAATAACAAATGACTTAGAATATTCCATCTCGGTTGATAAAACAGTGGAAGGGTTTGAGAATGTTGACCCCAATTTTGAAAGAAGTTCTACTATGGGTAAGATGCTGTCAAAGAGCATCACATGCTACAGAGAAATCTTTTATGAAAGCAAGAGTCAATTGATGTGATAGACTTCATTGCTGTCTTATTGTAAGAAATTGCCACAGCCACCCCAGCCTTCAGCAACCACCACCCTGATGAGTCATCAGCCATCAACATTGAGGCAAAACCCTCCACCAGCAAAAAGGTTATGACTCACTGAAAGCTCGGATGATAGTATTTTTTTTTTTTTTGGCAATGAACTGTTTTTAATTAAAGTGTATTTACTTCACCTTTTTAGACATACGCTGTTGCATACTTAATGTTGCAACTTACCATTGCATATGTTGCTGTACACTGTACTAGACTATAGCACAGTGTAAACATAATCTTTATTATGTACTGGGAAACGCAAAAAATTGTGTGACTCACTTTATTGTGATTTTTGCTTCATTGTGGTTGTCTGGAACCAAACTCACAAGATCTCAGATGCATGCCTGTACAATTGTATTAATTTTCTTTTGCTGCTGTGACAAATTATCAAAGACATAAGTGGCTTAAGATGACACAAATGTATTATCTTACAGTGCTGGAGGTCGGAAGTCTAACCCTGGTCTCACTGGGCTAAAATTAAGGGAGGGCTCTTTTTCCTTCTGGAGGATCTAGGGGAGAATCCATTTCCTTTGCTTTTCAACTTCTGAAGGCTGCCCCCACATCACTTGGCTCATGGGCCATTCCTCCATCTTCAGATCCAGCAAGGGAAGATTGTTGAGTTCTCCTGTCACATCACTCTGACCTTGTTTCTGCCCTCATGTCTTTTCTGGGCTTTCTTCTGCTTCCCTCTTCAACTTTTAAGAACCCTTGGGATTGTATTTGTCCCACTCAGGTAATTTGGGTCATCTACCTATTTTAAGGTCAGATGATTAGAAAACTTAGCTTCATCTGCAACCTTAACTCTCTTTGTCCCATAACATAACAGGTTCTGGGAAATAGGATGTGGGTGCCTATTTGGGATTCCATTATTCTGCCTACCACAATGAGGTCGTGCATTCCTGTCTTCCATTCATGTGGCTTCCTGAAGGATAAGGATTTCTAAAGCAAGCTCTGGTTTCTTGCATACGAAGTGTTTCAATGAGAGGCTTAAATTTGGGAAAAGGGAAGAGGTTATGTACTATAGACATTTTAAACTGAGAGTGGCTGGGAGGACAGCAATTAGAAATATGTAGAAGTCACATGTTGTGGGCAACATGAAAGATCTTTGATACTTGGTGTGTTCAGTCTCCTTTCCCCAAGGCTGCTAGTATATGGCTGGAGGGCAGGAAGTCTGGGAGGAAGCTGTGTACCTGTCCACACCATGGGTCTTGGGCACGTGAGCTTTCATGGGGAGAGGAATGGATGGGCTAGTTCCAGGGGCCAACCAAAAGGGAAAGGAGAATAGAGAATAACTTGGAGGGTTGTGCAGGACTCAGAAATAATTCCTAGTTAGTGGGTGAGTGTAAGGGGCACTAAATCCATGGTGTTTCCCCACGTGACTCTACACAGTTAGTCAAACTTCAAGCCACATTTTGAAAGCAAGTAAAATCTTGTATTCTCTGTAAAACATCCTTTAGCATCCCAAGCAAAAGCGATCTTGCCCTTTCCCAGTGACTGTCACAGTGAAACTCTTCCTAATTTTTTTCCAGTTTCCCATTTCCCTTGCCCACTTCCATAATTAAGGGTACCATGTCACCTGATGTATCTAGTTAAACATTTGATCATATCATTTCTTTGTTTAGAAATCCATTCTCATTTCAAATCACATTCTCAACTTCCCACTGTGACATACAGGATTTTCCATGAACTGGTACCCACCAAGTTCTCCAACCTTATTGCCAGCCGTTGCTCTATGAACCAGCACTGTTGGATATTTTACCATCTCCAAGCATGTGAAGCCTTTTTAAATTTTTACCATTGTCATATCTTTTGCTTTTACTTCCTCCTTCCCACTAAACTATCAGTCATCGTCTTTTTTCTTTTGTAAAGATGGGGTTTCCACTATGTTGCCCAGGCTGGCCTCTAACTCCAGGGCTCAAGGGATCCTCCTGCTTTGGCCTCCCAAAGTGCTGGGATTACAGGCTTGAGCCACGACACCTAGGCTAAGCTGTTAGTCTTACCTAAGCACTTTCATTGTTTAGCATTGAGCCTAACGCAAAGTAGTAACTGGGTATATGTCTTCTAATTGAACCAATGAATTATCTGAGTGCTTTTCTACAAAAATAGTTAGTGAAATAGAGCCTAACAAACTTTGTCTTCCAAGTGATTTTCTTCTCGATTATACCTCTGTCCTTTCACTTGGATGTAACCACTTATCCAATTTATAAAAACATGATGGCAACCATTCAAGTTCATCATTGCATTTAATCCTCTCAAGAGCCCTTGAGGCAGATATTACCATTCGCATTTCACAGAAGAAAAATGTTTGGTAATGTTTCCAAGATCACACAGCTAGTATGGTAGAGCCATGATTTAGATCCAAAGTGAATATTTCTACACACCTGTAAATAAATATTTACTGTTAGAAAATTTAATTGCTTTAAAACTGTTGGAAATAACACAAAAGGGAGAAGTACAACAGAACAGTTAAGAGCATTTGACTCCATATTCAAACTCCCCCAAAGTCAAACAGTAATGATTTTATGTCGTTATTTAAAAAGAAATGTTCCTTTGACTACTATGGAATCATACATAGTGAGGTACCCTGACATTTGTACTTAAAACTGTATTTAAATAAGGCAGAATGGGGGCTTGAATTTAGATATGTGTGTGCGCATAGGTGCATGTGCGTGTAAGAGTTCATATTGGCGGCTGCTGGATAATAAAACCATGCCTTATTCACTGTAGAGCAGTGATTGATAAAACTATGTCTTATTCACTTACTCAGTTTAGAAGAAACTGAGTTTAGCAGCACAGTGCCTCAGATGTAGTAAAAGTTTCATGAATGTTGGTTGAAAGAATGTTTTTTATTATTATTATACTTTAAGTCCTGGGATTCATGTGCAGAACATGCAGGTTTGTTACATAGGTATACATGTGCCGTGGTGGTTTGCTGCACCCATCAACCTGTCATCTCCTAATGCTATTCCTCCCCTAGACCCCCACCCCCAGTCAGGCCCCAGTGTGTGATGTTCCCCTCCCCGTGTCCATGTGTTCTCATTTTTCAACTCCCACTTATGAGTGAGAACATGCGGTGTTTAGGTTTCAGTTCCTGTGTTAGTTTGCTGAGAATGATGGTTTCCAGCTTCATTCATGTCACTGCAAAGGACATGAACTCATCCTTTTTTATGGCTGCATAGTATTCCATGGCATATACGTGCCGCGTTATCCAGTCTATCACTGATGGTCATTTGGGTTGGTTCCAAGTCTTTGCTATTGTGAACAGTGCTGCAATAAACATATGTGTGCATGTAGAAATAATGTTTTAGTTGGTTGATTAATTCAGTAGTTTTAGTTGATTCAGAAACTGTGATGTGTTTGATCACCTTGACTTTCTGGGCATTGATGTAGAGTATAGAATGGAAATAAACCATTCCCCAGAACTTTCCCACGTTTAGGCTTTCCAAGCCACTCACAAATGTGCACACTGAGGAAGCATTAGGGAAATGTTTGGGGTTGTGCATTCAGGAGGCTCTCAAGCTCTGTCTTCTTGCATTTGTATTATCTAAAGCCATAGTTTGGATTCTGATTTAAGGGGTCTTCCCCCTGGGCCACTGCACTCTACATGCTGCCTCACTGTGACATTACCCCACTGCAGTGTTGGATAACAACACGTGGCATTTGGTTAGAGCTTTCTTTAAATGCTTAAATTTTGACTTCAGTTCCAATTCAACAACTGTTTGAGTATTTATATCATATAAAACTTTATACTATGTTTTACAAGAAATATAGAGATGAATTATATATAATTCTGGATTTCAAAGAGCAGAATAATTCTGGTGCATTCAATAGATATGAACAAAATTAATCATGATGCCAGGCGAAGTATGTGCCAGGTATCTTATAGAAAGAATGGTTTACTCCAACCAGGGGGACCAGTAAAGGAGAAAAATGAACATTCCTAGAGACACTTTAAATTAAGGTATTCAGAAGAAAAACAGAGGCAGTTTTTAAGAATGGCAAACTTATATGCCTGGAATTTAAGAATTATGGTAGGAAACAGAGTGAGAAAGAATTGCATATAGCATACGTGAAGGTCAGACATATTTTGATTTGCTGGGCTGGGAATTGCAAACTGATAGTTTTAGACTGTCTATAGAGAGTGGGAAAAAATAAAAGACCTTGAGCACGAGAACACTGAGATGAGACCTATGCTCTGAGTGATTCCTTTGACCCTGATGTGAATGGATAGACACTGGAGCAAGGTGTTATGAGCATCGTGCAAATTAGAAGTGTATTCACATCATCTGGGTCTTGGCTGTGAATAATTGTGGGGCCACATTTGGCCAACTCTGAGGGGTATGTGGGTGTGTTTGGGGGAAGGAGAAAGAGTAAACAAATTATTGTAAAGTGATTGAATTTGTTCTCCATCTTTAAAAATTGAAGGAGTTCACATCATGAACATTTAAAAAATCATTTCATTTGAAAATAGGTTAAAACTCCCAAGAAGTTATAAAAGAAATAGTGCAAAGAGTTCCTGTGCCGCCTTCAGCCAGTTTCTCCCAATAAATGTCTTACATATCCATAGTACATTTTCAAAACCAGGAAATTCATAGTGGCACAATACTGTTAACTCAGGTATGGACCTGATTCACATTTAATCAGCTTTTACGTGCATTTCAGTGGTGGTGGTATGTAACATATCAGATAAACCTCACTACAGTCAAGATACAGAATTGTTCTGTCATCACAAAGAACCTCACTTGTGTTGCTCCTTAATATTCACACATCCTTAACCCTAACCCTGGCAACCACTTAACTATTTTTCTTCACTATAATTCTATCACTTTGAGAATGTCGTACAAAAAAGAATCATGCCATACATAACCCTTGAGATGGGCTTTTTGCATTCGGCATAATGGCCTTCAGATCCATCCAAGTTGTGTGCTTTCATAGTTCATTCCTATTGTGAACTCTTGAAAAATGATAAGCCTGGGTAATGTCAGATCTAGTTTTGCCTGAAACAGTCAGCTGAAACTGAGTAAGAAACAGTAAGAAATAGACCCCTTGGAGAAGGGATGCAATCTGAGCTTACCGTGGTCCCCACCACGCCCTATAGTCTACCACCTGGGCTACATTTCAACTACTTGACCCCTGAAGCATTTTAATTTGCAGTTCTTGGCAGTGGCTAACGTTTCTGAAATGGATATAAGATGATCAGTGTTTCACAGGTTACTGTATGTGACAGAGAAAAGAAATGGTATCCCTTTCTCAGGTAAGTTCAGAATACAAAGTCTCAAAGAGTAGGATGTGACATTATTATTTTAAAAGTGTAGCTGCCTGTAGTCCCAGCTACTCAGGAGGCTGAGGCAGGAGAATGGCCTGAACCTGGAATGTGAAGGTTGCAGTGAGCCAAGATCGCGCCATTGTACTCCAGCCTGGTGACAGAGTGAGACTCCATCCCCCCAAAAAATAATAAATAAATAAATAAATAAATAACATGCCCTATTATGTTTATGCAATGTCTATAAATTTATTAGGCCATGGATTATTTTTCAAGTGCTTTTGACTACAAAGGATTTTTGTACAGGTATGGGGTGGAGGTGTCACAGGCTGAAGGGTGGGGCTTTCGGGAAGAGAGACTGTTACCCTTTTCCACGTCCATCAATAAAGAGGAGCAAAGCACAGTGAGAACTGGTCAGGACCTCAGCATCTCTCCACAATTTTGTAACCATCATAATCTGGGGGGGGGGGTGTGTGTGTGTTGTTTGGTTCGTACCTGTTTTCCTTTTCGACTTTCTTCCTCACCCTGGCCTTTATCACTTTCAAAATCGGCACTTTGTCCTTCGTGACAGTTGTTAACCAATGGCAGTGGCTGCTTGGGAACCCTGAAATCATGGCTTTTGAAAGCATTCCTAGGCCAGTGCAGAATCACACTCAGTGTTTCCAGTGGTACGTGATCTACTGTAAGGGAAAGCAAATGTAAAATATGTCACATGTACAAGGGAGTTTGTAAAACGATGTATGCACACATATGTGCAGTTTAAAGAATGATGATAAGGTGAAACATCTGTGTACCTACTGCCCCACTTACAAACTGAACATTTTTTGAAGTTTTTTCTCTACTTCTTTGTAATTGAATCCTTCTTCCTGCTCTGTCCCCAGGAGTAATGGTAATACTAAATGTTGCGTGTCACTCACTGTCAATTGTGGTTTTGCCATCTTTGTGTCTGCCTTTCAACAATGTGTTCAATTTTGTCTGATTTCTGAAGGTTTTAGAAATCATAAAAAAATTTATGTCTTATTCTGTGACTTGCATTTATTTACTTAGTATCATTTTTGATATTCATCTATGTAGTTCATTTACATTCTGTATAGCGTATAGCTGTATGAGTAAATTATTTATCCATTCTATTCTAGATAGACCTTTGAATTGATTACATATTTCGATATTTTCATTTTGTTTTTTGGGTTTTTTTGCCATTATCAAAAGTACTCTTGTAAACATCATTATACGTATCATCTGGTGGACACGTGTAAGAATTTAGAGCAGTAGTTCCCAGTGGGGTGCCTGGAGAGCAGCATCTGAAAACTTTTCAGGAATGCAGTTTCTTGGGCCCCCCTCCAAATCTGCTGAATCAGGAACTCTGGGGATGGGACTTAGCAATCTTGTTTAAATAAGGCCTCCAGGTGCTTCTCATACAGGCTCAAGTTTGAGATCTACTGCTCTAGGGTATATGCCTAGGAGTAGGACCACTACGTTTTGGGATATACAGTTTCTGCTTCATTAGTTAATGCCAACCATTTCCCAAGTGATTACTGAACCATCAGCATCAAATGAAAGTTATGATTTTGCATCTTAGAAAACTCTTGGCGTTATCTGACTTCTTAATTTTGTCAGTCTGGTGTGTGAAATGGTACTTTGGTGAGGTCTTAATTTGCATTTTTTATTATAATACTTACACGTTTCATATGTTTGGGGGCATTTGGATCCCTCCTTCTTTGCTCTATCTTTGCCTAATTTGCCTAATTTTCTTCTCCCCCTACATTTTTTTGTTTTTTGTATAAGCATTTAATCTAGATACACATTCTTTGTACTTAAAATATCTTCTAGAGGTTTCTATTTTTTTCATGCTGTTTGTTTTATCTTTTGATGAACATAATCTTTAATATCAAAATTACCCAGTTTTTCCTGTGGTTGGTGCATTTCGTGACATGTTTGAAGAATCCTTTCTTATGCCCAAAGTCATAAAAATATTCTTTAATTTTTTTTTAATTTTACATTACATCTTTAAATCTACTTGTGTTTTAATTTCATTTTTGTGTTCTGAGTAGTATCCAAATGACTTGGTATCATTTATTGAATATTCTGCCTTTTCTCAATGATCTGCAATTTCTATGAAGTCATAAATCAAGTTTACATACATAGATGGGCTTCTTCATTGTCTATTCCTGTACCAGTATCACACAAATATTTAGGCTTAGCACAGTTCTTCCCAATTTCCTTTTCTTCTTCAAGAATATCTTGGTAAGAAAGCTCGGCTCTTTGCTCTTCCATATAAGAGGTAGAATTCACTTTTTGTGTTCCACAAAAACAGGACGAGACCAATATTGAAAGTAAGTCAGAGGCAAACTTATTAACTTTCAAAATCAATACATTATTAAAAAAAGTAGAATGATGCCAAGTTGATTAGCAGGAGTAAAAAAAAAGAACAAAAATCATGTGTAAAATCAAAAGAAAAAACAAAAATAAAAGTTATCTTTTTGAAACACTTAGAGAACTGATTATTCTTTTCTCAGCGTTTTCAATGTACAAAGAGAAAAGACACAAACAGGCATTGGAAGGGGAGATTATTCAGATGAGGCAGAGATTAAACATAACAGGGTATTATGACCAATTTTAAACTTAAAATTTTGAAACTACATGAAATGAATAAAGCTTATACAACAACTTATCAAAGTTGCAAAAGAGACTTAAACAGTACTAAATCCATTAAATAATTGAATCTATAATTTAATATCATCCCAGAAAGATAAACCTAAGGCTCAGGCAACTTTACAGGCAAGTTTTACCAAACATTAATGGATTAGGTAAATCTTATACAAACTGTTTCATTTTTTTTCTTCTGGCTATTAGTGTTTTTTGGACATGTCAATTGTCAATTTTATTATTGCTCCGTGGAAGGCAAAGTGTCTTTTTTCCTGTGCCTGCCTTTCAAACTTGCTTTTGACCATTGATTATTTTCAGTTTTACTCTGAGATGCCAGAGAGAGAGAGAGAGAGAGAGAGAGAGAGAGAGAATGTGTGTGTATGTTTCTCTAGTCATCCTATTTGGCATTCCTTAACTTTATGACTTCATGTCTTTTATAAATTTTGGAAGATTCTCATCCAGTATCACTTATAGCTTTTTCCTAGTCTCTCTTTTCTCTCTCTTTCTGGATATCAAATTTTTACATATAAAGTAAACCTTTCTCAGTGTGCCATACTTGTTCTTCTTCTATTTCTAGTTTTACCATATCTATCTCTACTTGAAGTGTAGATATTTTCTACTAATACTCCAAATTATTAATTTAATTCCCTACTCCAAATCACGAATTCTCTCTTTTGCTTGATCTGTTCCACTATTAAATTCATTTATTGAGCTCTTCATTTTGTTTATGAGGTTCTAGGTGTTTATTTGACTCTTACAGATCTCAGTTCTCTGCTGGTATTGTTTTCATGAACATATGGATTATAATTATTTTAAAATCCATATCTTATGACTGTAATATCTAAATCACCCATTTATTCTGGTTATCTTTTTTCTTTTGATTTTTGGTCATTGTTTTTTCCTTCTGTCTATACCTGATTATTTTTATTAGAACATTTTAAAGGGGGCATGGACTATGTTATCTTCTACCAGAGAGGATATAGAGTAGGCATTTAGAATATAGCAAGTCACTCTGATCCCATCAGAGATGGAGATGATCCAAGGTAGGATTCCAGGCATCTTAAGGATTCATCTATTTCTAGTTTTACCCCATGCCTAGCCCTTTTTGGATTCTCAACAAAACCATGCAGTATTTACTAGGGCCCTTCTTTTTAAATTGTCCCTCATCTCTAATTTTTGTCTCCCAACTCTGTGACATTGCCAGAAGATTTTAGCAGCCACTTTCTGCTTGGTCTCAACCTTCATCCTAAGCATGCATGGCTTAAGAATTAGTAACTGTTTTAAGGAGAAATGAATGTAGAATGTCCAGCTTGACTGTCTGCTATTCTTTTTTTATCCTCTATGTTTTTGTCTTTTAAGTCCTAGCTGCTGCAGTTACCATGCATGCACTCCAGTTTTTGCCTCCCCAGATTTTTAAGATTGAAGCAAACTCTATGTTAGTACTTTGTACTCTGTTGATTGCTGTGTTCTGTACAGTGAATTGACAAAAACAAGTGTATCAGTCCATTCTCACGCTGATATGAAGACATACCTGAGACTCAGTAATTTATGAAAACAAGAGGTTTAGTGAACTCACACTTCTGCAGACTTAACAGGAAGCATGACTGGGAGGCCTCAGGAAACTTAACAATCATGATGGAAGGCGAAGGGGAAGCAACATGTCTTACCATGGTGGGGCTGGAGGGAGACAGCAAGGAAGAGAGAAGTGCCACACACTTTCTAACAACCAGATCTCATGAGAACTCACTCACTATCACGAGAACAGCAAGGGAGAGGTTCACCCACATGATTTAATCACTTCCTGCCAGGCCCCTCCCCCGACACGTGGGGATTACAATTGGAGATGAGATTTGGGTGGGGACACAGAGCCAAACCATATCAACAAGGAAACAAACAAATAGGAATGAAACCAACCCCGAAAGACATGAAGCAGTAGCAAACTAAGGGAGTGCATTTGTTTTTGATCCTGTCTCCTCAGGTCCTAGAGGCCTTGATTATTCTCAGATATCTTCAAATTGTTTGTTTGTGTATATTAAGCAGGTTTCACAGCTTTTTTTTTAAAGGAATATTGAGAAAAATCTTCTCCTTCATACTGAAAAGCTGAAGTTTATCTTGCACTTGACATGCTAGCTTAACAACAATAGTATCGAAATTCTTCAGATCAAACCATACCCCTCCCAATTTGTAGGCTTTTGCTTTTCTCTATTTAAATTCTGGACAGTCTCATTACAAATTATGCTTCACTCTCGTAAGTCAATGTTTATTTACACTGGCATGCACATTTACCATTGTTTTTGAGCACCATACATTTTTGCATTTTGCCTTTATACTTGGGGCAGTTGTCCTTCTGTTTGAAGTATATCTTTGATATTTAAGTTCATGAGGGTCTTCTGGTGAGAAGCACTACTAGCTCATGTTTTTCTGAAAATGTCTCTGCTTCACTCTCCTTTAAAGATAATTTGTAACATACAGGATTCTAAATTGAAAGACTGAAAGAATATATATGTTAAATTATTCTACTGTCGTCTTGCTTTCCCTGTTGCTTTGAGGAATAAAGTCACTCAAATTACTTTTCCTTTGTAGTTGAACTATTTTTTCTCTCTAGCTGCTTTTAAGTGTTCCTCTTTTTCCCCAGTTGTTTTTTCAGTTCTACTATGACAGTTTTAGATATAGATTATTCTTAATTTATCCTGACAAGGAATTTTTAGGGGAAGGGGGGCTTCCTATATTAATCTTTCAGCATTTCTGGAAAATCCTCAGGCATTTTTTCTTTATATATTGCTTTTTCTCCATTCTCTGTTTAACCCCTTTCTCCACCCCAGACACCTATCAGACCTTCTCATTTCTACCTTCCATGTGTCTTAACCTCACTTGTATATCTATAACCTTGTTTCTGTGGTCTGTGTCTTCAATAATTTCTTTGGAATTATCTCTCAGTTTACTAATTTTCTGTTCAGCTGCTTTTAATCTGTTAATTAGTGTACTCATTGTGTTTACATTTTATTTTCTCTCCTTTATACCATTCCTCACCAATAACTCAGATCACATAGTCCATCTTTAAAAGAATTTCCTTGCCTTCTCTACTTTCATTAGACTTGATTAACAGAACCTCAGGTAAGCATGGCTCCAAAAAAAAATATTTAGTGCATCCTGACAATTGTATTACACTTCTATAATCCACTCTCCTTTTCACTCTTCTAGACAATTTCATAACTTCTCTTCTGCCTTGAACCTTTAATACTTCTTTTCCTCATCCTCACTCTCGTAGAATGACCATGATTGGCATAAGTGCCCCTCTACTGCTACCCTACCCCCTCTATATCTATCCCCCTACCGACGTCTATGCCTGTGTCATCTGCTTTTCCTTCTGTAGCTATGGATGACCTGAATTGTTGCTAAGACCAACACTCCATTTTACAGTGGATTCCACCCTTATCACTGATTCAAAGGTAGTGCTCCAACTGTTATTTCCCATCTCCTGCCTCATAATTTTATTTATCTCTCTCTCCTCATTTATTGCTACAGTCCCTTCCAGCTATCACCATATTTCTCTGCTCTTAATTGTAATAAACCCTTTCAGAGTTATGTCTCCTGTCTACAATTTTCCCCGTTCTCTCAAACTCACTCTTATCTCATTTTTGCCTCATCGTTTTACTAAACTCTCATTTCAAGTCACCAGTGACCACATCTCAGCATCTTACTTATAAATATATTGTGGCCGTCCTCTTTAAAATACTTTATCTATTTTCAAGAATACAGCCATCTCCTAATGTATCTCTTTGTCTCTGGCATTTCCTCAGGCTCTTTTTCTGACCCCCTATCTTCTCAAACTCTAAATTTGGACTTTTGTAGAAATCAATTCTGGGCCATTTCTTTCTAGTTGCTTCCTTGCCAAGGTTATCCAGTCTGATATCTTTAAATGCTATCTGGAGTCTGATAATCCACAAATTTACGTATCTAACCATAGCCTCTACCCTGAATTCCAAACCATATATCTAAGGTTTACTGTGTGTCTCCACGTGGACATCTAATTGGCACCTCGTACTCCCCTCCCCAAACCTGCTCTTCCTACAGACTTTGTCTCAATGCATGGACAAATCCATTCATCTAAGTTTTTCAAGCTCTTAATCTTCAAATCATTCTCAATCATTCCCTTTTTATCTTCTCATCTAAACTATTTGCAACTCCTCTGTCCCTACTTTCTAACTAGTCAAAACATGGTCACTTCTCACTAATTCCACTGCCATCACCTTAATTCTAGGCCACAATTAACTCTAACCTGGTCTTTTCAATAGCTTTGTAAATGAAATATGTGTTGTCTCTTCATGATTTGTTCTCATTATGCAACCACAGTAATTCTTCTTAAATATGAGTCAAATCATGTTATTCTGCTTCCCGCCCTCTTGGCAGTCTAGCAACTCCCTTAGAATAAAAGGCAAGGACCTTACAGCCATCAACCAGGCCCCTTGTGGCCAACTTCTGTTCCTTTTTCACTTCTCTTTCCAATATTCTTGCTCACTCTGCTTCAGACACAAGGAGTCCATGCTGCCTTTAAAAAAAAAAAAAAACCAAAAAAAAAAACCCAAAAACAATCACACACACACACACACACACACACACACACACACACACACACACACACACACTGGAAGGCTGGGCATGGTGACTCATGCCTGTAATCCTAGCACGTTGGGAGGGTGAGGTGGGAGGATAACTTGAGGTCAGGAGTTCGAAACCAGCCTGGCCAACATGGTGAAACCCCCTCTCTACTAAAAATACAAAAAAAAAAAAAAAAATTAGCCGGGCGTGGTGGTGGGCGCCTGTAATCACAGCTACTTGGGAGGCTGAGGCAGGACAATCACTGGAACCTGAGAGGTGGAGGTTGCAGTGAGTGAGCTGAGGTTGTGCCACTGCCCTCCAGCCTTTGTGACAGAGTGAGACTACGTCTCAAAAATAAAAAATAAAAAAATAAACAAAACACTGGAAGAAGGCATACTCCAGATTCTGGGCCTTTGCATTTGCTCTTTCTTCTGCCTGGAAATATTATTCACCTAGATTCCCACACCTCCTCCAAAGTCTTTGCTCACTTATTGCCCTCTCAGTGATTTCTTCCCTAATTACCTTATATGTAATTGCAAACGCAGCCCCACTGCCTGATACTCCTTCCCTTCCTTGTCTCTGTTTTGTTTTCTCATGGTGGATCCTTTTACCGCCTGATATATATAGTTTATTTTTTCTATCTCATCTTCAATCCTCATATACAATCTAAGCTACATAAAGGCTGCTTTTGGTTTGTTTTTGTTTACTCTTGTGTCTAAATCAATGTAGGTGTTTAACAAATCAGTACTGAAGAAAAAATGAGTAATAAACTTATCCACGTAATAAAGTAGTGACAAGAAGATGAATTTAGTTTGTATGGCCCAGGGATAGAACATTATAAGTGAAGAAATGGTCAAGCAGTTGAGAAAATAGCTTTCTAAATTAGAGAAAGGTATGTTCAAAAGCAAAGTCCTGAACATCGTTTTATATCTTAAGGTTTGCAAATGGTGCGGTGCGATTAGGAACCTAGAATGTATGGTGCAGTTGGATTATGACACACAACCAAGTCTGAGCCAGTTAATGAAAGGTCTTAACTGTTAAATTATGAAGTCTGAATGTCTTAATGTTGGCTAGGGAAAAATGCAATATTTTAATCAGTTCGATGCTCTTGATAAAACCTAGTGGTGTTTTGTTGTTGTTTTGCTTTGGTATAGTGATATGTAAGACATGTTTTTCCTGCTTTAACAAAAAAAGGCAGTTACAACTTCTTGAGAAGGGGCTACTTATTGATTTGTTACCTTAGAAATGAATGTGTACCTGGTCAAATTATAATTTTTTTTTAAATTTAACCCTGGATTTTTTTTGAACAGAATTAACACAGCTGTTTGTTTCACCTTTACCCAATATGTTTATTCTAAGATAATCATACTTATGTGTTTTCCCCCTCTAAATTATGCCCTATACAATAGGATGATTTTTCATAAAGATGGTATGATTATTTAAAGATACACTGTTTCAAATATCTAGATTTTATCTTTATTATGACAAATGATGTACACAGTATTCTGAAAGTGTCTGTGTCTGTGTGTGTTTGCTGCCCTTTCTTATTTTCTTGTCTCAAAGACCACTCCAGTGGTTTTTAAAAGAAATTTAGAATCTTCTTTAGTACTTTTCAGATGAACCAGCTTCTAGCCCTCTTAAGTATTCATACAAAATCATTAGATTTTGAATTAACAGTACCTTACACTAGAAGAAATCAACTAGCCCTTCCTTGGACTTCCTGAGATGTTGTTCTTGTTTCAGTTTTAACCCAGGAGTTTAGTAAGGTTGGAGAGTTTGGGTTGGTGGCAAGGAAGGTGGATGTTGGGCCTATCTGTTCTTTTTCTTACATTTGGTTTGTGGTGTAGGAATGGGTAACACAACAGAAAGTAGATTTTTCATTGGCTGAAACTTAATTTATATGATGGCAAATATAGAGAACATATAGCATTCTCTTAAGATTTTCTACCACAAAAGAACACTTAATTTTATTATTATATACTTAATGTACTTATGTCATCTTAGGTGACTATAAAACAGAAGAGCAATTTAAGATCACCTGGTTACTTTGACCAATGTTGGATCAAAGTTCTATTCTAAATAATGGCCATGTTGGCTAGATTCCCAAATGTCTGCGGCATGCCTAGCTATTTACAAAATACAAGTATAAAACAACCCATGATTTTGTATGAACAACCATAATGAAATATATTTATTCAAATGAGGCTCTTGATTTCATTGTTCAGTTTTTTAAAACACTACTTTCGTGGACAGTGTGTAAGCCATAAGATGCAAACTCTAATCTCTATAATCATACTTTGCTTTGTTTCAACAAAAGCAATGTTTTTGAGAATTATTCAGAGACTCGGCTTCTTGTAATTTGGCTGTTTCCTAATCTCAAATTCACTCTTGAAGGACAAAAGGACAGAATCTTAAGATAATTTCAAATGAGGAGATCCCAGAGTACTTAGGCGAACAGCCATGTCATTCATTGAACTTGGTGTCTGAAGTTAACTACTTTTTAGTAGAGGCATTCTCTTGGATGTTTACAAGATAGTTAATGGCTTGGTTGATTACTTAACTGGTTACAGATCACTTCATCACCATTTCATCATGAAACCTGATAGACATGATAAATTTTTTTGTGACATGAGGTTACATCCTTCTCGTGTCATACTTAAAGAAACAATACATAGGGGATTTGTTAGATTTGTTAGATTTGTTCAAGTGTCTATGGCAATGCTAGCTAAGTTCTTCAGTCACAGCTAGCTTGGAACCATGGACTCTTGAAGGTATTTTTATCTTCAGGGTTTTCCTCAGGAAAAAATTAATCTTTTCATGAGTCATGTTCTCCTATCTGAGATTTAGCATGTATACATTTTCATAAAAACTATTGCAGATAAGTTTTAGGATAGAAAGTGAAGAAATATTTGCAGCTGAAAATTTAAGGCGATTTTTTTTGAAATTACACCTACTGGTCGCTGCTGCACCTATGTCATGGAACATATTGGGAAGACATGCATGGTAGAGTAAGAAGTTTCCTTGGTGCCAGAGAAACCAAGCTTCAAGCAATGGTCCTAACATATGTGATTTTTCTGTTGTGTTTCTGAGTATTGTTCTACTGTGTGGATATATTCACTTTTTTGTTGACATTTGGGCCATTTCCAGTTTTGTTATTTAGAATAATGCTGCTGTGCTATGAACATTTGTGGACAAGACTTTTGTGAGACATATTATACAGAAGTAGAAAAGCTGTGAATTATGGTAAATATATGTTCAATGTTTTGAGAAACTGCCATACAGTTTTTCAAATTGGATGTACCATTTTGTGTTTTTACCAAGGATGTGTGAGAGCTGCAGTTGCTCCACATTTTTGTCAACACTTTATATTACCAGTATTTTAAATTTAGCCCTTCTAATACACGTGAAATCAGATTTCACAATGGTTTTAATTTGTGTTTTCCTGATGCATAATCATGTTGGATATCTTCCTATGTGTTTGTAGGTATTAATATGGCTTTTTTGTGTTTGAAGGATTTGGTCAAATATTTTGCACATTTATATTGAGTCATCTTATTAAATTGTAATAATTTTTTATCTTCTGGAAACAAGTTCCCTTTCAGTATATGTAGTGAAAATATTTTCTTCATTTTGCGACTTGCCCTCTCATTTCCTTTCAAAGAGCAAAAGGAGTATATTTTATATTTTGATGAAGTCTTTTTTTTTTTTTGTGGTGGGGGGTTGCTGTCTCACTCTGTCATCCAGGCTGGAGTACAGTGGTGCAGTCATGGGTCACTGCATCCTCTAGCCTCTAGGCTTGAGTGATTTCTTTGCCTCAGCCTCCCAAGTAGCTGAGACTTGCAGGCACATGCCATCACACCCAGCTCATTTTTGTGATGTTGCCCAGGCTGGTCTCAAACTCCTGGCTTCAAACAGACCTCCCACCTTGGCCTCACAAAGTGCTGAGATTACAGGGGTGAGCCACCACTCCCAGCCTATTTTTTTTTCTATTTTTATATTACTCTTTATATTTTTTGTGTCCTAAGAAATCTTTGCCCACTCTAAGATGGCAAGTTTTTCTCTTATCCTTTTTTCTTAGAAGTCTTAAAATTCTAGAATTTACATTCAGATGTATAATCCATTTAGAGTTAAATTTTGTATGTTATGTGGTAAGAGTAGGTGATTTTTTTTCCCCATACATATATCCAGTTGTTCTAGTGCCAGTGTTTAAAAAAAATACCATTTTTTCCATTGAATTACATTGGCAACTTTCTTAAAAATCAACCACTTTTATGTGGATCTATTTCTGGACTCTATCTTCTACTCCACTGATGTATAAGTCTGTCTTTTCACCAACACTACTACTGCTTTGCTACAGCTTCATAATAACTTGTGAAGTCAGCTAGTGTGTTATTTGCTAAAATTGCTTTGACTATTGCATGCCATTTGCATTTTCTCTTTCTTTCTTTCTTTTTTATTTTTTCTTTTTTTTTGATGCAGTTTTGCTCCTTCACCCAGGCTGGAGTGAAGTGGCGCGATCTTAGCCCACTGCAACCTCCGCTCCTCGGGTTTAAGCGATTCTCCTGCCTTAGCCTCCCGAGTAGCTGGGATTACAGGCACATGCCACCATGCCTGGCTAATTTTTCTATTTTTAGTAGAGACAGCGTTTCACCATGTTGGCCAAGGCTGGTCCCAAACTCTTGACTTCAGGTGATCCACTTGTGTTGGCCTCCCAAAGTGCTAGGGTTACAGGCATGAGCCACCGTACCCAGCCTGCATTTTCATATAGTGTTTAGAATCAGGTTACCCATTTCTATAAAATAAGGATTGCTTGAATCTGTAGGTCAATTTGTGAATAACTGCCACCTTAACAATGCCAAATCTTCCACTCCATGAACTAGGCATATTTATTTTCTTATTTACATATTCTGTAATGTTTCTTAATAATCTTTCATAGTTTCCAGTGAGGATATCTTGCTCATGTTTTATAAATTTTATTCTAAAATACTGTGTTGCTTTCATGGTGCTACTATAAATGGAAATTAAAAATTTTTATTTTTTAATGTTTTGCTGCTAGTATTAACATCTGAAAATGATTTCGATATTTTAATAATAACTTTATACCATGGACTTTGCTGAATTTAGTTGTCATTTCTAGGATTTGCTTTGTAGATTCCTTAGGATTTTGTACATTTAAAAAATCATGTCATCTGCTAAAAAAGTTGTACTTTTTTTATTCTTATATTTACGCCTTTTGTTTCATTGTTTGACTTAATTGTAGTGGCTAAAACGTTTCATTCAATACTGAATAGAAGTAGTGAAAGCAGACATCCTTGCCTTATTCCTAATTTAAGGGGTGCATGCAAGTTTCCCCATTGTAAAATCATTTTGTCTGTTCTAGAACTTGATATAAATGGAATCAAAAGTAGGTACTGTTTTGTAGAAGGCTTTTTCCACTCAGTGTGTTTTTAAGATTCATGTGGTTGCATGCGTGAGTCATTTCTTTTTTAACTTGTGTTTGTCTTTTTAATCAACTTCTCAAGGTATAATTTATGTACAATAAACCCCTGCCAAGTATGATCAAGTATGGTAACTATAAAAGTTTTACAGATGTCCTTTAACAAATTGATGAAATTCCTTCCAATTATTATTTGTTAAGAGTAGAAGGGTGTTGAATTTTTGTTGAATGCTTTTTCTGTATCTATTGAAATAATCACATACCTGTTCTCCTTTATTCTGTCAATATTGTGAATTACATTGATTTTTGAATATGAAATCAATTTTTCATTCTTGGAACGTATTCTACTCGGTCGTAATTTAGTTTCATATATTTCTTGATTTAATTGACTACTATTTTCTTGAAGATTTTTGCATCAAAGTTCATATTTGGTCATTTGTCTGTAATTTTATTTCTTTGTAACAGTTTTGTCAGATTTTGATATTAGGGTAATACTGGCCTCATAAAATTGTTGGTAAGCATTCTTTCCAAAATGATACTCTTTCTTTTCTCATTGTTCAATAGAAGTTGACAGTGAAACCATTTGCCCCTAAATTTTTCTTAGTGAAGACATTTTTGATAATTCAATTTATATATTGTTCAGTTCTTTTAGGTTGTATTTTGCCATTTTTTCCTTCACCTTTTTTTTTGCCACAGTTATTCACTATATTTTTATCTGCCTTTTTTGTTTATAGTGTTTTATTTCATTAATATTTCATGTAATTTTTGGTATTGTTGGATTTTAATTGTCATTTTATATTTACCTCTTACTCCTCTGTTTCTCTTCTTTTGCCTTTCAGATTTCCATTTATCTATTTACTTTTACAATTTATTCCTCCCTGCTTTTTTTATGTAGTTGCTCTGAGTATTAAGGTGTATGTGTGTATATTTTTCCCTTAACTTTTCACAGTCAATTTAAGATTAATATTGTATAACTTCATCTGAAACATAGAAACATTACATGTCACCTAAGTCCAAATGTCCATCTACCTCTAACCTCCTTTATATTAGTTTTCCTGTGTTTCACACCTAAATACATTATACACCTCACCAGGATAATGTTATAAGCTTTGCTTTAAACATTTATAAGCATTCTAAAAAATAAAATAAATAATATTTTCTATTTACTTATGTATCTACCACTTCTGATACTCATTTCTTCCTGAAGTTTGCATTTCCATCTGGTATCATTTTTCCTCACCTTGAAGAATTCCTTTAGTATTTATTGATATGCAGGTCTACTGATAAAAAATTCTTTTAATTTTCTCATATCTAAATCTTTAACTTTCATTCTTATAGGATATTTTTACTGGATATAGAATTCTGAGTTTAAAGTTTTTGATTTTGTTTTTCATTTTGCACTTTAAAAATGCTGTTATCCCCTTGCCTCCATGGGTTCTGATGACAAATCTATGGTGATTCAAATTGTTGTATTTATGATAATGTCATTTCTTTCTAGCTTTTATCAACATTTTTTTATTGTCTTTATTTTCCAGAAATATGGTGATGCTATTTATTCCCAAGACTGGATTTCTTTAAATTTACTCTTCTTGAGATCCTCTGGACTTCTTTAATCTGTACATTTTGTCTTTTCCTAGATTTGAAAAGTATTCAGCCAATTCTTCTTTAAATATTTTTCTACCCATTATTATTTTTCTGAAATTCCAAATACCCACGTTAGAACTTTTGAAATTTTGATGGTCTCCAGACCTTCTATTTTTTTCTATTATTTTCTGTCTTTTAGATTTGATGATTTCTCTTGATATCTTTATAGTCACTGACGTTTTCATTATTAATTTTGCTACTAAAAACAACCATTGATTTTTTTTAATGTTTAATGTTTAATTTTTAGTTGGGCAATTATTTTTTAATTTTTACTTTTTATGCTTATATTTACTGTTTTACCCATGGTGAGTTTATTTTCCATTGCCTCACCGAGCATAATCTTTATAGGTGTTTTAAAGTTCTTTTCTGATAATTTCAACATAGAGTTCACCTTGGAGTTGGTATGTTTTGATTGTCTCTTGCTTGAAAATAGATTCCATTTTCTTGACTCTTTGTATGTTGAGTGATTTTGAATTGTATCTTAGATATCAGTAATTCTATGTTGTGGAGACT
This sequence comes from Pan troglodytes, assembly GCF_028858775.2. Classification (NCBI taxonomy): domain Eukaryota; kingdom Metazoa; phylum Chordata; class Mammalia; order Primates; family Hominidae; genus Pan; species Pan troglodytes. Next base: position 86,237,613 of record NC_072414.2, read on the forward strand.
GTAAATTATGCTATATTCTTCTAAACAAGTTTTTTTTTAAGGCATTTAATTTTATTAGACTCAAAATGCAAACTTTGTCGCATGTCTTAGGGTGATAGCTTTGATCTTCGACTGCTTGAGTGTGCTCTGCATGTATGCCAGCAACTTTAGCGGCATTCACATACTGAATGTGGGGTTTACCTTTGCTTACACTCTCCTTTCAGCATACCTCTGTGCTCTGCAGTGGCTCTGGTTGTCCCTGAGTGCATTCCCGTTTCCTCCATTCAGAAGTAATGGTAAATTTTTCATTGGAGTTTTATTCAACTGGTACCACCAGAGTGACTGCAGCTGCTCTTGGATCAAAGATACAAACATTTTTAATTAACTCCATGCAGATCTGATTCCTTCTTTCAAAGTTACAACTCTTTCTTTCTTTGAAGATGCTTAGATAATTAGACTTTTTTTCTAAAAAAAAATATTTTTCTGGGGTTTATATTTGCTTTCCCTGAAAGATGTTGGTTAGGAAATCAATTCTTTACTACAGAAATGGGAATTATGCATTGATTTAAAAAATATATATCTAAAGGCAATATGGTCTCACTCTAAAAGAGTTTTAGGCTATTTGAATGTGATATTTAAATATAACTCAATTTTTGTTGTAAAACATTTCTAGGATTGCTTAAGTATTCCCGATAGAGGCCAATGCTATGGCAAATGAGGTGTTTACCTAAAACAACCATCTCCTTAATACTGGTGGTTGTTCAAGTAATTTTTTCAAAGACATACATAGTTTTATAATGAAGAAAATAAATATGATGTGTCCTGATTTTTCTCCATAGCTTTATGTCAGCCTCTTCTTACTTGAAGTTACATTTAGTAATTTAAAATAATAATAAAATCCATTTACCCAGTAGACAGGCATTTAGAAACAACCACCATTTAGTATGCCATTAAAACCCTTAATCCCCCCAAAAAACGTAACAATAGGGAAAGGGAAATAGGTAACAAACAGGAAAATCTCTAGCTTTACCTAATAAAGAAATTACTATTGGCTCTACTTTTTGCTATGTTTTATTTTATAAAAAAGAAACATTAGAAAAGAAGAAAATTATAGGAACAGATTATATATTTGACATTATAAAACTTTAAATAAAGGAAAGTTGATGGAGCAAGCCACACTAGAGGAAATCAGTGTGGTTTGATTTTTTTCATTGATCCAAAAAGTATTTCAAAAATTTCACACTTACACATCCAAAAAAAAAAAAAAAAAAAAAAAGAGGTTTAGCACTAGGAGGAACGTAACATATAGAATGGAAGAAGGTGAAGGAAAATCGTCATGATTTGCAGTTGATATGATTTTCTACATCAGATCTACAAAAGAATATATTTGCAGTCTCTTACAGCTAATAAGAGGTGAATGTGAATATATAAAAAAGAAAGAATGTGAATATATAAAAATTAATGTTTCTGTACCCAGCATTAACCAATTAAATGATAAACCTTAAAATTGTTCCATTGCTATTTATAATAGTGTTAAACTCCAAGTTACTTAAAAAAATGAAACATGGAAAATCAGTACAGTGAAATAAAATATTTTGAGATACATAAAAAGTTCTGAATATAGAGAAATAATCATTATGAAATGTTAATATCAAGATACCAATTATCTTTAAATTATCAAGACAATCTCAGTCTTAATTTTTCTGAGTTGTATAGAAATTTATAAATTAATTCTGAAATACACGTGGAAGAGTAAAGGGTGAAAAAATATCCAAGATCATTTTGAGTGTGTAATAAGAGACTTGCCCACTCAGATATTGTATGGTTACTAAATTATAGTTTTAAAAATGTGGTCTTGGTAAAATATAGGAAAATATATCAATGGAGAACTGAGAGGGCTCAGAAACAATAGACACACTCATTTGGGAACTTGGTATATTGACAGAAGTAGCAATGTAGATCAAAGAGAAAAATGGGGATCGTTACAGGAATTTAGCTGTAAAAGAGGGCTGTAAGGAAAAAGTTCACATTGGATTGCCTGAGTTAAAAAAAAATTAAAAACAACAAAATTGAGACAGAATAAAGATCATACACAGACATCTTTAGAAGAAAACACAAGGAAATAGCTGTATTAACTCAAGGTAGAATATGATTTCTTAAGTAGAACACTGAACATTAAAGGTAGAAATCCTAATGTAAAAGACTAATATATTTGGTTACGTAAAACCACTATTTCAGCCCATGTTTGCATTGATAAGGGAGTATAGTCGTCAAATTGCAGAGCATTCATTTGAATGGGAACTATATTAGTTAAAATAAATGTACTTGATTTACGCATACACCATGAAAAGAACTATAAAACATACTATTGGTTAAAATATTTGCAGAACGATAGGAACATTTTTATTTTGTTATTACTAATATATACCTAAGGTGCCCTGAGGTGGAAAAAATTCACATCAAATTTAGGACAAGGTTGCCTTTGGAAATGAGAGGAATAGGACTGAGGAAGGTTGACAAAAAGAACACGAGCGTCTATGCAAAACATCTTTAAGTGTTAGAAAATAAAATACAACAATACGGGTTCACCTCAGTGAAGGAGTTTCTCCCAGAAATACAAGATTGCTTCAAATTATGAAATTACAAATACAATACTTCACCATATTGATGTCTTTAAATGAAAAGGATAAAACCATCCTTATCTCAGAAGATACTGAACGAACAGTTGGTTAGCTACCAACCATTCTTGATGTTAAAAATTATACCCTGTTAAAATTGCTGGACAAATTTTTGTTTAAAACATGTTTTTATTAGGTTTAGAACAGATATGAAAGAGTATTTATAAAACATTTCGAATATATAAAGAATAATGATCACCTATATGTAAATTTTCTGGTATTAAAAATGGTTTGTGTGTGTGTTCTTAAGGTGATATGATTTATCACTCTAGAAGTATTTTCATTAAAGCCACGAATTAAACAGTGATATCCTTCTGAACAGTTTAACAATTTTTTGTAGGAGTGATGAAATCAAGCAGGAAAAAAATTACAAATAGAAAAGAGGAAACAGAAGAGGATCCTTAATTGTAGATTATGTGACTATATTCTTAGAAACCTCGCAGGAATGAAATAAACTATTTGATAGAATAAAGAATATTCAGTAAGGCTGCTAATGTTAAAAATATATATGTAAATTATTTGCTTTTATATGTAAATAATGACAAGTTTGAAAAACATAATGGAAGAAGTGGTTTTATTTACAATGGGCACCAAAAAATAAAAGCAATATATGATAATCACAAAGAGAAAATTTTTAAATGTTAGAACAAGTTTTTAGCAATGAAACAGTATTGCTTTTGGAAAGGAAGATTTCATATTTAAGATGCAGTAATTTGCCTTTTCTAAGTTGATATGTTATAGCAGTGGTTTTTTTCAAGCACTTACAGACAGCTGATAACCACAAATTACCTTATTTCGTCTTCTAGACTACCTGTGAGTTTGAAACGAAAGCGAGACTCAAATTTTGAAGTAATTTACCCAAAATTTCACTGCTGCCTCATGTTATAATTAAAAGTGTTCTCACCTTATTTATCCTAATTAGTGTGTTTCTTGGAGGTAGAACCATCTACCTGCATTCATGTCTCTGGTAACCATTGCAGCATAGGCAGTTGGACTCAGTCTCAAATTCTCACTTGCCTTTCTATGTGAGGAGTCACAAATTTCAGAGGTTGACAGAAATTGGGCAGCTAAGGGAATACCTTTTCTGATGTAGACAATGCCAGCCAATCATTTTCTTGTGTCCATATAGTCTCGAAATTGGTAGATTTTAAGCACTTTAACAAAAGTTTGGAAATCCAAAGTCTTTCTCTGAAATATTTGGATTTTTCAATATTGGCAGCCAACTGAAAAAGTAATGGCTCTTTCCTGTTCAAATAAACCTCACTTTTGGCAAAATTTGGCCTCTGGCCTGCGTCTTTGTGACCTTGGACTTTTTCCATACTACTTTCCATAAATTCTGGCACACTAAAATCCATGGGCTTTTCAGGTATGAAGCCACTGTATCTGTCTATTCCAGAGTGTGACTAATCAGCTCTTTCTATGCTACCAGTTCTAAAAATGAGTTGATCATTGTGTGTGTGCGTACCTGTTTGGAAATGTTTCTGAATGTGACTAGAAAGAGTCCAATTGAATCTCCTTACATCAATGAGTAGGAATTTGATTGCTCCCCTAGTGTTTTATCAAGCAGTCGTGTATTCTTATTTGTCTTTCAATCAGGTATTTTTGATCACTGTCTGGAACTTTGAACTATATATGATCCCCTTGGCATTGTTGCTGATCTTTGTCTACAATTTCATCAGACCTGTGAAAGGCAAGGTCAGCAGCATCCAGGACAGCCAGGTAAGCAAGGATTCGGAGTTCTGACATTTGACTGCCGAGAAACGTGTTAACAACAAACTACCACCACCACCAAATCGTGGCCCAAGTCCATTTCGTTTGAGGTGTAAGGAGCAGCCCTGCAAAGGCACTCATTTTGCAGTGGAGGTCTTCTATCACGAATAATCTGGAGTCTTCTTTCTGTGGCATCTTACCTTCCTGAGTCTTGGCCTGCATGAGGGGAGCCTCTGGTTCATGGTTATCATTTCCATGCTGGTAGCACATGTCTGTGTGCTTATCTGATTCTCTGTAGAGTTCCTGTGAACAACCTCCTCAGTCACTAGCGAGAAACCTTTGCTGGCTCTGTGGGCCATTGCTGGGCATGCAGAGAGCTCTGCGGGGCTAACTCCGGCCTTTCCATGAAGGTATCTTATGCAATGTTCTCTCTGGCTTGAAGGCTCAGGAGATTCCCAGAGGCTTGTCAACTCCCAGGGCAATCAGAGAGTGGGTGGGCTTAGATCCATCTATTTGCAGGTGCCCACATTTGTCTGGAAATTCCCAAACTTCCTGTCCTGTTGAAGAAAGCAAGACCCTTTCTCAAAGACATCTCTCCGCATCTACTCATCTCACTTCCACTCTGACTCTCCTGCTCCTGGCCCCCTCATTGCACCCCATAAGATCTTTTTCTGCTCTGCTCTAGGTGGCCAGGAACTTGTATTTGTAGGCTTTTTTTTTTTTACGATGTAATCTAGGCATTCCAGCTTCAAGAACCAAGTTTTTAAAACAAAAATCTAAAGTCCTAAGACTTGATTAATTTTCTTTCTAGATGGATCACCTTCACTTTGGTTTCCCAAGAGTCAATCAAATCCTGACTGTTTTTATTTTTCCTTATGTCCTCATAATGGATTTAAGGGAGGTTTCTGGTTTCACTTAGGAAGGAAGGTGGGGAAAATGAGTATTGTAGCAAGAGGAAAAACCTCAGGCAATTTCAAAATTCGATTCTGTTTGATTTTAATTATTTAATGCAATAGGCATGAACACATATCAGTGAGAAAATAGAACCAGCTAATAAATGAATGGCTTTAATAGATCCATTTAAGGACTAGGTTTCACAGAGTTATAGATAATGGAAATTTTTACAAAGAAACATCTCTGATATCTATGTTGTCAACTAACATTTTTACAATGTTTACGCAGGTTTTATGTTGCCCACTGTGTATATATGTTTATAGTATGAGCATATGTGTGCATGTGAGAGCATGTACATATACTGGCATACATGTGTATATTAATATACCTATATGCACATAAGTGTGTATGTGTGTATAAAGCCTTTATTTATAAAACATTGAAAATAATTACCTAATTTAGTTCGATAACACAACTATGAGGGAGGCAAGAACTATTTTCATTTTATGTCTTATGAAACTACAGTGCATAGTGACGAAGTGATTTGCCTAAAGTCACAAAGCAAAAACTACTGGAACCATGTCCCAAGCTAAAGACTTCTCCTAATTATAGCGTTTTTTCCTCCCATAGCCTGTTTTCATTACCTTCCTGTCTATCCATTGGCTTTCATGAGACATGTTTGCTGCCAGTTGTGAATAGGTTAGTTCCCCAGAGGACCCATGAGTACCACACAAACTGCTAGCTGAATCTTGTGAGAATTCTAGGAGGTAGGGCTATACCGGCCCTGAAGAAATTTCTTGATGACTGCTCAGTGGTTTTATGGAATGTAGCAGAGTATTCTCTGGATACTTTAGAGTTACTCCCTTTTAAGAGCATGATATTGACAATTCTTTTTACTAGTGGAACAGTGACATCTGAACAGCGTGCCTGACCTTTGCAAGGTTAAGCAGAAATGCAAGTGTTGAAGCTGAAAATAGACCGTGTTGTCTAACACTGAGCTTTCTTTCCAAACTACTGACCCTATTTGATTGTGTACCAACAGATATTAGTTTTTAAACATTGCAGTGCTATGATCAAACTCTGGCCATTAAATAGCCAAGATTTTTATATTCATCTAAACAAGACCATTAGCAGTACAGCTGGTGCTGTGGCACCTGAGCTAAAGCCAGGCACCCTTAAGTCCAGATCTGAGCCTTGAGTTTCCTTCCCTCACCTGCCCCTTCTAACCCTAAACCCAGGGCAAAATAATAATGCCACAGAGAAACCTGTAACTTATTCTTAAGATTGATTATATTCAGACTAATGCATTTTATACTGTCTAATGTTTCAGTAATGGCCCCAAAGGGAGAGAGCAGTCATTATAACAATGAGCCCAGCACTAGTGGAGTATGGTATTCTCAGCCTTAACGTAGCAGTTGGTTCATTTGTCAGAATAAGAACAACACTGTTTACAGAAAGTACAACTCAGCAATGCATTTTTAAAGCTGGATGCCTTCCAAGGGCACTGGCCTAATAGCTTTATTTATAGTCAACGGTTTTATGTAGATTATGCATATTGTTTAGTGTCCTACCACAGTGTCCCTGAACTTTAAAAGAGTTATTTTTTAAGAGGTTATAATGCATTTCAAAAATAGAAATGCTTGAAGTCTGTAGGCAAGCTTTAAAATGTGTCTGAGTTTAATTTGCATTTGTTAATTTCGGTTGATGTTTCTATAAACACGTTGTGGGATTTCCTTTCAGGAGAGCACAGACGTAGATGACGAGGATGATGAAGATGACAAGGTGCGTATGTTCAAGAAAGAACACAAAAAAAAAACACTAGTGTTGTCAACAGATAGCATTCCTTCAGGTTGAGTCTCTCTCCTCTCTTTTTTTTTTTTATATTATAGAGTTACCAGTATAGTAATATTATTGTAACTTTTTAAAAGGATATCCCTTTTTAAGATTTTTAAAAATGAGGTTGAGAAGGGTAAAATAGAAGGAATAATTGAAATGTTATAAAAAGCATAACTATAGGAGGCCTTTCATTGGATGCAAGCCAAGATTAGCCTTCCCCTTTATAGATAAAAGGTAGCCTGGGAAGTCAAAAGTAAATCAAGTGAAATTGCTGCTTCTTTAGGTTCATGTCTGCACTCTGTGGGGTGGTCACCCACTTCCGTGCCTGTCATTTTCCCAGCTGTTCCTGGCAGCGTTTTCAGCTATATGTCTGTGTACATCTGTCCTTTTCCTTCTCCTGGGAGAATCTCTCAAATCTGCTGCTTTTGTTGTCATTACGCTTTCAGACAAACCTTCTGGAATAAAATGAAACAAGTGAAATGCCAAATGAGATGCTACTAGCTTAATGGACTTCCAGTCCCCTTCACCTGTGGGTATCTGGGGCGAGGGATGGTAACATGTAGGAAGCTTGTGCAGAGGAAAGGGCAAAAGGGGAAACCTTGAGAGTAAGTATCCAGTGTAAATGCCCATTGAATAGAATTGTATTCGAAGACACTGGCTCTGTGATACAAAAAGCCTTAAAATTAATTGAGTGGACCAGATGGTTTTGCCCATTTGAAGCAAATGGGGTGGATTACAAAGTAAATCTTATTTGTTGTGTTAAGAGGATCATTAATAGCAAAATAATAAAATCAAGTATAATACTTTTAAAGGAAAATGACCTTTTTCAGAAAAGGGGTCACACAGATGCAAGTTTCTTATTGATGTCTTGATGTTAGCTAGCGGTTTCTGAGTGATTAAGTCATTGAATATTGTCAAAGGGAAGCTAAGTTAATAAGGTTTATAATGGGATATTTTACCAAAAAAAAAAAAAACCAGAAGTATTAATGAAATTATTTTAAACCTGTATGAGGTGATAACTGCAAGTCTAGGCCTCCTGTTCTTCAGACTGGCCAGCTATCAGGTGGGGGTTCCCACAACCCCTTTCTTGGATTCAACAAATTTCTAGAATGGCTCACAAAATTTAGGGAAATAGTTTCTTATATTTACTGATTATTATAAAGGACACAATTCAGGAACAGCCAAATGGAAGAAATGCACAGGGCAACGGATGGGGGAATGGGTGTGGAACTTCCACACCCTCTCTGGGCATACCCTAGAGCACCTCCATGTGTTCACCAACCCAGAAGCTTCCAGAAACGGTATTTTTGTTTCTATGAAGGTTTCATTACATAGGCATAATTGACTGAATGTTTGGGCATTGGTGTTTAAGTCAATCTCTGGCCCCCTCTTCCTTCCCTGCAGGTCAGGGCTGGGAGTACTGAAAGTTCTAACCATCTAATCATGGTTGATTCTCCTGGCCACCAGCTCCTCCATCATCAGAGGCTTTCCAAAAGTCTCCTCATTAGCAGAAAGTCAGGTGTGGTTGAAAGGGGCTTGTTATGAATAGCCAAAAGATGCTCTTCTCATCTCTCTTGCTCTGGAGCTATTTTAGGAACTGAGGACAAAACCAAATATTATAGCAAAAGATGTTCATATCTGTCTTATCACTTAGGAAACTCCAGGAATTTTAGGAGCTTTGTGCCAGGAACCAGGGACAAAGAACAAGCATACATTTCTTATTATATCATAACATCACATTAGGCAAAATTCTAAATATTTATAAACCAAGGCCTGGATGAAAGGAAGATTTCTTCCTGTTTGGCCAAGCCTGTTTAAATGAACCACCAGTAGAAGGGGATGTCCTTCCCCCTTTAGGAATAACGGTGACCATGTATCTTTGGCCCATCTAATAAAGGAGAGTATCCAACAAGAAGATGAATGGAAACATGGTATTCAGTGACTGGCAAGCAACAAAATCAGGTCATAGTCTAGACCAGTGGTTGTCAAGGTCTAGTCTACCACTGATGTACTTCAAGAGCTACCTGAAGGTCTGGAGAGACAGCCCTTTGGTCTGTGCTTTAAACCTTTCTGGGCAAAGATGACTGAAGAAAGAGTTGGAACAGCAGCATCCATAGGGATAAGCCTGGGAGCTGTTGCATTCATCTCAGCATGGCCCAAACCCATACCAGTTGTGCCAACCTGTCCCAAGTTGAGGGCGCTGGCATTAGGGTTCTCCTCCTTCCCTCCAGAAAAAGTTTATTCTTAACATGTTTTTATTATAGTATTTGAATAACACTTTTTAATAGACAAATATAACCATGGTGGTTTTGCTTTCCCAATTTTATATTTCTATGAAATCTTCTAGAGCAATAAATCTAAAATGATATTTTGACTTCTGTTTATGCCTCTTCTGCTTAACACAACCCTTCTATTGTTAGGAAAGGCTGGTGAATTTTTCCATCCTTGTCCATCTCTTTTCATTCTTCCTTCTGTAAGGGATTTGTAAACTAAAGGGATCTTCAACTTTCAGACTTTTTGAGTGCACACACACATATGTATTACGACACTTGGTTTCTTCTCTGTGCAGATCAGCTTCTACCACCGAGATGTGCTTGTCATAGACCAGGACATACAGTCACTGGGTGACTCCCCGTCATAGTGAGCTGGAAGAAAGGTCTACTCACTGAGCCCTTCTGGCTTCTGTTGTGTGTTAGACATGACAGACCATGCTTCTGGGAACTGTAACACACTCAGTGAGAGATGAACTGTTTACAAATTATAAACACACAGCCATTTTGTTCAAAACCAGAAGAGGAGAGAAACTTCTTTCTACCCAAACCATCCATCTTGAAGGTGACACTCTTTAATTGCCAGTGCTCCTTCCCACCAAATACCATCACGGACGACTGTGGAAGATAAAAGCGTGCCGGGGCCTGTTGGCACAACTTCCTCAGGAGATGAATGCTTTGCCATGTTCTGCCTGTCTCTGATGCACAGACCAGGACACTGTCTGGGGTCTGTCATTCTTTTATTGTCTGGAACAGGGATTGTTGTAAAATGACATCACTGTAACCCCTTGTTCCTTAGCATTGTGAAAAGTTCATGGTAGTAACTTGTATTAGAAACCAGATTAGACTTCACAATTTTGCCTTTTCTTTTGCAGACTTTCAGGGATAACATAGAACTTTCAGGTAACTAGGTTTTTGCCTTGTAGGAGATGAAATGTACAAGCTAAACTTTGAAGAGAGGAAATCCTCTTTTCTAATACCTGATGGCGCATGTAAGAAATTGCTTGTTACAAGTCTAGTTTTCTAGGGACTCCAGAAGAAACAGATAATAGCTAAGTTCAGCCAACAGCAATCAGTTGACATTTCCTATTCGTATTAGATTCGATATGTGGAATCCTTCCATGTGGACCTTATTTGTATGGATGGATTACAATGAAAATTGCATTAATTTTCTACACAGTAAAGGTCAGTAATTGAAGCATGAACCAAGAAACTATTGTGTAAAATGCTGTATCCCATACTTAGGAAAGGTCAAGCAAGACAATAATATCTTGTTTTCATTACAGAAGGTATAAATACTTGCACTAGAGTTTCTTTCTTTTTCCAGCCCAACAATCACTTACATAGAATATTTCAGCATTTTCTATTAACATCAGGAAGAAGGAATCATAAGGGCATGTAATAAAAGAAAAAAAGCCCTGCTTAATGCTATCAAAAAGAAACTGCGCTCCAAGGCTTGCATTGTGGGTTGGTTTGTTCATAACTAGGTTGTCAGAAACAGGACTTGAATGATCTGTCCTTTTAGCATCTTCAATGAGGTCACAATTGCCTGACAGTGTTTATGAAAAACAATATGACCCTTTTATATCAGTTGTAGATGAAAAACAGATATGGACATTTTCCTTTAAGAAAATAAGAAACATCTAATCCATTTTTGTTGATTGATTGAGGAGCATATTATAATGGAAGGATACAAATGGGTATTGTATCTATATTCTATTTTCACAAATTAGTTCGTCATCATTAAAATTTAAGTACAGTTTAAACCATTAATTTCAGTGTTTAAAATGATTTTCCATCCTCTAAGTTGATTAGTCAGTCCCTTCCTCATTACCCAGACAGGGCCTTCTTAGTGGGAGAAGCACATGGCATGTATCTAGAAGGAGTTCTCACTGTGAATTAACCTGTAGAGTCCTTTGGATGATGTGGTTAAGTCCACTGTGCCTCATTCCCTGTGTTTCCTTGTGCCAGAAAGAGAGAGGAGATGATCTATCATATCCTAACCAGAGAAAACTGATGTTCATAGAGGAGGGCTTCTTAACAATCTGACAATGAGAGTAGTTTTGTCTATAATTCATTTGTGTGTGTGTGTGTGTGTGTGTGTGTGTGTGTGTGTGTGTTTGTTTTTTGAGACAGAGTTTCACCCTGTTGCCCGGGCAGGAGTGCAGTGGTGCCATTTCGGCTCAGTGCAATCTCTGCCTCCCAAGTTCAAGTGATTCTCGTGCCTCCGCCTCTGGAGTAGTTGAGACTACAGCCATGTGCCACCACACTGCATTAGAGATAGGGTTTTACCACGTCGGCCAGGCTGGTCTGAAACTCCTGGCCTCATGTGATCTGCCCACCATGGCCTCCCAAAGTTCTGGGATTACAGGCATGAGCCACCATGACCGGCCTGTTTGCGCTTTCTTAAGAATGTCTAAAACAGTAAATTGGTTAGATTAGTAATTTTTTAAACTATGACATAAGCAGGGATATTTAACAATGATAAAGTGTTGTATTTTTAAGAAAATAAAAAGCCAGAGAGTATCTTTGAATGGTTAACAATAGTTGAATGTGCACACACTCACCTTCAGGGATATACAATTTATACACAGGGCATGTTGTAAAAGACCTGCTTATGGCTAACTTTCAGGGGAATAAAGTGCATGGGAATTCTAATTTGAGTCCTTTTAATTTGATTTAATATGGTTTTTAGTGATGAAGTGACTTAATTGCTAACATTTTTATCATACCATCTTTCAAGCCTTTTATAGTGAAATGGATTCCAGCCAATTCTTAATTATCAGTTTATGCGTGTTTTGGATGAGAGGGGGTTGCCTTCCCAATTTCCTGTAGTCCGCTGGCAAATCAACTTGCTTAAATATTCTTTTTAAAAATCAAACTCTCATTCTTAAAAATGTTTTGACTTGATAACCTTTAGAAGTCATCCAGAAATATTATCAGTCTGGCCTTCTGGAACCTTATTCAGAGCATCCTACTTGTTATCAAGCTCACTAATATTCCTAGTACAAGTAGATCTTTCTGATTTCTATTCTAAGGATTGTAGTAGATTATTCTCAAATATTATGAAATGTGATATGCCAGACTCAATTAGATGAATTACCTGTCCTTCTCTTAGCGAATGTGCATTGTCTGACCAAATTTCGTCAGAGGTGCTGATTTTTTTGTAGTCTATGTAGATTGAGTATCCCTAATCTAAATACTTGAAATCCAAAATGCCCCCAAATTTGAAACTTTTTGAGCTCTAATTATCAAAGGAAATGCTCATTGGAGCATTTTGGGTTTCTAATTTTTAAATTAGGAATGATCAGCCAGCATGATGCATGTATTCCCAAATCCCAAAACAATCTGAAATCCAGAACACTTCTGGTCCCAAGCATTTTGGATAAAGGATACTCAACCTGTATTGCATCTAGATATTTCATTTCCCGTTGCTTAGAATTGTCACATCATGAGAAGGTAGAAGACATTGGACATTGCATCCTGATTATCCACAAGTGATTGGTTTTCTGAAAATAGTAGCTATGTCTTTTGTATTTAAAAATAAATCTGATTGAGACCATCCTGGCCAACATGGTGAAACCCCATCTCTACTAAAAATACAAAAATTATCTGGGCATGGTGGCGCACACCTGTAGTCCCAGCTACTCGGGAGGCTGAGGCAGGAGAATTGCTTGAACTGGGAGGCGGAGGTTGCAGTGAGCCGAGATCGTGCCACTGAATTCCAGCCTGGTGACAGAGCGAGACTCCATCTCAAAATAAATAAATAAATCCCTGATCTGTTTTACTGTGACTCACCCAATTATCCAATGAGTTTATGAGATAATTGATAGAAAGGGGGGATATCACTTTTTTCTTCAAGGGAAAAGTAATCACTGGAATAAAGTAGTAAACAAGAATAATAAATTAAAACAAGGCCATTTCAAGTAAGAATTATTTAAGCAATTAGATTTATGAAAATATTAATATTTTAATTTGCAGGCTGCTTTTATGTGCAGGAGCTCATTCAGTACTCAAAACAAAATATTAAGTTATATAGTATGTTCCCTTGTCTACAAATGAACAAACCAAGGCTAAGAGAACTTCTGTAACTTATATGAGATTTCTCAGCCAGGATAGTGGCAAACACTCAAACCCATCTCTTCTGGTCTAAATCTTATTTTTGACCATGCTCCGTTATTGTGAAGGAAACCTGTCATTAATTTATTGGTTCATTTTTCTGCATTATTTTGCCAATGTTTATTGATGTCTTTGTACCAAAGCCTCTGTGAATACAAAAATTACAACCATAAACAAGGTGCTCATAGTAAACAACCCCAGTTCCCTAAGACTTCTGCTTTCATCAAGGTTTGTAATGTTGTTGTAGATGCTATGTTGGGAAACAGAGGAGAAATGCTAGGTGAGGCAGGACTGCTAAAAGGTGATGTTTGAGCTGAATCTTAATAATAATTTTTTAACTTGTTCCATTGCTGAATCACACAAATATTTTATCTTATACCCACTCCTTTACTGTACCTGGGAGAAAACTAAAGGATTCACACAGCTAAACCAGCAACTGCCACCCCTGGTATATTTATCTACAGTAGTTACAGTTATAGAAAACCATTAGCCTTGTTTACCTTGTGGTGGCTTGGTGTTCTGTCACTTAGTGCAGAGAGACTTTTAATGAAATCAATCTTTCAAGGATCTAGGTTCCAAATATTTTTTTCCCTAATCTGTTGCCAATTTTTCAGTTGTATTTTATGAGTATCTTCCTATTGAGCTGACTGTGTATTCCTTTTACTTTTTCAACCCTATTATTTGATACTAGATGATATTCATGTTGCAGGCCACAAAAAAAAAAAAGTGTTGGTAAATACCAGTGCAGTAAGTGCTTTATGTAATGAACAGATAGAGCAATATAAAACCACTTAGAAATGATATTGATTCAAAATCCAAATACTATTTTATATTCATTTCCCAAAGCAAAAGAACTACTTGAGAAAGAAGTACACTCCAGAAAGAGTACAGATCTCCCCACTCCATTTTAATAGCACGAGCTGTGGAGTTGACTCTGTGTGTGTGTGTGTGTGTGTGTGTGTGCGTGCACGCGCACGTGTGCGTCTGCATCCCTGCATGCCCACAAAATGCCTCATGGGAAGAAATTCTAAATGACAGTTCCTGGTGCATTGCTGGGATTCCCGAAGAATAATTTTTAATTTCATGTATCAGAAATATTGCTGCTTGTTCTTTGTTATGACAGATGCTAAGCTTTTTTTCATGCTAAATGCCACTCAATCTATTTCTAATGTTTATAATTCTTCAAGTTTTCAAATTATAGGCTTTTAATATTCAGTGGGATGAAACAGACCAAACATATTCTTATTTAAAGTCTAAAGGTATATTTTTGCATCTTTAGACTAGATGATTGAAATTACTGGGAGGATTTTGAGATAAAAATTTTTGCATTAATCTCTTCTGAGAATTCTGTTCAACCCAAATACTACTGTTTTTAAGCATTTCAAAAGGATTTTTTCCTGACATGGTCAATTTTCAGGACTTTGGCTCCAATTTTGCTTAGGGAATTAATAGAGAAATGAGAAGTTTTCTAAATCAGAACATGTAGGAGAGATTTAAAGTAACACCCTGATTATGTAATTAATTCTTAGTTGTAAATTCATTTTGATGGTGTTAGTTCTCTGCCAGAGGCTCGAAGCTAGTTTATTGCACCTACGGTGCTATACTCATTGGAGACCCAACGCCAACAAGGCCTTAAGAAAGGAAAGATTTGCCCTGATTTTTAAAATTTTTTTTCTTTTTTAAAAAAGAACAATTGTGTTACAACACAGACACATTATTTGTTCTTAGTTCTGCTTACAAAAGTTAGCAAAAATACTCAATCCTTTTAACATTTTATAAATGAATAGTGAAAAATGGTGGGCTTGTACTCATCTTCATATGATATATATTTTTAGGTTACCAAGTTAGTTTATTTTTCTCACAATGAATGCTCTTCTTTTTTATTGTGTGTTTAAAAAAAAACAAGGAAACCTTATGAAATTTGAAAAATTCCATGCTTTCATCTCTTCATTATTTGGTGATGCAGGCTTGCTCACAAAGTAGACCCCTAAAGCATGTGAATTTTACTTATGCCTCCACATTTTTTCACATTTGTAATGAGAAGTGATACCCCTCTTTTTCAAATATAGGAATCTAAAACTATGTATTTAGCCACAATAATCTTGTTCATTTATTTAATCACACCAGTGGCCTTCACTATTTTTATTACACATTTCCCTCTGTAAATTGGAAGCCTTATATGTTAAGGGAAAATAGAAGCACATGTGACAGCAGTTCTGTCTTTCTGAATGAATCACTGTTACTCTTCCTAGGCAGTTTGGTAGCAACAGCAGATGTAATGTTGTGTTTGCTAAACTGTGTTATCACCACATTCCCTGGTTCAATCTGAAACGTGTAAATAAAGCCAGCATGATACAGATGGAACTGCAGACGATCTTTCATACAACTCAGGGCAACATGAGTAGACTTGTCCTGGAAGATCATTTTCTTTGAAACTTAAATTAACCCCAGTATTCTTTAAACTAGACAAAAGGTTGTTCCTTCTTTTGTAGCTTTGCCTTCTTGAAGGGAAGGAACTGGTGTTTATGAAGCACCTGGAATATGCTAGGTACTTTACATATGTGATAATATTTAATTTTCTCCACACTCCAATCAGAGTAATGACAATGATCTACATTTTCCAAATATTGAACTTGAAATTCAGAAAGGGTAAAGAACTTGCCATGGTCACCAAGCTAGTAGATGTCAGGACCAGAGTTGAACCCCATTCTCTGACTCCATGGTCTGCTGTATATAACATCATTTAACTTCCCTGGACTTCAGTTCCCTATACATGGAAATACTAATACTAAAGGCTATGTAATACATCCTGTGATATGTCCATTGGTATATTGCTAGATATAAAGAGAAAAGACCCATAAAATCAATAGCATCTTGTTTTAAAAGAGAAATTTTGCAGTACAGAGAGTGAAAAGAGCATTTGCTATTAGGATGATTAAAATTATAGAGGTACAATGCAAATTGAGAGAACAAAGACAGTAGTCAGCATAGACTGGAATCCTTAGGAAGAGGATTCACAAAAGCCATCAAGCTTGAGTTGGGCCTTCCAGTCATTCTTCTATAAGGCCTGGAATCTTCTCTCCAACCGCAAGCATTTGCTTATTTCTTGGGTTGATGTAAATAATTACTTAATACTACTATAAACCTGATAAACTATTTTTTTCCTGGATCCATTTATTTCTCCATCAAACAAGTACTGTAGCAACACTGAGGATGGACCCACCACAGTTGTTGGTGCTGAGAACACAGGATCGGATAAAACAGCCGGGTCTTATCTGTTGATCCCCCAGTTCAAGCAGGGTATAGCCAAAAAGAGGGTAATGGAAGATATTAATGAAGCATCCAAGCTACAAAAATATAATCTTCTTGTAGCATAGAAGCTACCGTACCTTGATAAAAACACATTATCCAAAGGCCGTTTTTAAAGCCTTTCAGAGAGCAAAAACTACATTTACCGCTAATCATAAAGATACCTGAGCTCAGATGGAAATTTTCCCTGTCTCACATGAGTAGCAAATGCATTTTAAGGAAGGGGTGGAAACACGTGAAAAAACTTTGTTTTGTTTTGTTGTTTTCTCCCTGTCTAGAAGATACTCTGGAAATAACTGATTCTTTTCTTTACTGAAGAATTTTAGGAAAAAGTGATTCAGGTTTACCACAGGTCCCAGTTTTCCCAGAAAGTTTTCATTTACTAATTATCCTCATTTTTAAACTATTGTATTTAATATTTCCACTATAATAAGGTGGGATGTGTTGCTTAGGCTTTCAATTTAAGCTTTCAGCTGTTTCTGTAGTCATTACTGGTAGCCCATGAGATGCATGCACTGTGACCAGAGTTCTCAAAGACTAACACCAGGTTAACTCTAACAACCAGGAATGACCCATCTCTATTTTCCTGACTCTCTTCAGGGCCTGAGTGACTAACATCCAGCTTTAAAGGAAAGCTTTTGCATGGTCCATAATAAAACAAACTGCTCTCAGATGAGCTAATCCCTTCTTGCTTCAGGCAGTCGTAGAAAGCATGTGATGTCTACCGGCCCATTAAGCTGTGGCCACTGCCAGGGCCTGTAAGATTCAGGAAGCTTTCAAACTGCCTATTCAGAATGGTTAGTAAGGGAGATGAGAAATGATAGGGTAGGTGTATGTTAAATATTTGCATAATTTAAGCCTTCCTGCTAACAGAATAAAAAGTAGTCTGAACACTCTTAGAATATACTATTTTACTCATTGTAGTGAGTAAATGTGCACTTATCTTTTTTACTTTTTCAATATGTAAATAAAAACACAAAGATTACATATTTAATGAATAATCATGTACAGATAGTACATTTCTTAAGACAGTTGTTGATAAATGTTTACATTTCTTGTCTACCCTGGGGCCTTGACTTGATCATGTCACTGACATTTGTAAATCTAAGTCATAAACCTGCCAAAGAAGCCTCAACAGCTACTTTAAGAGGAAGTATCTAAGAAAATCATTTCTGAAAACATTATTTTAATGCATACAGCTAAAAATGCATGTTGATATATCTCTCTGTGGAGCATGACTTTTCATTTAGATCAAATGGCTATTTCTTCCACATTAATTTATATCATTTTCCACTTCAAGATTTCATCGTACATATATGAAAAATGACCAAGTAGCTGTTAATCTTCCTGCCAAAGGATGCAAACACAATATCAGAGAACTTTGTGAAATTATTTTCATTTTTTTACCTAATATATGAAAACAAAGCTTTTGCAAGTTAACTCTACAAATACTGTAATTTCTAACATCAGCAATGCCACTATAAATTTAAACATTTAGTATTGAGAATCATTTAACTTTATAATGATAATATGAATGCAAATTTTGATGGAGCAAATATTACAACTAATAAGATATTCTTCCAAAATGAAGAAATATGAGGCAGAAATGTACTTGGTGTTGGCTGTGATGCACTAATTATTCATAATTGCATCCAGACAAGCGATAATGTTCCACCACTTGCAAAGTTGTAGTGTCCACACTTACGATATTTGTATATACACAGTTGGGATATCAACAAGGTTGTGTGATAAAGATACATCACATATAAAAATAAACATTGGCATGGCAGTATGCACTTTCTCTTCTTTACCCGTCATCATTTTAGGAAGGTTTGAACCTTCGAAGATATCTCAGTTAACTTAAACATTCTCCAAAATTGGACTCTTTTGTGGGAAAAAAAAAACCCTAAATTATGGTCATAATCAGTTGGAAAGTTTTATTCAAAATGTTTTATGACTGAAGTACTAACTTCATTTTTGGAAGCTTTTTCTGAATGGAAGTGAATTTTTTTTTTTTTAATGGCCAAAAAACACTTTATTTTTCTACAAAAGCAACATATAAAAGGTCAAATGTTATGTATGATTCCATTTTTAAATTCTGAAGTTATACTTTAGGTTATTTTTATTATTATTAGGTGGAGTCTCGCTCTGTGGCCCAGACTGGAGTACAGTGCCGTGATCTTGCCTCACCGCAACCTCTGCCTCCCAGGTTCAAGCGATTCTCCTGCCTCAGCCTCCCTAGTAGCTGGGATTACAGGCATGTGCCACCACAACAGACTAATGTTTTGTATTTTTAGTAGAGACGGGGTTTTACCATGTTGGCAAGGCTGGTCTCAAACTCCCAACCTCAAGTGATCTGCCCGCCATGGCCTCCCAAATTACTGGGATTGCAGGCATGAGCCACCACTCCCTGCCTAGATTATTTTAATTTATGGGAAGAATCCTTGTGATTTTTAATACAAGAAATATACATTCTGACCATTAATGGAAAGAAATTTAGAAGGCATTTACTTTTCAGCATACATTTTGTTAAATGTTCTAACATATTGTCTTGAAAAAATGTTTGACAGGAAAAGTTCCTGTGAATGAATACAAAAGTACAGTGCCTTTGAAAATATTTGGGATGAAGTATATACAGATTTCAAAATTTTAAAAATTGATTGAGAATATTGTCCATGTACCACATTTTTGTTGTGAGTTTTCAGGGTACCTAAGTGCTCGTAGACAGTGTTCTTTCTATTGTATTTTTTTTTAGACGGAGTCTCGCTCTGTCGCCAGGCTCGAGTGCAGTGGCGCCATCTGGGCTCACTGCAACCTCTGACTCCCTGGTTCAAGTGATTATCCTGCCTCAGCTTGGACTGCAAGCACGCGCCACCATGCCCAGCTAATTTTTGTATTTTTTAGTAGAGACTGGGCTTCACCATGTTGGTCAGAATGGTCTCCATCTCCTGACCTCGTTATCTGCCTGCCTTGGCCTCTCAAAGTGCTGGGCTTACAGGTGTGAGCCACCATGCCCAGCTTCAGAAAGTATTATTAAAAGTATGGTCTACAGTGGAGTCAATTAAGGTGTCAATTTAATGACACCTCTGAAGGTGATTAATAACAATTTTGTGAAATATTAGAAATAAAAAGATGCCATTAAAAAGTACATTCTTTTGAAAAGTAATCCTGACATGGGTATATAGACAGTTGTAGCTAGTAACTGACTAAAATATGTGAATATATATCACAAATAATCATTCTTCATGTGTCATTTTTAAATATCCAGATGATCAAATTTATTTTAATGCACAAAAATCTATTTTTTATTTAAAAATAATGTATTTGTGAAATAAAAATGGAATAGTTTTATAGGTCCAATATAATAAAACCAAGTTATCAGTCATCAACAATCAAAAATTAATTGTTTACTTCTACTCTTAAAAGTATTAACAAGTCCAGATGATAAGTTATTCTGTTATTCAAGATATAGTAAGACTCTTTAGCCTAGTCTTTGGATATTTAATACTCCAAACATCAAATTCATTATAAAGTAACAGGACTCATGAGCATCGTTATTTTGGCATACTAACTCATGCTTTCTTCACAACCAGAACCTCACTATTTGGGTGTTTCATAGGGAAAAAAAATTAGACAGTTGAAATAGGAAGTTTTTATTAAATCGAATGACATGGAAACTTGAGTCATTTTCCAAGAAATTGTTTTGACCTAAACTGGATGCTGCCGAAAAGAGGAAGCCACTTTTGGCCTTTGGGTCAAATTCCCTCATGCTTTCAAATGTTCCTTTATAAACATGAATACTTATGTGGCAGACAGAGCTGGGTTTTCACCATTGTGCCCATTAATAGATGTCGGTGGACTCATGAATTAGTACGCTCTGGCAGCGTGTCTAATTTGTAGCACAAACTGAGGAATTAGAGTAAGGGAAAAAAATTCAAATTAGGATAAAAAAGTAAAAGTATCTTGAAAGTTTGATACTGCAGAAGGAAGCAATGAACCTGGTTTTCCTTCTGCACAGAATGAATGGATAAAGGAGTACAGTCCTGATGGTAATAATTTATTCAAACCATTGCAGCACCCTTTACTGGAGAAGGGCTGGCAATGAGGCATTCTAGCCTCTGTTCTTCCTTTGTCTGTTTCAGCCAAGTAGTTTCATAAAGGCAGATGCAAGAAGGGAGGTTTGTGTTTTTCAACATTTCTGACATCTTGGTGCTTTTACCAGCAATCCCTATTGGTAGTGGGTTCTCTTTCACTCCATCCATGGCTCCAGTTTGATGGAACAAAGGATACAAGAGGAAAATGATTTTATTTTTTCCTTTTGCAGCACAGATGGTATTATAGGAATGTCCTCTTAAATTTAGAAGTGTTTGCTTGATAGTTTAGTACAATTTTCACCCAACTAAAATTCTATATAGGAAAAAAGTTCTGTAAGAGCTATTTGAGGTTTTAGGTTTCATACAATAGTTGTAATGACCCAGAGAGGTAGGAGTTGAGAGCTCATTGACTACATCCCAATTACAGCAAAGTCAATAAGGGAGCTAGAACATAGCATCAGAATATTAAAAATAGTGTAAAAATACTACTCTTTAGGGAATCTCCTGATATTTGAGTGATTTCTAAGTAACCTGCATAACTGTTAGTTACCTGGCATGGTAAAAACACATGTAAGGTTTTCTATAAGCAAAGTAAGGATAATATTCATAGAAAGCTGAATTCCATTTCACATGAAGCATTGGAAATTACGGAAGATGAATTTGTATTTGCTTCTAATGTCATGAGGAGATCGCAATCAATTGCTGATCATCCTGGAAGGGAATAATCTGGGTAGGCTGCCCTCCCAGCAGTGCACTGTGGGGTTACTTTGTAGCATGTCCACAGCTGCTTGCTTTGTTTCTGAGGTGGTTGCCAAAGGATGGATGAAATGTCATCGGGTGGCAATATGTTTAGAACATGCTTAAAAATGCAGCAGAGTTTGACTAAGATGCTCCAGTACTAGGAATCGTACTCTGTCTCCGACATGCCAGGAACATCTCTGAAGAACACTGATAGGAGAGGAGTAGGGTGAGCTTCAGAAAACCTGTGGAGACAGAGGAAGTCAGAGTTAGCCAGACTGACAGGATTGCAGAGTTCTGCGAGGGACTCGGCAGCCTCCACAGGGAAGTGAAGTGCTTGGTTCTGTGGGCTTCCCTTTATCACCTCATGGCAATGAGGTAGCAACTGAGGCTTGCGCGTTAGGAGTGGTAGCATCTGAGTGAGTGAACAGATTTTTCTGGGGGGGAGTCAATATTTAAGTTGTAAAACAATGATTTATCTCTTGTGTCACTCTATTGGTAAAAACCTTGTTATTATAACATTATAATATTTTCTGTATCAGCATGATAAAAAATGAAGTAACTGAGTTAAATCTTGCTTTTATGTTTTCTAGGAATCTGAGAAAAAGGGGTTGATTGAAAGAATCTATATGGTACAGGATATTGTTTCAACTGTTCAAAACATCTTGGAGGAAATAGCTTCTTTTGGAGAAAGGATTAAAAAGTAAGTTCTAAATTTGTGTTGTGGTGTTTGCAGTAGACCTGCTATCCACAAGGACAGTGGGGTAATGGCAGTGGTGTGGGAGAAAGGGAGGCAAGAAAATACAAAAACACACCAAAGCAACACTGTTGGGTTAGCACTGTCTGACTTCAGTTGGCTTCTTAACTTCACAGTTGGGTGGTGCCTCAGAACTGGGGTGACCATATGGCCCAGTTTATTCCAGTCACCCCAACATAAATATTACTAGTGTTCCCTTTCACTCAAAAATATATCAGTTTGGGTGACAAATTATAGATATTTAAAATGTTACCCTATTCAGAAATAAAAAGAGAAGCAAATGTGCTATACAGGAGCCTTTGCTATCTGAACCACAGTACTTAGTAAATGCCTTGAGTAACTTTTCTCTCCAATTCTCCAAAGAAAGATACACATCTAGTAGCATCATAGATGGATAAATGTGAAGTTAAGTCACCACATATATGGATGTCTTAGGACAGGATACTACTCTCTGGCCCTTTATAGAGAAAGTTGACAATATTTTCAGCTTTATGGGACATATGGTCTCTGTCCTGTCTACTCAACTCTGTTGTTAAAGTGTAAAAGGAGTAACAGTTAATATGTAAATGAATGGGTATGGTATACATTCCAATATAACTTTATTTATATAAACAGGTAACATGCTGGATTTGATTTATAGTCTACCCACAGCTTGCCAACCCCATCTTAGGACATGATAGCTAAACTCTCTAATGGAACTCCAGTTAAGAAAGACTGTAGATTCATATGTTTTGTCTGTTTTGTTTTATACATTATCAACTCTGCATTACTTAGTTTTCATTTGGCACCAATAAGTGGAAGGTTTTTAATTTTTTTCCTTTGAATTATTAACTTATTTCCCCCTTTAATCTAGAATTGTGTCAACCGTGTTCTTTCTAAGGATTAATTCTTACTTTATTGGTCGTGTCTACGTGGATCATTCTAGTTTCTTTAAGAATATATTGTTTTGGAATTGCATGGGTAAACAGATTAAAAGTGGTGCTAAAAACCAAGGGAAAGTCTTATGCATTAAAATGCAAGGAAATCAATAAATGATATTAACATCAGGAAATATAAGTAGTTAACATGCAACTTTATGTAAATACTAATGTTTTCTCAGTTGCACAGCCAATGACATTGCCCTCGAATGCCCATTTATTATAAGCATAGTAAACGTGTATGTTTAAAACAATAAGTTATAAACGACTTTTAAACAAAGTTGATGAATTTTTATTGAATTTAGTTATACCCATTATTAATATCTTAAGAAAATAATTTTTGCTCACAGATATGATGCCTATTTGCTTTATTCTTGTAGGTTTCATATAAATTGGCAAAAGATTCCTGAATTTACCCTCAAAATGTTTAATATAAACATATTTGAAAGCAAACATGAATAGTAAAATGAGGAGGGCATCATAATTCTTTATTCATTTCCTCACTCAACTATCAGTTATTGAGTTTCAGACACTGACTTGGTCTAAGAATGAGAAATGCAACCATAATTACAATAATGATAGCAACACCAACTGTTATCGCATGCCAGCCAGGCACTCTTCTAAGCCCTTTAAACACACTAGCTCCTTTGAGGAGCTACTTAAAGAAATAGGATTACATCATTCAAACCACCCTATAAAGTAAGGATTGTTAATATCCTCATTTTACAGATGAGGAAACTGAATCACAGAGTGATTACATTTGTAGTCCAAGATCACACAACTAGTAGCTATGTAGCTTGGATTGGAACCTGTCCTCCTCATTACTACACTATAATGTCATTACCCTCAAGAAATCTCTATTTCAATGAGGGAGAAACAGAGTAATAGCCAATTAGAATTCAGTAGCATTAGTGGTAGGGAGAGGTAAGAGAGAATTCTGGGAGAGATCTGATCAGCCCAGGAAGAGATGTAGGAGAAAGACAGACCGCAGGCAATTCTGAAACAGAAGAAACTTATCAGCTTCTCTGAGAAGAGGAAGAGATAGCTGGGCAAAGAATTGATGAATGAGGGCTTCAGTAGTGGAGAGCCCTTGTGCAAACGCTCAAAACCCAATACTATGTGGGAGACACAGGGAGATGTAAGGGACTTAGTGTGTCCATGCCATGGAGGTGCGGTTGGCAGTGCCTAGAGATGAGGCATGTCATGCAGGCCTTGAGGAGATGGAAAAAGTCAGTGGAAGAAAGTTCAGTGAGGCACATATTGGCAGCAAGGAGGATAAGAGGACACAGAGTGGGGTCAAGACCCGGGAAGGAAGATCATGTTGTTTGGTAAAACTGTTTCCATTCTTGAACATCTCTAAAAGACAAATGTGACTGTTGTGCCGTTGATAATGTAAAAGGAAATGTGTCTGAGGAGAGAAGAGGGCAGAGTGATTTAAACAGGCTCCCAGCCCTGCAGTGCTTTGAGGGGCAGCTGTGCCCAGCACAGCTGTGGTGGCCATGTCTGAGATGTGTCTTCAGCCCATGAACAGAGTACTGTTCTGCCCAGCTGCAGCACAGGAAGGCTGCTAAGGCTCAACTCCTATTGATTCTTGGCCATTCATTATTACAATGACCTTAAAGTCCCTGCTGGGCATTCAAGTGGGATGTCGTGTGTAACTCTGTTGGAATTCCATTGTAACTCAGTGCTTAAGAACCAGGAAAACTTTTATTCAACTCTTGGCAACTGGCAAAAATACAGAAATACATAAAACTCTCAAAGCAAGGCTTCCCTGATACCGATGGGTGGGGGGGACCCTAGTGGTGTTGCATTTATGTGGAATGAACTGTATTCCTTTTTTCCTACTCTTCTCTACCTTCTCTAGTTACCTTCCCTAATATTACACAAATTTTGAATGTATGTATATATGAAGCCAAAATATTTTACTCAACATGTAGCATTTGGCTGGGCACGGTGGCTCACATCTGTAATTCCAGCACTTTGGGCGGCTGAGGTGGGCGGATCACCTGAGGTCAGGAGTTCGAGACCAGCCTGGCCAACATGGTGAAACCCCGTCTCTACTAAAAATACAAAAATTAGCCGAGCATGGTGGCACATACCTGTAATCCCAGCTACTCCAGAGGCTGAGGCAGGAGAATCGCTTGAACCTGGGAGGCGGAGGTTGCAGTGAGCCGAGATGGCACCACCACACTACAGCCTGGGCAACAGAGTGAGACTCCATCTCAAAAAAACAAACAAAAAACCAAAAACCATGCAGCATTTATGCTAGACAGCAGGCAGAGTGGTGCAGGAGAGTGAAGCATGTCATGTGTTCTATCATTATGGAGTGAGGGCTCTAACTCTTGTGTCCTTGAGTGGCTAGGGAAATCTCCACAGAGGAGATACTGAGATTAAGCGAGACCTAGAATAGGCAAGTTATGCCTACAAATGTTCCAGGGTAAAGCTTAGAAGCCACCTTCATAAGAAGTAGAACTGCCCTGGCTAGAAATGATGTGAAAAATACTAAGCAGAAGATGGGCAAGCAGGTTAAGTGGTTGGAAGCCTGAGGTTAAGTGGGGCTGGAATCCAGGTTTGATTCCAGTTAAGTGGTTGGAATCCAGGTTAAATAGGGCTGGAATCCTGATGGGGACATGGGGAATGAGAGACAGATGCATTTTGTGTTTAAATCAAGAGTGACATGTCAAAAGGGACAAAGGAAGACAAAGGAGGGGGCCAGGTGTGAGGAAAGCAAACACAGGCTAGTGTTGAACCATGCATATGTGAAGGAAAGCCTTTAGTAGAAGACAGGACAAAATAAGAACCTACAGCAGAATATGACCAGTAGTTTTCATTTCCCTGGAAGGAAGAGTCAGAGGACCTCATTTGTCCAAGCCTTGGAAACAAGGAAATAATCCCATTGACACAAGGTCAGTGCAGCGGGGCAGCCAGTTGTGGGAGGACCCAGAGAATATACCTGCACCCACCTTCTGGGATGTGGTTACAGTCATTTTTGTTAAGTGGGCTGAAATTTAGAAAACAATGTTCTTCCATATTAGTGAGCTCATGTGGTTCAATGAATGAAGAGGATTCCTTGAGTTTTTTCATTAATTGAGAAGTTAGTCATTTGTCTCTTAAGTGCCTAAGTCAGGGATTACCTTCTGAGGATTTAGGGAGCTCCCAAGTGAGGAAAACTGGAGAAATCTATGAAAATGTTGTTTTACAAAGTGTCTTGTTTTGAGATGGGAAAGCTTTGATTTACCAAGCTCCTTCAACTTCGGATTTTCTATAGAAGATGTTCTATGATAAATGGGGAAAGAGTCTAGTAAGGTTTTAAGTGTTAGGGGTATTGCTACTTAGTGTCTTTGAATTAAATCCTCAGCATTATAAACAGGAATGTTCAGCTAGATTACATGAGTAACATGTGCTTATTTACATTTTTTAAAGTGCCTACTACAGAAGCAATGAAGACGGGATCGTAACCAATTTTCTGAGTTCAAATCCCAGTTTTGTCACTGGAAGTGAATGATCTTAGGCAACTGATTTAACTTTTGGGACTCAGGGTCCTCATCTGTAGGATGGAAATAACAATAATGATTTCTGCTTCATAAAATTTAAATGAATTAGTACATATAAAGAGTTTAGACCAACGGATGACAGGTATTAATCACCTACAAATATTAACTATTATGAGTATTATTTTATGGCCACTGACTTGACTTTCTTCTTCTGTGTCTTAAATAAACCCAGGGAATGTCCCCTGCCTTCCTTCTAAACCATTTTAACACTAAAATTGTGGGTTGCTGAGGGGAAAATGCATTAGTCAACTGACCTGGCTCTTAGAAGGCAAATCTGACAGGCTATGTGGGAGAGTGAGTGTGTCGCCCAACTCCATTTCTAGAAAGCACATGACACACCATACACTTGTGCACACACAGCTGTTGGGATCTTGATTAGGACTGCATTAATTGGGAAAGAATTTATATCCAGATACATGCTTAAGTTTTCTAATATATGAGCTTGTTATATTCCTGTGTAATATCTCTTTAGATCGTCTTTAATTTATCTCATTATTATTTTAGAGTTTTCTGTATAGAAGTCTGATTTTTTTTGTGTGAAATATATTCCTGAGTACTTGATAGTGTGGTGCTAGTTTAAATGGCATCTTTTCTTCACATTTCATTTTCTACCTGTTACTCACATATAGACATGAAATTAATTTTTCTGCTTTGATTTGTTTCTAATAACCAGGTAAACTTAGTTATCTTATTTTTATATGAAGATTATTATTCTGGATTTTTTTCCTTAAATAAATGTATAAGAATAATTTTTTCTTCGTCTCTCCAGCCCTTACACATTTCGTTTTCTTTACTTGCTGTACTGGCTATTAGCTGTCATACAGTGTGGTTTAGAATTGGTATTTTGAGGCATTCTTTTCTCATGGGATCTCAGAAAGCAAGCTTTCAACGTTTCACCCTCAAGAATGATGTTTGCTGTAGGTTATTGTAAATATGCTTTATCAGATAAAGGAAGTTCCCTTTTTATTCCTAGTTTGCTATGAGTTTTTATTTTGAACATGAGTTGAGCTTTCCCTAACATTTTCACCTGCATTCATTGAAATGATGTTATTTTTATGCTTTATTTTGGTTTATGTGGTGAATTATTTTGATTGGTTTTCAAATGGTAAACCAATCTTACATTCTTGGAATAAACCCAACATTATCATTCTATAGTTCCTTTATATCTGGCTGGATTTTATTTACTTGTTTTGCTTAGGATTTTTGCAGTTATGATCATCAGTGAGATTGACTTATTTTGTGTTCTTGAAATTTTCTTGTGGCTAGAAGTTTATTCTAAACTCATAATACAAGGTCAGGTAGGTTCTCTGTCTTTTTTCTGGAAAAGTTTATGGGAGTTTGATATCATTACTTCCTTTAAGATTTATAGAATTAGCTGCTGAAGCATCCAGGCCTGAAGTTTTCCTTTGGAGATGATTTTGCATGAAATATTATATGTTTATATATATATATATATATAATGTATTTATATATATATAGTCAGCCATTCTATTATTTCTCATCTCTGTTTTTGTAAATTGTAATTTTCAAAGAGTTTGTCCCTTTCATATAAATTTTCTACTTGTTGATTTAATGTTGTTTATAACATCCTCTTATTTAATGACAGTAAGATCTGTTGCATTATCTACTCTTCTATGCTTGATATTGTTATCTTCTTTCTTCTTGACAGGGATTTATCAATTATATTAGTCTTTAGAAGTAAGCACCATTTGCCTTCACTAATCTTCTCTATTTCCTGCTTGTTTTTTCATTAGTTACTACTCTTATATTTTTCTAACTCTTTAAGATGGATAATTAGATCACTTATTTTCAGTCTTTCTTCTTTCTTAACATAAACATTTAAGGCTCTACAATTTCCTGTAAACACAACTCTAGCTCCATGCCAAACATTTTGGCATGTAATATTCTCATTATCATTCAAATTTAGTTAAAGCTATTTTCTGGTTTCTATTTTGATTTCTTCCTTGGCTAAGATATGTATTGCTAAATTTCCAAGTATATGGAGATTTTCTAGTTATCTTTTCGTTTCTGATTTCTAGCTTAATTGCTTTATGGTTAGAAAATATTGATCCAGCAATGGACTACTTTTGTCAATTTTCCATGTGAGCGTGAAAAGTAGATCATTGGATACATTGTTCTCTATATTCATTCGATTAAATTTGCTCATTATATTCAAGCCTTTTATATTTGTACTGATTTGTTTTTGTTTGGCTTGTTCTATCAATTACTTGATGTGTTTAAACTTCACTGTCGTTGTACATTTGTCTAATCCTCCCTTGAATTTTATCTGTTTTTGCTTTCTATATTTTGAAGCTACATTATTTGGTTTGTAGATGTTAAAATTATTATATTTTCTTGGTTGATTGGAGCATTAATATGAAGCAACCTATTTCTTGCTAACACAGTTTTTTCCTAAATACCTTGTTGACCAATATTGTTATGGCTATACAGTAGTCCCCTATTATCCATGGGGGATATGTTCTCAGATCCCCAGTGGATGTCTGAAATCATGGATAGCACTGATCTCTGTATATGCTGTGCTTTTTCCTATACATGCTTGACCTATGATAAAGTTTACTTTATAAATTAGGTACAGTAACAGATTAACAATAATAATGAAATAGAACAATTATGGTAAGATAATATAATAAAAGTTACGTGAATATGGTGTTCCCCTCTCTTTTAAGATATCTTATTGTATGTAACATTTTGGAACTCCGACTAACTGAAACCACAGAAAGCCAAACTGCAGATAAGGGGTGACTACTGTCTCACCTTTCTTTTCTCCTTTTCTGTACTTTTCTTTCAACCTGTCTGTTTCAAATGTTTCTCTTGTATCTCACCATCGCTGTTATTTCACTGTAGCATGTAATCCCTGCAGAATTAATGATGCTTACAATTGCATTTAGATTTAAATCTGTAATTTATTAATAGTAGTGTTTACTTGCTTGTTCCGTGTCTTTTTATTTCTTCTGTATCTTTCCTCCACTTGCTAGGAATTGAAACACTCTTGCTATTCTTTTAGTTGTCATCTTAGAGTTAACAGCTTTATGTGCCACAGTCTAATATTGTCACTTTTAAAGTCTTCCCAGTCAATGCAAGAACCTTCTTAATCTATGTTCCACATCTCTTTGATATCTGCCATCTGCTTCTTCTTTGTGATGCCTTCTAAATACTTTCTTTGGAAAATCTTGGACTGTATTAGTTCTCTGCAGTTTAAAATCCTGTCCAATTCAT
This sequence comes from Pan troglodytes, assembly GCF_028858775.2. Lineage (NCBI taxonomy): Eukaryota > Metazoa > Chordata > Mammalia > Primates > Hominidae > Pan > Pan troglodytes. Next base: position 86,267,705 of record NC_072414.2, read on the forward strand.
TCATTGGGTTTTTAACTTCAATTATTATAGTTTGCATTTTTCAAAATTCTACTTTATCAATTTTTCTTGTTTTTCATTTTCTTTTGGATTATATCTTCAAGCGTCTCTTACATGATTTTTAACATATTAAACATTATGATTTAATATATTGGATTAGATTTGAATATCTGAAATCTTTTCTTTCAGATTTTGCTGGCTCTTACTCATGGTGTCATGTGTCCTTTTGTGGTTTGCATTTTTAAGAATACACTTATATTCCTTGGATTTTCATGTGGAGAGTACTCAAACATCATAGTTGATGATGCATTTCCTTGGAGAGGATTACTGTTTAAGTCACCTTGGGATACTACCAGTCCCAGGACCTACCAATCTAGGTCCTTTCTTAAATTTTTTTGCTTGAGGCTTTTCAAGTAACACTGGTAGCATAAACTGAAATGATAGATTTCTCCACTTAGCACCGAGGTCATGATTTATGTCCACTCTATTTATGTCCACTCTATGGTACAATGTGTCCCTCCTTCCTTATTCTTATCCTGAATATGTAAGCTTTATGCAATGGTCTCATATTAAAATCTCCCCGTGGAGAGTTCCTAGGCTTCCCCTTGTGCCCCCAATCTCCCATCGTACCATGCAGACAACAGAAAGCAGCTCAGAATGCCAATATTTGGCAGAAAATATTAGAGTGAAAATTGACATTGGAGCTTAGTTACCTCCAAGAGTTATTGCAATTTATTTTATTTTTACAATGTATTATATTTTTATTTTCATGTCAGCCTAGTCATGGCTTTTTTTCTGTTGATTAGTATTTTACTTTCTCTTCGGTGTGGAATGGTATTGCTAGAAAAGGAATGATAAAGTATATTCCTTTTTAAAAAGTAATTTTATTCATTTTTGTAGCTAGTATTATTTTCAGAACTCTACTGGATATCAATAACTTTCTTTCCATATTTGTGTGTTTTGTGCAATAACAATGAGAAAAATGAGGGTAGCTAACACTTATTAAATAATGACTATGTGCCATATATTTTTATAAATGATTCATATGTATAAATTTATGGAATCCCCTCACCAGCTCTGTAAAGTAGATGCAGTTATTATTCCCGTTTTACAGATGGGAGAATGAAAGCACAGAGTGGTGGGGTAAATTACGTAAGGCCGTAGAGCTAACAAAAGTTGCACAGGAATTCTTTTTACATTATAGGCTACAAAGTTAATAAGTAATCTTCCAGAGTGAAAAAAGAGTGGGTTTGGTTGCCACCTAGCTATGGATTTATGCCCAGGATCTGCCATCCACTGTGTCTCCACTTAAAAAAAATTTGAAAGGGGGCAAATTTCTTTTTCCTTAGTTATTTGTTGTACCTGCTATAGTTGTTACTTTACTTATTAATTTTATAATTGATATATTTATAATAAATCTTCCAGAGTGAAAAAAGAGTGGGTTTGGTTGCCACCTAGCTATGGATTTATGCCCAGGATCTGCCATCCACTGTGTCTCCACTTAAAAAAAATTTGAAAGGGGGCAAATTTCTTTTTCCTTAGTTATTTGTTGTACCTGCTATAGTTGTTACTTACTTTTATTATAAATATATCAATTATAAAAATAATCAAATACAACCAATGGAATATAAAGTCTTTATTTTATATATGTACATTATTTCTACAGTTTAGTTTTTTACTGTATGTAGCTTTGAGCCCGCGGGTTGGGGTTGGGGGTTGTGTGAGTGTTTTTAGTGTATTCTCACCTTTTTTTTATAGCTGCGTAGTGTTGCAGAGTATAAATCTAATTAATTTTTTCTTTATTTTGAGATTTTTCAATATTTATTTTACTGAGTTTATTTAAATATTACTAACCAGCCTGGAGAAGACATTTATGTACTGCCCCTGTGCCCTGGGGCAAGGAAAGCTGCAAGTTAAATTTCTTGCCATGCTGAACTGGATCCGTTGTGGAGTTCAGATGATAACATTTCAACACATATTGTAAAATTGCCCTCCAAAAAGTTCTGTTACAAGTTCTACTGTGGAATAGAGAAGTCGGGAGTGGACCTATACAAATGTAGAAATTCAGAATAACAAAGATAGCATAATGAAGAAGGGGTAAAAATAGTGATTAATCAGTTGGTGGAGTCACATCACTGGATGAGGGGAGGGCTTTGGTAAGCTTGGCCAAATCTAGACGTTGACAAGGAAAAACTGATAAATTTGTTCATGCGAAAGTTTATAATTTTTATGTTAATCATAAACAAAGCAACAAACTGAAAGAATATATAATATAACAAACATGACAAATGTCTGATTTTTCTACTATCCAAACTGATATTGGAAATCACTGAGGAAAAAGTTAAGCAAAACAGCTCAGGAGAAAACTAGCAACTAGTAACTATTTCTTTTTTTTTTTTTTTTTTGAGTTTTTACAATGTGCCAGACACTGAGCTAACTATTCTGCAAGTTTTTAATTCTAGCAGAATCTGTGATATAGGTATTATTATTATTCCAGTTTTACAGACTGGATATTATGGTTCAGATTGATTCAATCAATCAATTTCTGGGAGTTACTTAACTTGAAGAGATAAAGGTTGAACTTGAACCCAAGTCAGTTTGCTTATAAATCAATTTTCTTAAGCACTTTCCTAAATAATAGCCCCAGGCTAAAAAAAAAGGTTAGAAATCATAGAGAAACAAACTAAAATGACCAGTAGGCATATTAAAAACAATAACACTCAGTCTTTTGTTTTTGAGAGGGAGTCTCACTCTGTTGCCCAGGCTGGAGTGCAATGATGCAATCTCGGCTCACTGCAACCTCCACTTCCCAGGTTCAAGTGATTCTCCTGCCTCAGCCTCCCAAGTAGCTGAGATTACAGGTGCATGCCACCACACCCGGCTAATTTTTGTATTTTAGTAGAGATGAGATTTCACCATGTTGACCAGGCTGGTCTTGAACTTCTGAGCTCAAGCGATCTGCCCACCTCGGCCTCCCAAAGTGCTAGGATTACAGACGTGAGCCACCATGCCCAGCCTCAGTCTTAACCAGAGGATGAGATTACGGTAGTTCTCCTATACTGTTGATAGAATTGTGATTATTTATACAAGTTAGACAATCTCTGTCAGTCTTAATTTGCTCATCTATAAAATGGGGCAGAATTATTAAGAACATTACATTCTAAATATGTGAACAATGTTAGCACAATGCCTGGCACATATAAAATGCTTAATAACTTTGTGGTATTCCCTCTAAAATCCCGTCTCCCATAAAAAACATTTTACCTTTCTGTATTCCTAGCACAAGGCAATGAGGCTCTACGGTTAAATCTGTATGTGAAGATGAAGACCATTAAGAAGAAATACTCTCGGCACCTCAGTAGGGCGTTCGATCTCTAGGAATGCACATGAATCTCTACAATATATCCAAGTCCATGTCCCGTCTTCTAGATCTCCATTTCCATGCCAGTCAAAGCAGGCAATAGATACAACAAAAGGAGCCAGGAGCTCTGTGAAAATAACACATAGTGTAATCACCTACATTATCTATTAATGGTGGTGTGATGATTTATAGTCAAATGCTTCCCCATTTATTTCAAGACACTGTTAGATTTCTGGTGTAAACAATTCTGGAAATTCTAAATATAAGTGATCAGTGAAGACAAAACCACCAATGCCATGTAATACAGTCCTCCCCATGGGGCACAGTGGCTCACACCTATAATCCCAGCACTTTGGGAGGTCAAGGCAGGAGAATTGCTTGACCCCAGGAGTTCGAGACTAGCCTGGGGTGACATAGGGACGCCAGAGCTCTACAGAAATTTTCAAAATTAAAATTAGGCTGTGGTGTCTCTTGCCTGTAGTCCCAGCTACTAAGGAGGCTAAAGCAGGAGGATCGTTTGAGCCTGGGGGGTCGAGGCTGCAGTGAGCTATGACTGCATCACTGCACTACAGCCTGGGTAACAGAGCAAGATCCTGTCTCAAAAAAGACAAAAAAGAAAAAAAAAAGTTCTCCCTTTTCTGGTAAAGGAAAGGTTACCGTAATTACTAGTAACCGTGTGTTTATTGAGAGACAATTGTTGAATTAGAAGTGACCTAACCCTTAGTTTTGAAGATCTCCATGCATAGCCATCGTGGCAACACTGCAGTTTTTAATCACTTCTGAGAGCCAAAAGTCTTCTCTGGAACTATGGGTTCCAGGGAGGTAAAGTCACCAATATTCTGACAAATTGAACGGCAATTGGTTTGTGACTGTCTCTTTAAGAATGTTTTTCCAGTACCCAATCATTTTGGCAGACTCTCATCTTGAGGTTTTTAACAAAATTTTTCCAATAGACTGTAAAAAAAATTTTCTATAATTATGAACATGAAATAAACATGACAAGTTGACTCTGTGGCAGTTGTTGAACATCAGAGGAAATTATATTTATGTGGTTTGTCTACAGCACATTTAACTGGACGGTCCCCTTCCTTTCATCTCTGGCCTGTTTGATTCTGGCAGCAGCCACCATCATTTTGTATTTCGTTCCACTGCGGTACATCATTTTAATCTGGGGTAAGTTTGGCATGGTCCTTTTGCTAGCAATCAATTCCAGGTAAGAACCAATTACTCATTTTTAAAGTGCGACTATTAACTTTAAATGTGCTCTTGTTGGCAATTAAACATGAGATTAAGGAAAGCATTTGGGGAACAAAAACTTCCAGGACCTCCCTGGAAGGCCAGTTGCATGAGTGATCAGCATAGATATTTATAGGCCTCTTGCATAATTGCAATCAAATAAAAATGTGATTGTACATGCCATTTCCCTTTGGGCTTTGCTAGTCATAAATCCTCTTGGATAATATATTGCTGTGCCCGGGTAACTTTAAGGAAACACTGTTCAAACAGTGAGCAAACACCTGCATCATGCCCTTGATATTATGTAAAAGTGGATCTGGCCACTACCAGGTTGCTTCTGACACTTCATCCCTCTTGGAGAAAAAAATTCACCTAACCCCATTCTTAAATCCAGAAGCAGGGAGAGGGAGGGGAGGGGGCGTTCTGTGAATACCTAACCAGTGCCTGAACAGAGAGGAAGTTATTATTTACCAGGGGAAATGGTGTGCCTACATAAAGTTTAGCTGCTTTAAAAAGAAAGTAGAAACAAAACTGGCAAACTGGAAATAAATGTCATGACTTGATTTAATACTCAAACTAGCGGTTGGACAAAATGCAAGCAGCTTGGTGAGTATTTGTGTCTGTTCCTGGGTGGGCTCTGAGTTGATATAAGGAGAGGGAACTGCAATAACTGAAATGTTGGAGAAGCAGTTAGCCGTTCTCCGTAAAGGGTCTGCCAATCCTGGTTTTCCATGACTTAGCTATGACTGCCAATGAATTCTCAATGCTCGTCACTTCCAGGGATCTTCAGATGTTAAGATGTTTGGGGAAATCACAAAGAGAAGAGACTGTGTTGAGACGCATTCATCCTTAAGCAAAAGCTGAGAGCCTGCAAATGCTGGATGAAAGCTACAACCTTTCTAAAAACCATTAAATATAGACTTTTTCAAAGAGCATCCAGCAAAGTAGAATCCTGCTGTCAAGAAAAGCCAAACTTGGGCAATAGGAAAAAGTCACGGGAAAAATAGAATAGCTCATACAATTACAGAAGTAGAATGATTTAGGGATTTTGAGAGAGTATAATCCAATTATTCTCTAAACTATTCAGGGATCTATTTTAATACGTGATGATCCTGATTCTTGGAGGAAAGTCTCATCTGTGCTTAGTTCTTGTTGGTATTTTTTGTTTACTTGGCAACAATAATAGCAAATTGGTCCTTAAGAGAGAACATAGAGCTCTTCAGGGCCACTGATTAAGAAGGCATATTTTGAAAAAAAAAAAAAAAAAAGTATTTTCCTGAATAATTTATATACTGAATGTTATTTGCATCAACTGGTTATCTTATTTTTCAATTATGTTTTCGTGAGTACTACTATCTTGTTTACTGATAACATTTAGAACATAGATCTTGAGATTGTTGTCTGACTCTAACCAGAACGTGATTAAAAATTGCAATCATTTGGCTAGTGGTTTGTTCACTTTTAAGTTCATGTAAGTTGAGTGCCATGGTCAGCTGTTAAACGTTGCTTCTTCTGGACTTCCTCATCATCCTGGTGCTTGCTTGGTCTGTTTCTATGCATCTTTCCTTCCACAAAGAAGACTAATACTGGCTGGGTGCAGTGGCTCACGCCTGTAATCCCAGCACTTTGGGAGGCCGAGGCGGGCAGATCACCCGAGGTCAGGAGTTCGAGACCAGCCTGGCCAATATGGTGAAACGCTGTTTCTACTAAAAATACAAAACTAAGCCAAGGTGATGGCAGGCACCTGTAATCCCAGCTCCCCGGGAGGCTGAGGCATGAGAATCGCTTGAATCCGGGAGGCGGAAGTTGCAGGGAGCTGAGATCAAGCCACTGCACTGCAGCCTGGGCAACAGAACGAGACTCCGTCTCAAAATCAAAACAAAACAAAAAAACGAAAAAGACAAATACTCTATTTTCTCATTTGATCATCAATTTTGAGATTCCAATCCCTCTTTCTCTATATCTAAATCACCTTGGCTTCTGATCTTATCCTCCAAGATCTTGGCAGCTTTCCAACAACTTTTTGCATCTACTTAATGAAATATTGTTCTATTTTCCACTTTATGGATAAAGTTATTAAATGGTATGGAGTTTATTATGCTCTCTTGGGCTGTCAGTAACCCTCTGAGCTTTGTACTCTACGTCTGGTTCTTCAGTTTTACATTTTAAACAGGAGCTCATAGTTTATTGAAGAGCTCACCATAGTGAATGTAGTTACAAGCCTTGACAATCACCACGTGATCTATTGCCTCTTCTCATTATGTAAAAACTGCCATGCCATCCTAGAATATATTCTGTAATGCTGTTAGGACTTATCCTAAGACAAATTAGTTACTAGCTAGCATAGGGCAGGACATTATTTTGCAAATTTCTTATATGATTGCATCCTTTGCAGCAATTTTTTTCTCACAAAGGAGATAAATGTATATGTCTTAAAGTTTTAGGGTTTTTCTAACTTTAAGGATCAGAAGACTTTCTTATTCTAAGTTACTTATTCATTTTTTATTGAGTGCTAAAATGGTGAATAATATCCTAAAATGTTTTGTTCTATGTTTTTAATTTTTTGAAAAAAATGTAACTATATATACCAGATTTCCATATTTTATATCCTCAAGTTGTATTTTTATATAAGTATCAGAATCATTTCACATAAGCACATAAAACAGCCTAATTTTATACTAGCTATTGGGAATATTTTTGGACACACCAAAATTATTTTGACAGGTGAGATACTTTATTTCCTCTTTAGCTCTATAATTCTTAGTGCAGCCACATTTATGTAATAGATCTTTAATGAGTTCTTAAATATTTTTATGAATGAATGAGCCTGCAAGCTTAATACCTGTGCTCTATATAGATGACATTTTGTTAGGCCTATGACCTCTCTTGTGTAGGAGTGTGATTTTTGAAAATTAAGTGAGAAGTAGATTTTAAGGATATCTGAAGTTTTCTTTAGGAAACATTATCTACTGCATTTTAGTCACTTACATGAAGTATGTATTTCCAGAAGGCAGAGCATTTCTTAGGATTAGATCCCATGTGGGTTTCCTTTTGAGAGATTTCCCATATTCCTTCTATTGTAGAGGTTTTAATTATACTTTTTCACTTCTAGTTGAAACCACTTCTGTTTTTTCAGGGTAGATATTAATTCTCTAAGCTAAATTTTTAGCTTTTTGCAAGAAGGACCTATGCCTCGTTTAAGTTTGTATCTTCACTTGATAGCACAATATTTTTTTACATGGAAGACGCTCAGAATTTGATAAATGAACAGGCAAGGAACCCCTGCCTCACCCCAACCAGTGTATTACAGTTGGAGCTACCTGCTGGTCGCTCATATGAATATCTGAAAAATGGTGTTTTAATTGTGTTTCAAGTGGTTATTCTCAAGTGACCAAATGTGCAAAGCAGCCATGCAATTTTTCCATCTCTTCTGATTTTCTCCAAGTGATTTTTTTTTAAACTGTAGGGCTCATTCCACATTCCACCCCACTGATCAATTCAATCTATGATCCAGAACCAGTACATGATAGCATCTTTCCCAACAAAATGTTATTCTTCAGTATTTTATCCCACTTGCTTTTTTTTCTGTTTTTTCTTTTCTTTTGCTAAAAGTAATTTTACAACAGATATACCCTCCATCTGTACTATTTAGGTTAAAAAAATCTAAGGTATGTTTAGCATGCTAATAGATGAAGCCACAATTTCTAAATGTGTCTGCATCATCATAGTTGGCTTTAATAGTATTAAAGGCTCTTTTCCATGCTCACTTCCTTTGTCTCCTTAGCTTGTTTGCATGTACAGTAATGATGGTAGCCCTCTGCATTGTTGTGGAATTTCAGACTACAGTATCATTTTGCCTGTACTGCCCAATGTGATTCTCCCATCTACCCAAGAAACTCTATAAGGAGGTCTTTATTATTCAAATATTAATGTAAGAAATGTGAGGTACCGGAAGGTTACGTGATTTTTCTAAAATCACACAGCTAATACATGAAGCCAGAACTGGGGCCCAGGTATTCCTACATCATAACCTTTTTTTTCTTGTCCCTTAAAGAATGACCAAGGTGGCTGGGTGTGGTGGCTCACGCCTGTAATCCCAGCACTTTGGGAGGCTGAGGTGAGTGGATCACCTGAGGTCAGGAGTTCAAGACCAGCCTGACCAACATGGCAAAACCCCGTCTCTTAAAACAAAAAAAGGAACCAAGGAGTCTGTGATTTCCTGTTGACAGTCAGTCTCACAGAATTGTTAATAGGGCAAAATTATTGAAACTTTTGATCCCGGACACCTTCATAAATAAGGTGTGCATTTGAAACATGCAATCTGAGTGCCCTATAATTTTATTCTAAGTTTTTTTTTTCAAACATAGATAGTCTCAGTGCATTGTGGAATACTTTTGCCCTCATTGGTGCATTTGAGCTACTGTGCAGGTTTATAATCTTCTCAGTGACTAAGAATGCAGTGTTTTGATCAGCTGTGATATTATCCCTGCCTTGCTGTTCATTGTGAAGACTCCAGATGCGCACACCATATATAATTAACAATAGAAGATATATCTGTTCTCAATACGTCTTTGTCTCCCTTCATCATTTTGCCTTGTCTGTTTTCTTTTGCCAAAAAGCCCATGCTACAATTAAATGTCTTTAGAATAACACAGTGAGAGTATTTCAGTGTAAAGGAACACTGGGGGAAATTTTAGCTAGAAACGTGAAGCTTGCTGTGGGGGTAGAGGGAAAAAAGGCAGAGTGCAGCTTTGACTTGAGGGAAAGGCGATCATTTGCTAGGAACCTTCACCAGCCCAACCGCCAAGCCACCATTTACTCGGGCACAATGGCTGGCTCCCATTTGCAAAGCAGATGTAAATCTGACCCTCCAAAGAAATAACTGGAGGTTGGCATTGTGTCAGGTATAATGCCATGCAGGAAGCCTAGTCCTCAGATGAAAGCAAAATAATATTTAATGAACAACAACAAAAAAATCAAACCCTTTGTGTGTTGGGGACTACTGAACAGTTAAATGTTACCTTGACTTCTGAGTAGGAGCCATTCAGAGTACAACGAAGCTAAGAATTCATTCAGCGTCATTGGGACTGACAGCCCTTCAGATATGATCCTTGTTAAACAAGCACCCTGTGGCAAAACTTCAGAAGGCCACCTAGTCTTTCTGCTTCTAAAACTCAACATGAAAAACGGGTTGACATTTGGTGAAAAGACTACAGCTTATGAGCTCCGGATATAGTCAAAGCAGCTCCAAAGAGCAGAGTAGAAGACAAAACGTGGTTGAGAGGAACTCCCCTCTAAAGAGTAAACCAGGGGCAGAGCGTGTCCTGGATATGCACGGGAACCCAAGGTGCAGCCACCAAAGAGGGACGGTCTATAGGATGTTGACATCTTAAACGTTCAACCCGTTTCTAATTATCTTTGTCCTTGTCCTAAATTAGCATGTTCTCCATTGCCCAGACAGACCCACGCGCTGACGTTGTGATCCATAAATTAAGTTAGCAACCATAGTAAGATAATTTGCCAATAATAACTTTTCACGGTTTCCTGCAGCATCAAAGTACAATCAACATGTCAGGTTCTGTTCTGCTGTGAGAGGAGAGAAACCTGTGAAAATGAGTTGGAGGTGGGGAAAGACAGATGACTGCAGTTTTCTTTGTAACAACAAGAAAACAACTCCCGCCCTCTACCTCCCACTGCTACGTTTGGTCCAGAGCCTCCAAGCAGGGACTTGTTTGGGCTAATGAAGGCCTTTTCCCATCTGGGACATTTGTTTTCATAGCAGAGGCGGCTGTTAATCAGCGTATTCCAAAAAAGCCAACGTGCTCCCCAGTTTGAGCGTGTGTTTCTGTCACCCTGCTGCTGGGATTATAATGGGATTTTCACAGCTGAAGAAGGCAGAGCCCCTCTTCACCAGCCCCTGCTTCCTGCCTTCAGGAAAAGGCATTTGTGAATGATTCTACATGACAGCAACATGTGCTTGACTTGAGGTCTGGTAATTGTTTTCACACTAATTTTTACTTGTGAATATCCCCTCTCCCCCGAGTCAGGCAAGTTTTTGAAGATAGATGCTAGATAGATAGATGATTGACAGATAGACAGACAGATAGATAGATAGATAGATAGATAGATAGATAGATAGATAGATAGATAAGATAGATAGATAGATAGATAGATAGATAGATAGATAGATAGATAGATAGATAAAGAGATCTCCTGTGTTTCTATTTTTCAGGCATAAATAAATTTACTAAGAAGCTTCGAAATCCCTATTCCATCGACAATAATGAGCTACTAGACTTCCTCTCTAGGGTACCGTCTGATGTTCAAAAGGTATGTAATGAATGGTTACCACCAACAGTGGCCCCAACCTGAAATCTGGCCAGCCCCGGAGCCAGAGGAACACAAGGCTTTGCTTGTGTGAGTAATTGAGATAAGGAACCAGAAAATCCTTAAAGAGGCCTGGCTTGCAGAGAAGTGGCAGAAAAATCTTTGTCCAAAGCATGAGGTGATTGGGGGAAATTGTTTTGAAAAGGAGCTACTTAAGTATGATCTGGAACTCACACTGTGTGGCTACTGGGCACTGATGCTTGTCCCCTTTCGATTGCTTGCCTCCCTAAAGAGGATAAGATGGGCTCAGTGAGTAGAATTGCATGAGATCCAAACCCAGGGAGAGTTGCTTATTTTCTTCTTCCAGGTGGCAAGCATTTTAGGGGAAGTAGGGGACAAGAGGATTATTCTTTTTATTCTCATTTGCCCTGATTTATCTCCTAGGCCTCCCTTCTATCGCCTTCCCTCTGAAGACTTAGGGATGCTGAGAATGCAGCCCCCATTTACTGTAATACACAAAGAGGCAGAGGCAGTGTGAAATAATGTGAGATCAATCAGAAGTATTATTCACAGATAATGGTCACCTAGTCCAGCAGTGTCCTGTTTCTGTGGATACACAGAGATTAACGAAGGCAACAATACTAGAAAGTCATGTAGAGTAGCTCGATCCTGGCCCCTGTGGATCAGCCTGCTATAAATCCAGAGGAAGGAGGGCAGGCGGCAATTTCTCTAATGGAGAACAGAGATCACTGAATAGGTAGATGGGGAGACCATGGCGTGAAATATCATCAAGATGATCAAAGACACAATCCTTTATTATCTCAGAGAATCCCAAATCAAATATCGATTTTCATATTTGAGCCACTGTAGCATAATTGGTTCCCTGGCAGCTCAGGGAGGATTTCAAAGATCTGGGGCGGAAAGGCCTTAGAGTTTCTTTCCCCTTCATTCTGAGTTCTAGAAATTAAAATGGACTCTGTGATGCTATCTTCCTTTAAAATTCATTTCATAATTAGCTGTGAAAACACATTCTAGAAAGATGAATTTACTCTTTAACATTTGTATTACTTAATTAAAAAATAATAACCTGGCCCCTGTTTGTTTTGCATTGAAGATTGACAGGTATGTCATCCTCTGCTCCCTTAGGGCACCTTCGCAAAACACCATAAGGAATGGGGTGTTTTCTTCATTTATCTGCCTCTGACAAAGTACAGCCTGACTTCTGTGATCAGGCATAATGTCCTTGGGGAATTTGGCACAAATGCTAAAAATAGGGAGCACATGTGGTCTGTAATACAATGTTTTAAATAAAGCCATTCCACCAGCAGCCTATCAAAGCCCACACACCAAAGCAATATATTTGCAACGTACCATCACTTGGGTCGCAGTGTGAGTTCACGCTGTATCCTTGAAGAACAGAAATTTCCCTCAAGCCCCCAAGGATTCTCTGTGCAGAGTCCAGGCACTAGCCCTCAAAGTGGCCATTCCCGTTGGAGATGGCATGAACACAGAGAGATGCAGCAAAAGAACATTCCAGGAAGATGTACAGTATGCTAGTAAGATCCTCCGTGTATCGCCAAGGGCGCTTTCTAATAACACAGTGACAGTTTGCCACTGGGGACTCCCAAGTACTCATATTTATCACAGATGTTTTAGTCATTACATTGCAAATGAAATTAATTTCCACGAGAAATCTATATAAAAGTCTGGGGTCCAGTATCAATTTCAGCATTTTTTCCTCTCAGGCAAAGTAAATGTATATAATTTTCCGAGATGTTTTCCCCAAGATTTTAGATATTTTTAAACGAATAATCCTCAGTAAGTTGCTGTATCATATACTAAGATAAACATTCCCAAGAGGCAGTTATTAAGCTTACTTATGGTTGAAAACTGGCACACACAAAACGAACATCATCTAGCAGTGCCCAGCGAAGGTAGAAACCCCCGCATCTCATTAGAAAAATCTGCTTTTAATATTTTGGTTTCAAGAAATGATGCATGACTTCCCAAATCCTTCCTGCAATTAATCCCTCCATGTTCCTGTGTTTAGAAAATGATTCATTACCTTTGAACCTTCCTTCCTTTGCCTTCGGTTGTCCTTGGGGAGCCATTAGCACACACTGTGGCGAGCTAGGGTTACCTAACCGCCAGCATCACGGCTGTTTGTTTTCACAGGTGCAGTATGCAGAATTGAAACTCTGCAGCAGCCACAGCCCCCTGCGGAAGAAGCGCAGCGCTCTCTAGGGCACACACCGACTTTGGACAGCAGCACCCAATATTGTGTTTGGTTGAGTAGACCAATGTTATGGCTGTTTCAGTGGTACCCAAGGTGTCCTTCTGAAATGCATGCCCTGTGGCACCCTCTGTATACTTCCTCCTCCTTCACGTGCACAGACATACACACATGTGCACACACCCTCATGCATGGGTGTCCTAGTTGCGTAGAGGGTCAGCCCAGCAAAAAGCAACAATCCCAAGACTGTGAAAGACTAACATCCATTCTGAAATAGGAGATAACGAGGCTGCCATGGATCTGAGCACCACCTTCCTTGAGAACAGCCAGGAGCCCACTTGGATTCAAGAGTGACTTTGAACTTGTTTTCACACCTCCAACAGACTCTCATTAAGATTCAGTTATTTCCGCTCCCCAGCCCCACACTCCTTTCAGATTATCGTTCATGGGCGTAAGTCTTTTCTCAGAGTTAACAAGTCTTTGGTAGTCATCCTCTGTCCAAATATTGTATATTATTAAAAGGCATTTTTAATAATTACCAGAATTAGCTCAAACCTTTAGGGATCTTTCAGCCATGATTATTAAGGATATGTATGTGAATTTTTGGGAAACCTCTCAGTGCTGGATGCCAGCCTACAGCAGGGTCCATTGCTGGCAATGGATGGCCCAGGAAGGTCCCTAGAGATCACTCACTTGAAAAATGAGGGTCCCATGAAAGTATTTGGTTGCCTTCTGATGCCGCTTCTTCTCACTTTACTTTTTGCTTATTTTCAAAATATTATAAAATGTCAACATATAATTTCAGAAAGGCAGGTGGGGGTAGGGGAGAAATGAATGAATAAATTCTCTAGGTATTTAGAAAGATAAGAAACTGAAGACCGAGAGACTAATAAGGCTGCTTACCTAATTATTATAATCATTTCATTTGCCTGAATGTTTTAAGCAGGAAGTAGAAATACTTTGGCTGCCCAAATGTATCTTTTGTTCCTCTTAGAAGTAAAATAAGCTACATACAATAAAAATTTATTTCAGAACCCCATTTCTAGAAAATACCACCCCAGAGTCCTCATTTGGTAGCATCTGTCTCCTGCAGACCTCATCATTCCACACTATTTCCCTGCCATGTAAAAATCCTGACTTTGTGCGTATATAAAATGTATGCAATTAAGTCTGTTTAAATGATATTTAAGTTTTAAAGACTGTATTTTGTTGACACATACTTTGTGCAGTTTTTATGTATGTATGTATTATTTAAAAAGTTAAGGTTAAAAAGATCTCATTTAATAGTGAGTTTACTATTTTTTTTTGTCTCTGGGTTGTAATTTAATAATCTTCAAACAAAATGTTTACGAAAAATGCCAAAGATTCTAAATCTTATCATCATCCCGTGTCTGTTTTTCTTCATGTTGTATCTCACTGGGTTGCTTTCTGGCTGAGCCAGAATTCTGCATGATTTGATTTACTTCAAGTTAATGAAGCTGGCTGGAAAAGAGCCTTGCAGAAATTATAAAAGCTCCAGTAAATCTCGTAGTTGTACATACAATAGATACCCAAGAACCTCTTTTGTTAAACCAGTTACTCAATCTTCTGTGTAAACAATGCCTCATTGTCTTGCTTCTAACTATCATCTAGTTTATCATAGTCTGTCATTTTGTAACGACCTAAGTCAGACATTTTTAAACAGACATGTGAGATCTGATCAGTCATTTGAATGAAAACTTTCAGCAGCAAAATAACCCCTTATTTATTTAAAAGTGGAACCAATACTTTATTGTTGTTCTTTTGCTATAGAATTTCAAAATGAAATTATTTGCCCGACAAGAAGGCATCATTAGTTAGACTTGTTTCCTCTGTAGCCCGATTGAAATTCTCAGTTGTAAGTTTAGGACCCAAACACCAGCTGGGACGTAAGAGCAGGACCGAATCAACCTTGAATAAACTGTATATAGAAAACAATTGTTAGTTGATTAAGTAGACATTGGATGTTAGAAAGGAATGTTAGTTGTAAGTGACATGTTAAGATTTATACAATTGTCAAAAACTTTTAGGAAAGATTCCGGAATGCTTTTGATAAAATTTATGGATTATGGATTCACCGTGTGATAATTAAGTAGGGATGTTGAAGTCTTGCCAAGTTTTCCTGGTTCCCTTCTCAAACTTTATCTTCCCATTTCTAGCCCTGTCTCTCTATCTTACAGGCATCTACACCTCAGCAAGTCAGAAACTAAACATCATCTGTCTCTCCCTGTCTTCAGAACCCCAACCCTCATAATCTCCTTCCAGCTTCCTTATTTCGCTTACCAGGACTGGCATTTTCTGGGCTTGGAATTTCTCGGTCATCCTCTTTTTTTTTGTTCCTCGTGCTGTTGTCCTCGTCTCCCAACCCCTAAAGCCTAGTAGGTCCGGTGTCAATGCATTAACCACTTCTGTTCTGATTTCCACCACCCAAGTGGAGGCCTTCATAACCTCTCAGACGTCACGGCCATGATGCCAGTTACATTATGCCTAGTTAATCTTCATTCAGACTGGAAGGACCTGCCCCCAGTTGTTTCTTTCTGAATAGATTCTACTCTCCTTCAACACTTCCAAAGTCTCCTGCCCCAAAGAGGCTTAGTTAGTCCTGTGGCTGGATGTGACTCCAACTTCCTTTTTTGTACCGTCACATCTTTCATATCTTTCTGGCATCTGCCTCATAAGAGGCTTTGACCACTGTCCTCCACTGAATAGCCCATTACAGCTAGCACCTAATAGTTACTCAGGAAATAAATACATGTTTAACAGGCCAGGTCGTAGAGATTATTTTTCTTTCTCTGCCTTTTCATGTGCTGCTTTCAGAACAGAGGGCTGGATTGGATGGGTTAGTATGATCTATCCTGGAGATTCATTTCTTGCATTAAGAGCTTATTTTGTGTGATATTATTTATAATCCCTGACTATGTCAATTATAAACTTTTAAATTATGTCTTATATTTGAAGTTCTTACCTACATATCAGAGGAAAATATAATGTTTATTTCTAGGTGGTAAAACAATCTTCTGATTCTTTTTTCTTTACTTGTAAATTATCATTTAACAAGTCTATATTGAATGCTGATAATTTTCTGGAACAAAACAGACTACATTCCCTTGGTAAAGCCAGACATTAAACAGATACTTTCAAGCAACAGCATGCCATGCTCAGATTTAAGTTTGAAAAATATTCTAGCTGCAATGGATAGCCTAGCAATTTTCAAAGTTTAGAGAAGTTATTAATATTAATATTAGCCCTTTGTAGTACTCCTGATAAATGAATAACACCCTGGACTTTCAAATAGTGGCACTGGGAAAAAAGTAAGTAGAATTGAGAGATGGTGAAGAGATAAAGTGAGCAGGACTTAACAATTGCTGGACTATGGGATGAGGGAGTGTAGAGTCAAGGATGGCTCTCAGTCCCTAGGTCTCCAGGTCTAGGAAGATGGTGTTACCTTTCACTAAGGGAGAGAACCGTAAGAACTGCTGTGAGAGGACCACAGGAGTCCAGTTTTAGCGCTGAATCTCAGGTGACTGAAAAGCATCCAAATAGGAATGTCAGCAAGGTAATGGAATATATGGTTCTCAGAGAAGTAACACACTGTACTTGAGATGTACACAAGTTAAAGGCAAACATTGTATATGAAAAGTGATTGAAACTACATGCTTCAAGAAATTAAACCTTGAAGAACTCAACAGTTAATGTCATACATAGAAAGGCAAGTCAGTTAAGAGTGTAAATAGAAACAGGGGTAAATACAGAGGAGAAAAACAGTAAGCATGGACTGTCCTAGAATTCAGTGTCAGAGCATACTGCAAGAAAGCTGATGTGGTCAATAATATCAAATGCCACTGAGATCACATAAGTACAGAATCATGACCTTAATGGTTTGACAGTTTGAAAGCACCCTGGCAACAAGCCATTTCAGTGGAATGGTAGAAATGGAAACCACGCTGGGTTGAGAAGTGAGTGGATGTGAAAATATGGGGCCTCTGAATGGAGGTAACCCTTGAAAAATTCCACTGTGGAGAAGAAAGGAGAGAGAGGGCTGGAATTTGGAATGAAAGGAGATATTTGGGATTATTTTAGTAGGAAAACAGAGGTGTCATGACCTCAGTGTAACCCTATTGGCTGCAAAAAATTCTTCATGGGCTTGAGATGGAGTTAGCCATATTCATTATTGAAAACTATGTTCTGCACTTATAGATTGTTGGTTGGAGTATAAATTAGTTCAACCGCTGTGGAAGACAGGGTGGGTGTTTCCTCAAAAACCTAAAGACAGAAATACCATTTGACCCAGCAATCCCATAACTGGGTATGTACCCAAAGGAATATAAATTGTTCTACTATAAAAACACATGCACACACATGTTCATTGCAACACTATTTACAATAGCAAAGACACTGGATCAATCTAAATGCCCATCATTGATAGAATGGATAAAGAAAATGTGGTAGAGATACACCATGGAATACTATGCAGCCATAAGAAAGAATGAGATCATGTCGTTTGCAGGAACTTGGATACAGCTGGAGGCCATTATCCTTAGCAAACTAATGCAGCAACAGAAAACCAAATACCACATGTTCTCATTTATAGGTAGGAGTTAAATGATGAGAACACATGGACATGTAGAAGGGAACAAAATACACTGGGGGCTATTGGAGGGTGAAGGGTGAAAGGAGGAAGAGGATCAGGAAAAATAATGAGTACCAGGCTTAATACATGGGCAATGAAATAATCTGTACAACAAGCCTCTCTGACACAGTTTACCTATGTAACAAACCTGCACAGTTACCCCTGCACTTAAAAAAAAACTATGTTCTATCAAAACCTGCCTCTCATTTATGTATTAGGAATCTTGTGACAACAGAACAGTTGAAAAATTAAAATAAAAATCTTCTGAAAATGCATTGAGTAGTAACTGATAATTGAATAAATGCTGAAATCCTGAAGGGTGACTTCTAAAGGAATGGCTTCAAGCATGTTACCTCTGTGTAAAGCCCACAGCTGTTCTGTCCTAGCATTTATGTAATGATTTACACAGGAAAATGGATATTCAAGCACACAAGAATACTAATATTTTATGGCATTTATCAAATGCCAGTTACTTTCTAAGTGTTTTAGATATAATTGCTCATTCAAAATAATTCTAAAAACTGAAATTTCTCCAAATACTTATAGGGAAAAAAAAAAACCTGTCGCTCTTATACAAACTCTTCTAGACAATAACAAAAGAAAAAAAACCACTTTCTTAAGCATTTTATGAGGCCAACATAACTCTCCTTCAAAACCAACTAAGTTCTACCAGAATGGAAAACTACTTAAGAAAATCCCTTACGAAGATACAAAATTGTGAAAGATATACAGAAGTCTTTACACTGAAAACATCAGTGAGGCTTCCAGATACTTGACCAGACAATAATGAGTAGATAATCACAGTTCACATATATAAGAGAGAATGCTGGAATTCTACAGATAAGTGACAGGAAATACCTAAAGCAAGGAAGGGAAAGAAAGCAATACAGTCTGTTCAGGTGGGATAGGCTAGGAGCCAGGAAAGGCTCCCCAGTATGAGAAAAGAGTAAGTGGGTGACTCCTAGTGATCAACGTTCCCACTACAGACTCCCACATTCCAGCCATAGGAATGCCCCTAGACTATTGTGAGCCCCAAGACCAACATAGGGAGCTACCTGAAGACCGTGTGACGATACTGCCCCAGAGAGGGAGCACATATAATCCCACACACCCCCAAGTCCTAAGCAGCTACAGCAAGTTGTCACTTGGATATCTCAGCCCTCACCAGACTGCATTCTGCCCTGGGCCCTACAGCCCCTGCATCTTCATATCCCTGGAACCCCAATGACATGCTCCACCTGCAGCCACAACTCCAGCTGCCTGCTACCTGTAGGGCTTAAGTGTGAGCTGTTGGCAGCTACCACACTGCTCCCAACTGTGAAGCTGCTGTGCAGCTTTTAATCACCCTAAGGACAACAAATCCGCCAGGTGACAGCCATAGCAGTGGGCTGCCTCAACTGGGGCCAAAGGCAAGTGAAATGTACACTTCCCAGGCACTTGTGTACCACTGCTGCCATTGAAAGTGACTCTATTCTCCCCTGTACCAGGGGTGCGGTACAGCTGCTGCCACCCCAACATGAACATTCTGGGGCCTGGGGTCACACCGCCCCTGCCTTCCATAGTCAGTGTCTGCAAGCACTACTGAAGGATGTGAGGATGAGTCCACTGGACCTAGCTCTGACCCCCACCCCCTAGTATCAAATCATGGCATCTGGAGGCCTGGGGAGTACTCAGCCCAGTCCACCAATATTGGCAGCTGAGCACTCCAACAAGGGCCCTGAAGTTGGGGCCACCCAACCTGCCACTACCATCACAATGGGCACACACACACACACACACACACACATACACGTGTCACCTGTGGGCCTGGGGACTGGCCTGCCCAGCCTGTCACAACCACTGCCAACACCACTGTGGAGCTCTTGGGACTCAGAGGTTAGTCCTACCACTACTACTGCTTCACCCATGCCATGCCAACTGCCCAAGTGCCCAAGGACACACTTACCACCAGCCCACGACTGCCACTATCATCACCCAAACAAGCTGCCTGGAGGCCCAAGAATTGGCTTGCTTGGGTCTGCTAACACAGTGCCAGCATACACTGTCCTAGGGCCCAAGGACAGGCATGCTTAGCATGCTGCTGCCACCACTAGGGCCCAAGGACAGGCCCATATGGTGACCTTTTCACAAGCAAAAGTTCACCACAGCCTTCCCTAATAACCACAACCTAGGCCACTGACGAAAATCACAGACACCAATGAAGCTATTTAGAGCCAAAGAAATCATGAGAGCTACACTACTGCATACACCCAGAATCAAAGCCAAAGTACCATACCCAACAAACACCACAGACACATCTTCAGGAAAAAGCCCTCCCCTAGGAAAGCAAGTTAAAAAATGGAAAGAAGTGATTGTCATGACAGATGTTCAGATATCGGTGTAAGGACACAAGAAACATGAAAAAAAAAAAAAAAAAAAGCAAAGATAGTACTTCCAAAGGGACATAATTCTCCAGCAACAGATTAACCAAAAGAAGAAATCTATGAAATCCTGGATAAAGAATTCAAAATACCAATATTAAGAAGCTCAGTTAGATCCAAGAGAATACAGAAAAACAATACAAATAAATCAGAAAAACAAGTTAGTATATGAATGAGAAATTTTCTAGAGATAGATGTCATAAAGAACAAAACAAATTCTGGAACTGAATGATTTATTAAGTAAAATACAAAATCCTTTCAATAGCTCAACAATAGACTAGATCAAGAAGAAAGAATTTCAAAACTTGAAGACACGTCTTTTAAAATAACACAGACAAAAATAAAAAAAATTGAGCAAAGCCTACGTGACATATGAGATACCTTATAGTGATCAAATTTTTTGGTGTTCCACAAGACAAAGGGAAAATAAAAAAGTTAGAAAACCTATTTATTGAAATAATAGCTGAAAACACCCTAAGTCTAGGAAGAGATTTAGACATTCAGATACAGAACATTTAGAGATTCCAAAACACAATGCAAAAAGGTCTTCTCCTCAGCACATTATAATCAAATTGTAGTAAGTGGAAGATCAAGAGAGTACTCTTAAAAACAGCAAGAGAAAAGCATCAAGTCCCTCATAAGGGAACCCTCATCAAACTAACATTGAATTTCTCCTCAGAAATTTAACAGTCCAGGAGAGAATGAGATGATATATTCAAAGTGCTGAAAATAATAATAATCATCATCATCGTCATCATCATCTTTCCAAGCTAAGCAAAAGCTGAGAGAAATCATCACCCTAGACTGGCCTGGCAAGAAATGCTTAAGGGAGTCCTACCTGGGAGGAAAGAGACACCATCTACAATCATGAAAACACATGAAAGTACAGAACTAAATGGTAGCACAAACACAAAAATAAAGAAGAGAAAGGACACAAATATTACCACTACAGACAACTATCAACCCACAATAATAAACATTAATGGAGAAAGAAAGGAACAAATGATATACCAAACAACCAGTAATCAATTAATAAATAACAGGAATAAGCCCTCACATATCAGTAATATCTTTGAATGTAAATAGATTAAACTTTACACTTACAGGATATAGACTGGCAGAATGTATTTTTAAAATGACCAATTATATGCTGCCTATAAGAAATAAGAAGCCTGCAGAAAAGAAACTTACTACAGAGGAAAAGAAGCCTGCTGCATAAACTCTTAAATTTGATTATTCCATAAAGGTCAAATCATCATGGACAGCTTCTTTTGAATAAAGACCTGATTACACAGGCAAAAAAAAAAAAAAAAAGAAATCTATCTCAACTGTAAAGACACATACAGACTGAAAGTAAAGGGATAGAAAAAGACATTGCATTCCATGCAAACAGAAACCAGAACCAAAGGAGTGCCTATACTTATATTAGATAAAACAGACTTTAAATCCAAATTTATTAAAGGAGACAAAGAAGGTCATTACACAAAGATCAAGGAATCAATTCAGCAAAAGGAAATAACAATTCTAACTAATTATATATACCCAACACCGGAGCACCCAGATATATAAAGTAAATATTATTAGATCTAAAGGGAGAGATACATTCCAATATGAAAATAGTTCAGGATTTTACCACCACACTTACAGCACTAGACAGATCATCTAGACAGGAAACTAACAAAGAAACAGTGAATTTAAACTGCACGTTTGAACAAACACACCTAACAGACATTTACAGGACATTTTACACAACAGCCACAGAATACGCATTCTTCTCATCAGCACCTGCAACATTCTTCCAGAATAGACCAAAGATTGGGACACAACACAAGTCTCAACACATTTTTAAAACTCATAAGTATATCAAGTATCTTTTCAGACCACAATGAAATAAAACTAGAAATCAGTAACAGGAAAAACTTGGGTAAATCAGTAACAGGAAAAACTTGGGTAACTACAAATACATAATACTTAAAAAACATGCCCTTGAATGACACTTGGTTAAGGAAGAAATTAAGGAAAAAAATTGAAATGAGTGAAAATTGAAACACAACATACCAAAATCTATGGGATACAGCAAAAGCAGTGCTAAGAAGAACCCTTATAGCAAAACTTACCTACATAAAAACAAGAAGAAAGATACCAAATAAATGGTCTAATAATACCCATCAAAGAACTAGAAAAGTAAGAACAAACTAAACCCAAAATTAGTAGAAGGAAAAAAAATTGTAAAGATTAGAGCAGAAATAAATGAAATTGAGACCAAAAAATACAAAGGACTAGCAAAACCATAAGTTCATTTTTTGAAAAGATAAACAAATTGATTAACCACTAGCTAGACTAACCAAGAGAAAAAGACCCAAATAAATAAAATCAGAAATGAAAAAGGAGACATTACAACTGATACCAGGATAGCATTAGGAGATATACCTAATGTTAAATGACAAGTTAATGGGTGCAGCACACCAACATGGCACATGTATACGTATGTAACTAACCTGCACGTTGTGTACATGTACCCTAAAACTTAAAGTATAATAAGAAAAAAAGAATATAATTGAGTACACACACACAAAAGAAATAATAAAAATCATCAGAGACTATTATGAACAACTATACATTAACAATCTAGAAAGCCTAGAGAAAATTTAAAAATTCCAGGACACATGACCTTCCAAGATTCAATCCAGAAGAAATAGACAACCCAAATAAACCAAAAGGATTAATGAGATTGAATCAGTAATACAAAAAATCTCCCAACATATTCCAGGTCTGCCTTACCTCACTGCCAGATTCTACCAAATTTTCAAAGAAGAGCTAATACTAATTCTCCTCAAGCTATTCCAAAAAAAATTTGAAGAGGAGCAAATTCTCCCTAACTCATTCTATGAGGCTAGCATTACCCTGGTACAAAACTACAGACCACTATCTATGAAGAACATAGATGCAAAAATCCTCAACAAAATACTACCAAACCAAACCCAACAGCACAGCAAAAAGATAATACACCAAGATCAAGCAGAATTTATCTGAGGGGAGCATGAATTGTTCAACATAAGCAAATCAGTACATGTGATACATCAACAGATTGAAGGACAGAAACCATATTATCTCATTAGATGCAGAAAAAGCATTTGATAACATACAACATTCCTTGTTGAATGTTGAGATTTTGCAACATTTGATAAAAACTCTCAGTGAATTAGTCATTTAAGGATTATGTCTGAACATAATAAAGGCCATATATGACACACCCACTGCTAATGTTATAATGAATGGGAAAAAGGTGAAAACCTTCTCCATAAGAACCAGAACAAGACAAGGATACCACATTCAGCACTTCTATTTAACATAATTCTGGAAATTCTTGCCAGAGAAATCTGGCAAGAGAAACAAATAAAAATCATCCAAATTGGAAAAGAAAAGTCAAATTATCCCTCGTTGCTGATGATTTGAGATTTCAGATCAAGAAAACCTTAAAGACTCTACCAAAAAAACTTCTTAGATATGATAAATAAATTCAGTAAAGTTGCAGGATGCAAAATCAACATACAAAAATTAGTATCATTTCTATGAACCAAGAATGAACTCCCTGCTAAAGAAATTAAGAAGGCAATTCCATTTGCAATAGCTTCCCCCAAAAAATCTGGGAAGAAATTTAATCCAAGAGTTGAAAGACTTCTAATCAGGAAAACTCTAAAACACTGATAAAAGAAATTGAAGAGTACACAAATAGAAAGACAACCTATGCTCCATAAATTCAAAAAATTAATATCATTAAAATGACCATTCTGCCCAAAGCAAACTGCAGATTGAATGCAATCCCTATCAAAATACTAATGTCGTATTTTACAGAGATAGAAAAAGCACCCCTAGTATTTATATGGAACCACAAAATGAGCCCAAATAATAAAAACAATCCTGAGCAAAAAGAACAAAGGTGAAAGCATGACTCTTCCTGACTTCAAAATATATTATGAGACTAAAGTAACTATAACAGCACGGTGTTGCTATCATAACAGACACATAGACCAATGTAGCAGAATAGAGAATCCAGAAATAAATCCAGGCATTCACAGCCAACTGATTTTTTTTTTTTTTTGAAAAGCACCAAGAACATACATTAGGGAGTGGACAACTTCTCCAATAAATGGTGCTGGGAAAATTGGATTTCTATATGTAAAATAATAAAACTAGACCCCTATCTCTCAACATATATACAAAAATCAATATGAATGAAAGACTTAAGTGTAAGACCTGAAACTATAAAACTGCTAGAAGAAAACGTAGTAAAAACACTTTAGGACATTGGTTAAGGCAAATATTTTGTGACTAAAGCCTCAAAAGCACAGGCAGCAAAAGCAAAATAGACAAATGAGATTACATTAAACCAAAAAGCTTTTTCACAGCAAAGGAAACAATAACAGACTGAAGAGACAATGTGTTGAATGAGAGAAAATATTTGCAACTTCAGCCAGGGGCCATGGCTCATGCCTGTAACCGAAGCACTTTGTGAGGCTGAGGTGGGAGGATTGCTTGAGTCCAGGAGTTCGAGACCAAACCAGCCTGGGCAACACAAAGACATCTCATATCTACCAAAAATACAAAAATTAGCCAGGTGTGGTGGTGCACACCTGTAATCCTGGCTACTTGGGAGGCTGAAGCAGGAGGATCACTTGAGCCTGGGAGGTCTAGATTGCAATGAGCCGAGATCATGCCACTGAACTTCAGCCTGGGAGATGAAGCAAGATCCTGTCTCAAAACAACAACAACAACAACAAAAACAACTAACAAGTATTTGCAATTTCTTCATCCAACAGGGGACTAATATCCAGAATATATAAGAATCTCAAACAATTTGACAGAAAAAAAAAAAAATCTCATTAAAAAGTGGGCAAAGAAAATTAACAGACATTTTTCAAAGGAAGATACACAGTCTCAAAGGAAGATACACAAGTGGTATTTTCATTTACAAACAGGTATATGATAAAATGCTCAACAGCACTAATTATGAGGGAAATTCAGATAAAAACTATAAGGAGACATCATTGTACTCCACTTAGATTGGCTTTTATGTAAAAGACAAAAAAAAAAAAAAAAAAAAAAAACAGATGCTGGTAAGGATACAGAGTAAAGGAAGCCCATACACTGTTAGTGGGAATGTAAATTAGTACAGTCACTATGGAAAACAGTATGGAGATGTATCAGAAAACTAAAAATAAAACTACCATATGATCTAGCAATCCCTCTATTGGGTATTTATCCAAAGGAAAAGAAATCAATATATCAAAAAAGATACCTGCAATTCAATGTTTATTGCAGCACAATTCACAATAGCAAAGATATGGAATCAATGTAAGTGTTCATCAACAGATAAATTGATACAGAAGATGTGGTATATATGCACAATGGAATATTATTCTGCCATATAAAAGAATAAAATCATGTCATCAGCAGCAACATAGATGGAACTAGAGGTCATTATGTTAAGGGAAATAAGCCAAGCACAAAAAGACATATATCCTATGTTCTCACTCATATGCGGGAGCTAAAAAAGGTTATCTCATCAAGGTAGAAAATAAATGATAGGTACCAGAGGCTGGAATGGGTCTGTGGGAGAGGGGATGGGAATCAAGAGATTTTGCTTAATGGGTACAAACATGCAGTTACACAGATGAAATAAGTTATGTTTGATAGCAGAGTAGGATGACTATAGTTAACAATGTATTGTACATTTCAAAATAGCTAGAAGACTTGAATTGTTCAATGATAAATACTTGAGGTGACAGACACACCAAACAGCCTGACTTAATCTTTATTCAGGCTATAATGTAACAAAATATCACATGGATCCCATGTAAAAAGTTTTGTATCAATAAAAAATAGTTTTCTCTGTACCTTAGTTGGATAATTTGTTTAATTAATGAAAGAAGATAAATAAGTGAAGGGATTCATGAATTAGAAAATTCAGTATATTAAAATGTGAATAGATTTTATGTAATCCCAATAAAAATTATAAGGTTTCTTTGCAGAAATTGATCCACTGATTCTAAAATTATGTGGAAATGTAGAAGACTAAGAATAGTCAAAGTAATATTGCGAAGGATTAACATTAAGATATTAAGATGTATTATAAAGCTATTGTAACTAAGACAATGTGGTATTGACACAAGGATAGACAGATCATAGAAGTTAGAAAAGACCAGAAGCAGACCCACACGTATTTGGTAAACTATAACCTTAATTCATATCAAAGGTAACACATTTGCAGTACAAGGGAAAAGACCTTTTTGGAAAACTGTGCTGTATTCCTCACCGGAATAAATACCTACTCCAGGTATAAGTTTGCCTATCCTGCACACAGTGCTTCTGCCAACACTATCATCGTGGACTAACAGAATGCCTTATCCACCATCATGGTATTCCACACAGCATTGCCTCTGAAGGCACTCACTTTACAGCTAAAGAAGTGCAGCAGTGGACTCATGCTCCTGGAATTCACTGGTTTTACCATGTTCCCTATCATCCTGAAGCAGCTGGATTGATAGAATGGTGGAATGGCCATTTGAAGTCACAATTAGCTGACTACATAACTAGCCAACTAGCTGACAACACTTTGCAGGGCAAAATTCTCCAGAAGGCTGTGTATGCCCTGAATCAGCGTCCAATATATGGTACTGTTTCTCCCATTGCAAGGATTCACGGTCCAGGAATCAAGGGTGGAAGTGAAAGTGGCACCACTCACCATCACCCCTAGTGACCCACTAGCAAAATTCTTGCTTCCTGTTGTCCCGACATTACGTTCTGCTGGCCTAGGGATCTTAGTTCTAGAGGGAGGAATGCTGCCACTAGGAGACATAACAATTCCATTAAACTGGATGTTAACATTGCCACCTGGACACTTTGGGCTCCCCCACCTCTAAGTCTACAGGCTAAGAAGGGAGTTACAATGTTGGCTGGGGTGATTGACCTGGACTATCAAGATGAAATCAGTCTACTACTCCACAATGAAAGTAAGGAAGAGTGTGTGGAATACAGGACATCCCTTAGGGTGTCTCTTAGTATTATCATGCCCTGTGATTAAGGTCAATGGGAAACTACAAGGACCCAATCCAGGCAGGATTACAGATAGCCCAGACCCTTCAGGAATGGTGGTTTGGGTCACTCCACCAGGAGAAAAAACCATGACCCACTAAGGTGCTTGTTGAAGGCAAAGGGAATACAGAATGGGTAGTCGAAGAAGGTAGTCATCAATACCAGCTACGACCACTTGACCAGTTGCAGAAACGAGAACTGTAATTGTCATTAGTATTTGGATTTCCTCCTTATTTTGTTAAGAACTTGTTTGTGCATGTATACACTTGTACTAAGAAAACATCTTCGTTTTCTTTTTCCTTTATCCTGTTACACAAGATTTATTGACTTCATATCAGCATGTAAGTGTTGTTAGCTTTATGTAATAGCATTTAGGTTAAGGATTAGTGCACTTCCAGTTGTACAAAGGATAGCTGTATTATGTTAGGTGTAATTCTACCTTTATTATTGTCTTTTATTGAAGAATATGGATGATTTCAGGAGATGTGTATGGGTTCAAGTTGACAAGAGGTGGGCTTGTGATGGTTGAGTGTCAACTTGATTGGATTGAAGAATGCAAAGTATTGTTCCTGGGTGTGTCTGTGAGGGTGTTGCCAAAGGAGTTTAACATTTGAGTCAGTGGACTGGGAGAGGCAGACACACCCTCAATCAGGGTGGGCACCATCTAATCAACTGGCAGTATTTATACATGAAAAGAATGATCAAATTACCTCTTTTACATTTTAAATGTATATCCAAAAATCAAACAAACATTTAGATTCTCTAAGGGTTGAGGGCCATTTAAAACAACCCAGTGCAGAAAGTTCTTCATGTTTTTGTATTTGAATATTCAATCCTCATTTTCACACAAGTCATTCACCATTTTTAGAAGATTCTTATTATCAGGAGTAGTAAAATGACTTCCTGTAACTGATTACCTACTGAAGCATTAAAACATTGCTTTACAAAAATAATAACAATAATAATAATAATCATATTGCTTTACAACAGCAAACTGGCTCATAAAATCTCAGAATCTGATGTTCCAGAAAGTTTTATTATTTTTACAGGTTATACTTATATTCACTAGTGTGGCACCCTGAAACTGCATCTCTTACATGAGTAATTATTATTTTTCTTTTTCTCACAATAAAGCTTGTAGAGCAAAAAGGTCATAGGATATTTGAGTATTTGAGGAAGGCTATGTATTTCTTTCTGCCATAGGAAAACAGAGAGGGAGATATACACACACACACACTTACACATATGTTTCATATGTTGCTGTGTAATTTCAGATATTTCTAAAAATCAATTCATAGACTCCAATTAAGAACCCAAGAACCTGCGTTTTCAGGAGAAATAGTCAGTTTTCTTCTTGCTGCATTGGAAATCTCCATGTGAAGAATTTATTTTGCTAGGAGCCCAATGTCAGCAGCCTGCTCAGTGCCAGAATTCAATTAATTAATCAGTCAGTTCAGCTTTTCTCTAGGAAGGTTTTTTATAATATTCTTTATGGCTGAGAAATCCTCAGATTTCAGTTTTTCATTCCTTTAATTTATTATTATAATACATACAAGTTTCTCTTCTCTACATATTCTCATTATTAGGTCAAAATAACTGGTTGGAAAGGTAAAAGCAAATTAATCATTTGTTTAGCTGCATAGTAAGTAGCTGGCATAACTGACTTAGCATGCATCCACCAGATAATTTATGATTTAAATAGTTTTAAATCCCTGACGCGTTTATGTTTGGTTGGTTGGTTGAGATAGGGTCTTGCTTTATCCCTGAGGCTGCAGTGCAGTGGCAAGATCATGACTCACTGCAGCCTCAAACTCCTGGGCTCCAGTGATCCTCCCACCTCAGCTTTCCAAATAGTTGGGAATATTGGTGCATGCAACCACATCCGGCTTTTTTTTTTTTTTTTTTCTTTTTTTGTAAAGACAAGTTCTTGTTATGTTGCTCAGGCTTGTCTCAAATTCCTGGCCTCGAAGGATTCTCCCACCTCGGCCTCCCAAAACACTGGTGGTTCTTTTTCTCTTTAACCCCCAAAAGGCCTACACAAGCGGGAGAAGTAGTTCAGCAAAGAAAGGTTAACAGGGACAAATGGAACATTATAGGCTCAGTTAAAGGAGAAAGCAGAGGCATGGATAATCTGCATTTAATGTGTACTGCATGTTGGGCTCAGCTGAGGTAGAAATTGGAGGTACTGGACTAGGATACGGTATAAGTGGAAGACAGAGTTAGACCGCAATGGCCAGGCATAGGTTCTCTGGTCATGCAGAGAGTCATAAATTTAAGCTTCCTAATTTATAGCAGCATATTTGCTTATAAGACTTGGGGCCCTGTTACAAACATGCCGTTTTTTTGCCACCATTTATTATGGCCATTTATATTTAAGGCACTTTTAAATCATAGTTTCAGTCAATTAAAAATATTTTGCATAATTAACATAGTCTATCTGGGTTTAAGGTTTTGATCTGTGCTCTAATTCTTGATTTTACATGAACCACTTCAAAAGAGTCATGGTTGCAGGGGTTGCCAGAATACTCTCAGGTTTGAGCAATTTTCGAATGATTGATTTTTGAATGAGGAGGTTTTCTGACAGTCTTTTCCCTTGCTTCTTATAAACAGTTATTTGTTCACACTGTCCATTTGTATCTAGCATTCACATTGGCTGCTCATGTGAAAGATTTCCAAAATGGTGTCTCATTCATTTTAATAATTAATACCCTTTCCTCCTAACCCTTATTTTTCATCTAGATTTGGGTTATTCATAGTTTGGTGGGAATACGCATGAATGCAATTCCATGTGTCTTAAAACTTCCCATTCAGTATTAAACTTTAGTAACTTCATACTTCTCTCCTAATGCCCTGATAAACTATAAAATTGCAACCTTAGTTGATCTGTTTCACCCACTTTCTTTTTCAGCTTCTATTTTCTACTTTAGAGGCAATAAAACTTTTACATGTTTTATAAGATGCATTTGAAAAGACAGCAAAACTCAGAGTTCTGGTTGACCTCAAATTTGGACTATGTGGAAATGACCAGTTCTCCTTTCTTCAACAGCATTTCCTTAGCATTTGTTACTGGCTTGGAGTTTGGTGAGTACAGTGACCTGGAACCAGAAAAAATAGAGGTTCGAATTTAAACTTTGATGCTATGGTACTAACTTACTGTCTTTGGGTGACCCACTTATCATCCTGGAATCCCATTTTCTTCATTTCTAGAGTGGAAATAATAGCACCTAAATTATGGGGGTTTTGAATAAAGATTACAAATACTCAACACTGTGTCATGCACATTCTGCTCCCTTTTACTGATTTGTAGTACATATATATATGTGTCTGTGTGTATAACATATATTCTTTTAACTATATATAATAGATATATAATTATATATACTGTCTCCAGTTATAGATATACACATAGAGAGAGAAAACTATACAAGTCATAATTGTGCACCCTAATAAATTTTCATAGATTGAATGGTCTCCTGAAACTAGCACCTAGATCAAGAAACTTAACTTTACCAGCACCCCAGAAGCCACTCCTATGTTCCTTGCAAGTTACTACCTGCTATGATCTGTTTGTGTCCCCCAAATTCATATGCTGAAATTCTAACACCCAAGGTGATGGTACTAGGAGGTGGAGTCTTTAAGAAGTAATTAGGTTATGGGAGTGGAATCCTTATGAATGGAATTAGATCCTTTATGAAAGAGGTCTGAGAGAGACCCCTTAATCCTACCACAACATGAGGTTAGAATGAGAAGGCAGCTTTCTAAGAGGAAGAAAGCCCTTACCAGATACCTAATCTGCTGGAGCCTTGATCTTAGACTCCCCAGCCTCCAAAACTGTGAGAAATAACTTTGTTATTTGTAAGCCACCCAGTCTATTTTATTTCTTCTAGCTCCCTAAATGGACTAAGACACTAACCCTCAAAGGTAATATCAGAGATTCTTAAACTTGGCATTGTTGATGTCTTGGGCCAGGCAATTCTTTGTTGTGGAGTAATGGGACACACAATGTTGTAGAGATGTTTAGCAGCATCCCTGGTCTCTACCAACTAGACACCAGTAGTACCCTCTCCACCAAGTCATGACAATAAATAAAGTCTCTAGATATTGCTGAATATTCCCTGGGGTTAACGGGGTAGTAGGTAAAGTTGCCCCCAGTGAAGAATACTAGTATATACTGTTCTTTATGCAACTAGAACCTAAAAGCCAAAGGGTGTCCCCTATGTGACTATCACATAGTCTTATCCGTCTCCTCTCCTCTTTGGTGACTTACCAGCAGTAGCTGCTGTTGAGAGCAACTTCTGAGTACAATCTACTATCAAGTGGGTTCATTGCCCAGTAGTTCTGAAATCCAGGTCATCCCCGGACCTGGAGATGCAAATATCTTGCTTCTCATACCATTTTTCCCTAGCTTTTATTATCCCCTACTAGTGGAAGTACAAATTGGTTCACACACTGTCAAAAACTATTGGAAGTACATCTCCAGTTTGTTTTGAATAATTATTTCTGTCTAGCCTTTTCTGAAAAAAGATTTGAAGTAACTTGCAACCCACATGATACGGTTTGGCTCTGTGTCCCCACCCAAATCTCATCTTGAATTGTACTCCCATAATTCCCACATGCTGTGGGAAGGACCTGGTGGGAGATAATTGAATCATAGGAACAGTTCCCCCATACTGTTCTCATGGTAGTGAATAAGTCTCATGAGATCAGATGGTTTCATCAGTGGTTTCCACTTTTGCATCTTCCTCATTCTCTCTTTGCCTGCTGCCATCCATGTAAGACATGACTTGTTCCTCCTTGCCTTCCACCATGATTTTGAGGTTTCCCCATCCATGTGGAACTGTAAGTCCAATTAAGCCTTTCTTCGTAAATTGCTCAGTCTAAGGTCTGTCTTTATCAGCAGTGTGAAAATGGACTTATAAGTCAATTGGTACCAACAGAGTGGGGCACTGCTGAAAAGATACCTGGAAATGTGGAAACAACTTTGGAAATGGGTAACAGGCAGAGGTTGGAACAGTTTGAAGGGCTTAGAAGAACACAGGAAAATGTGAGAAAGTTTGGAACTTCCCGGAGACTTGTTGAATGGCTTTGACCAAAAGCCTGATAGCAATATGGACAATAAAGTCGGGGCTGAGGCGGTCTCACATGGAGATGAGGAACTTGTTAGGAACTGGAGCAAAGGTGACTCTTATTATGTTTTAGCAAAGAGACTGGCAGCATTTTACCCCTGTCCTAGGGATCTGTGGAACTTTGAACTTGAGAGAGATGATTTAGGGTATTTGGCGGAAGAAATTTCTAAGCAGCAAAACATTCAAGAGGTGACTTGGGTGCTGTTAAAGGTATTCAGTTTTATAAGAGAAGCAGAGCATAGAAGTTTGGAAAATTTGCAGCCTGACAATGTGATGGAAAAGAAAAACCCATTCTCTGAGGAGAAATTCAAGGGGCTGCAGAAATTTGCATAAGTAACCAGGAGCCAAATGTTAATCCCCAAGACAATGGGGAAAATGTCTCCAGGGCATGTCAGAGGTCTTCACGGCAGCCCCTCCCATCACAGGCCTGGAGGCCTAGGAGGAAATGGTTTCCTGGGCAGGGCCCAGGGTCCTTGTGCTGTGTGCAGTCTAGTGACTTGGTGCCCTGCATCCCAGTCACTCCAGCCATGACTAAAAGGGGCCAAGGTACAGCTTGGGCTGTTGCTTCGGAGGGTGGAAGCCCCAAGCCTTGGCAGCATCCACGTAGTGTTGAGCCTGTGGGTGCACAGAAGTCAAGAATTGAGGTTTGGGAACCTCGGCCTAGGCTTCAGAAGATATGTGGAAACACCCGGATGCCCAGGTAGAAGTTTGCTGCAGGGGCAGCGCTCTCATGGAGAATCTCTGCTAGGGCAGTGTGGAAGGGAAATGTGGGGTCAGAGCCTTCCCACAGAGTCCCTACTGGGGCACCACCTAGTGGAGCTGTGAGAAGAGGGCCATTGTCCGCCAGGCCCCAGAATGGTAGATCCATCAACAGCTTGCACCATGTGCCTGGAAAAACCACAGACACTCAATGCCAGCCTATGAAAGCAGCCAGGAGGTGGGCTGTACCCTGCAAAGCCACAAGGGTGGAGCTGCCCAAGACCATGGAAACCCACCTCTTGCATCAGTGTGACCCGGATGTGAGACATGGAGTCAAAGGAGATCATTTTGGAGCTTTAAGATTTGACTGCCCCACTGGATTTTGGACTTGCATGGGACCTGTAGCCCCTTTGTTTTGGCCAAGTCTCCCATTTGGAATGGCTGTACTTATTCAAGGTCACTACCCTTATTGTATCTAGGAAGTAAATAACTTTCTTTTGATTTTACAGGCTCATAGGCAGAAGGCTCATTTGCCTTGTCTCAAATGAGACTGGACTGTGGACTTTTGAGTTAACGCTGAAATGGGTTAAGACTTTGGGGGACTGATGGGAAGGCATAATTGGTTTTGAAAGGTGAGGACGTGAGATTTGGCAGGGGCCAGGGGCAGAATTATATGGTTTGACTCTGTGTGCCCACCCAAATCTCTACTTAAATTGTACTCCCATAATTCCGTGTGGTGGGAGAGACCAGGTGGGAGACATTTGAATCATGGGAGCAGTTCCCCCATACTGTTCTCAGAGTAGTTAAGTCTCATGAGATCTGATGGTTTTATCAGGGGTTTCCACTTTTGCATCTTCCTCATTCTCTCTTTGCCTGCTGCCATCCATGTAAGACATGACTTGTTCCTCCTTGTCTTCCACCATGATTGTGAGGCTTTCCCAGCCACATGGAACTGCACATCCAATTAAACCTTTCTTTGTAAATTGCCCAGTCTAAGGTATGTCTTTATCAGCAGCATGAAAATAGACTAATACACCACATTAATATGTTAACAATTCTGAACATATCAGTGGCAGATGCAGTTGAAAATAAGATGTATTATTTCCTTGATCTGTACGAGTTCAGAATTGTTTTTTAATAAATGTTCTTGCTTATAATTTGTTTTAATCTGATTCCAAATAAGTTATAAATTCACATATTGTGATTGGTGACGTGTCTCTAAAGTCTCTTTTAAGCTATTATATTTACACTCTTTTTTCTTGCACTTTTAAAAGAGAAACATTTTTTTTTGTCCTGTAGAGCTTTTGACCATCTTCATTTTGCTGATTTTATCCCTCATGGTGTTGTTTAATGTTTTCTTTTGTCTTATTTTCTGTAAATTGGTAGTTGAAAAGAGGTAGCCTTAGACACAGGTTGGATACTTTGTAAATACTATTTCATAAGTGCTGGTGTATCCTACATCAAGAGGCATATAATGTCAATAATTATTAAAGCCTAGATTATTAATTCATTGGTATTACAATATAAAAATATTTTAAATCTAGTATTTCTCTTGTATTTATTATCGTAAACTTCAAAAAATGGAATATCCCATTCTACTACTTGGCTATATAATGATAAAAATTTTATGGGTATCCAAGATTATATCCTTTTATTTATCAATTTCTAAAATAATAATTTGTTCAATGGTATCTAAAGTTGATCAACTAGATTTCTATCTCATTATGAACACAGAAACTTTTAAAAATATATTGTAAGGTACACCATATATTTTGATATACTTATCTTGAATATATAAATTGATTATTACAGTCTAGTAAATTAGCATAAGCATTGTCTCATATGGTTACCTTTTTTATCTTCCCTTTGTGGCAAGAGTGCCTAAAATCTATTCTCTTGGCAAATTATAGATATACAATACAATATTTTTAACCATAATCCTAATGCTATACATTAGATCTCTAGCCTTATGCATCCTATACAACTGCAACTTTTTACCCTTTGACTGACATCTTCCTTTTCCCCTCTCCCTACCCTCTAGCCCCTGGAAACAATGGCTCTACTCTGTTTCTATGTATTCATTTTTTTTAAAGATTCCACATGCATATGATTTATTTCTGTGTCTGAATACTTTCATTTAACATAGTGTCCTTTTGATCCATCCCTGTTGTTGCAAATGGTGGTATCTCCTTTTTTTTTTTTAACAGCCAAATAATATTCCACTGTGTATATATACCACAATTTCTTTCTCCACTCACCCACTGATGGACACTTCAGTTGTTTCCATATCTTGGCTAATGTGCATAATGCTGCAATGAGCATGGGAGTACAGATATGTTGACAAAGGGGTGATTTCATTTCCTTTGGAAACATACCTGAAGGGGAATTGCTAAGTTTTGTGGTAGCTCTATTTTTAATTTCTTTAGGAAACTCCATACTGTCTTTCATAATGGCTGCACAGTCTACATTCCTACTAACAGTATAAAAGGGGATTTAAACAATTTTACATTTCAAATTACTGCCATTGTTATAATTATATATATAATTTGTTTTAATCCTTGGTTAATGGAGATCTTTTGAAGTTGGCTTCTGATTCCTTTTGACATAATCTTAGCAGTTTTTAACAGTTTCTTTGATATCTGACATAAAGTGTTCCAAAATTTATCTTGCACATATTTTATTGCAGACCTAGAATCAGCCATTGCTTCCAAGGGCCCTGGTTCCTTTTAATGGGAAATTGTATTTCTAGACCACAATATGGATGCTAGGAGTGCTCAGCATTGCTTATTTTGTCATTGTTTCCATCTCTTTTCAATAGACAGAAGTAGGCAGTATGTTTTGTATGTTCTGGACAGCACTCCATAGTAGTATTCAGAGTCCTTTTGTTTAGTAGTTGTAGATGTACTGATATGTTTTGGTTGTGTCCCCACCCAAATCTCATCTTGAATTGTAGCTCCCATAATTCTCATGTGTCATGGGAGGGACCTGGTGGGAGGTAAGTGAATCATGGGGTGGGTTTATCCTATGCTGTGCTTGTGATAGTGAATAAGTCTCATGAGATCTGATGGTTTTATAAAGGGAAGTTCTCCACTTGGACACAGGAAGGGGAACATCACACCCTGGGGCCTGTTGTGGGGTTGGGGGAGGGGGGAGAGATAGTATTAGGAGATATACCTAATGTAAATGACAAGTTAATGGGTGCAGCACACCAGCATGGCACATATATACATATGTAAGAAACCTGCACGTTGTGCACATGTACCCTAAAACTTAAAGTATAATAATAATAAAAAAAAGAGAAGTTCTGTACGTGCTCTCTTGTCTGCCACCATGTAAGATGTGACCCTGCTCTTCCTTTGTCTTCTGCCATAATTGTGAGGCCTCCCCAACCATGTGGAACTATGAGTCAGTCCATTAAACCACTTTTTTCTTTATAAATTACCCAGTCTTGGGTGTGTCTTTATTAGCAGTGTGAGAACAGACTAACGTGTACCAAGTAGTAGATATTCGGTTCTTTCGATTGTTTTACAAATGACCCTAAAATGAATTATTTTGCATATGTACCTTTTTTTATAATTTTACTAGTAGTTCCTTCGGGTAGATTCCTAAAGGTTGGATTTTTTGGTCAACCGATAAATATATGACAGTCTGCTAGATGTCATTAAAGTTTTCTTCATACAGCTTTTATAAGTTTGCATTTTGACCAGCTATTTTTGAGAATGTCTATTTTCCCTAGCTTTACCAACTTAGTAGGTTAATGAACTTTTGGATTTTTTCCAACACGATTGGCAAGAAACTGTACTTTTGTAGAGCTTTAATTTGTAGTTTCCTTATTGTGAGAGAGTGAATGATTTTTGTATGTAAAAATCCATGGGTATTTCTTTTTCTATGAATTGTCTATCCATTTCTCTAGTCCATTTTTTTTTTATATAGGCATTCTGGTATTTTCTATATTTTTAGAAACTAATTATATAAGAATGTTAACCCTATGTGATATAAGCTGTAAATATTTTTCAAACTTCATTATTTTTAAACTCTAATAACTGTGCCCCTTGTAAAAAAATTTGTTTTTGTTTTAATTTGTATATTTCTTTTTCTATAAAATTATTTTATCTATAGTTTTCCATCTTGCTACTCAATTTTAATTCATTAAGAAGGAAATTTTCATCATTCATAGGTCATAGAAGAACCTATGTTTTCTATTTATTTTGTTTTGCTCTAATACTTGATATTCACTTACATCTTTAAATTTCTCCTTTGTTTTCTTCTGTCATGAAGGTTTCTGTCAAAGTCTCATTGTGGTCTTATTTTCTATTACTTAAGTGACCTATTATTTTACCTCAGAAGTCCAGTAGTTTTACTAGAAAAATGTCTCCATGTTGATCTTTTTAACTCTTCCAGGTACATAGTGTGTCCTTTCAAAATATAGTTTCAAGTCAATATACAGGATCTGCTGAGTATATTCTAGGAGTAGAATTGCTGAGTCATAGGACACACACACATTCAAGCTTTAGTAGAAACATCTAAACAGTTTTCCAAAGTGGTTATACCTATTTGCATTTCAGCCAGCGTGATATGAGAGATCTGACGGCTCCACATCCTCCCCATCACTTGATATCTCCATTCATTATATTTTAACCCTTTGGATACCTGTGCAGTAGTACTTCGCTGTGGTTTTAATTTGCCTTTTCCTGATGGCTACAGGAGTTGGGAACTTTTTCCTATTTCCTGACCATTAAGATACTCTTTTTTTGTGGAGTATTTATTCAACTATTTTGCCATTTTCTTCCCTAAGTGAATCATACTGGTTTCCTTTCATTAACTTGTAGAACTTCTTTACATATAACGCACACATGAATCAAGGTGTTAGAAGATTCAAGAGGGAGGTTTTGAGGTCTCTTTGTAAAGGTACTAAAGACTGTCCCTAATGACCTAACTGCCTCCCAAAGGCCCTAACATCAAATACCAAATAGGGGTTAGGTTTCAACATATGAATTCTGGAGGGACACATTCAGTTTATATCAGCATTTTACTTGTGCTATACTATAGCCTATATTTGTTTTTATCTCATTTAAAAAACTCTCCCCCTGGCATGCTTCATAACACACATAATACCACAGTAATAGGCATGTAAAAATGTGTAATTCATAAATAAATAAAACTACAATTATTGAGGAGTACTCAAAACACTCCAACTTCTAAGTATGCACAATTTTTTAAAAAGATACAGTAAATCATTGTGCATTAAATTATGTAAAAGGAAGATGTTTGAGTACTAGTTATATGAAATAATCAGAATCTTAGAAAACAAAGAATCATTTTCATCTTGTTTATAATAGCCAGTTGTTATCACATGAGGGAAGACAATCAGAATACATGAGAAATTATAAACAACTGCTTTCATATTGTGGATTCTGATGCTGTAGATATCCAAATTTCATATGCAACAGAAAACACAAATTACTGAATTTTCATATCACATTAGCTGAATTGGAAAAACAACGACTATTTAGAGAAACAAACATGTGATGGAAATTGGCTCAACACTGCATGCCTTAGTATTTTTCTCCCTTCCTTCACCATTGGTTAAGAGTATAATAAAGAGAACTACATTGACAATTTCTGGAACTATAAAGTCCAGAATCATTAAAAAATAAAAGTCAAATTGATAAGCAGAAATATTCAGTGAGGTTTAGTTTTGATGTGGTATCTCCTTTTTAGGTCAAAAATTATAGGCTGCACTAAAGAGAGCCCTATTAGTTTCTATTGCTGCTGTAAGGGTGAGAGGCGACAGCAAGATGACTGACTAGAGGGTACTGTTACTTGTCTCCCTCACAAGCAATGACGAAGGCAACACATAAAAAACTAAAATTCAACCGGAGTGTTGGAGGGAGAGCACTGGAGTGCAGCAAGGGAGTGGTGGGGTCCCTGTGGTACTCAGAAGTCCAGGATGACAACATAGAAAGGGAATTGAGGGACTTTGCCTCTGCCACTCCTTCTCCTCTGCCAGGATTAGCCTGGAGTCAGGAGGGACTTCCGTTTGTGGGAAGAAAGGCAAGAAGACTTCAAGCCCCCTTAGGACACCTATGTCCTTCCTAAGGGAGAATGCCAGAGTCCTCAGAAGCCCTGAACCTAGTTTGGGGAGCTGCCTAGAATTCATGCAGCTCTATTGCTCCAGATTAGGACAAGTTGCACTCCCCTCTTCCACCTCTCCCCTCCATGTTTTTGTGACTCCAGCTGCTGCAGCATGGTGGGCTCTTGCAACTAGAGCCACTGCTGGAATATTCCCTGCTCTAGGAGCCAGTAGCCACTGCACCTCTCTGGCCTTGGGACTCTACTGTCATTACACTCCATCCCACACAAGTGGCTGCAACACCATGACCCCCGGTGCTCAGAGCCAGAAGTAGGTGTGACTTTGGACCTGAAAAACAGGGACATTAGCCTCAGGCCAGTGTACTCTGGCCAGAGAAATAGCAAATGTGCCCCCAGCAGATAGGCCCCAAAGGAAGTCAAGCTTCTGCAGAGCTATACTGCTAGCCAGATAAATTTCCCAGTGGGCCCAACACTGGTGGTATCAGTCTCAAGCCAGCCAGACGGCCATAAGCCTATACCCTTCACCAGAGAAACAGCCTGGCAGACTCACCCCTGAGCTGACTGAGCAGCTATAGCCTGCACCCCTGGCTGGAGTAATAGCTTGGCAGTATCATCACCAATGAGACGGTTCCTGAGCTGGCCAACCCAGGATGTCCATGGGCATGCTCTCAGTCTGAGAAACAGTTTAGGAAGCTCATCTTCAGCAAGGCTGTGCTATCACTGCCACAAAATCCCATGGCCCAGTCCACTGAGAAGCTTGCAAACACTGCTAATGTGTATTACATTATGAAGAAACACTATGGCGACTACACTACTGTGTCCATCTAGGACCAAAGCCAACACACCCCATCCAACTATAGAAATAAATCTTTCCCTACAAAACCTACCCCACAAAATTGGAAGAGACAGCTGTTTCACCAGATGCGCGACTATTAATATAGAGACACAAGAAACATGAAAAAGCAAGAAAACATCGCACCTCCAAAGGAATACAATAATCCTCCAGTAACAGACTCCAAACAAAAGAAAATATATAAAATGCCAGAAAATGAATTCAAAATAATCATCTTAAGGAAACTCAACAAGATACAAAAGAATACAGATAAATGATTCAATAAAATCAGAAAGACAATTCATGATCTGAATGAGAAATACATCAAAGAGATATTATATGTATTTAAAAATAAAAGGTATTTTAGAGATGAGGAATTGAATAAAATGCAAAACATAATTGAGAACTTCAAGCAGGAGAAAAAATTTCAAGACAATTCTTTTGAAATAACCTAGGCAGACTGGAAAAGAATAAAAAAAAATGAGGAGAGACTGCAGGACTTATAGGACACCACTATTTTTTTTTTAAATTGTGTTATGGGAATTCCAGAATGGGAATAGAAGGGAAAAACAGAAAATATATTTAATGAAATAATACCTGAAAACATTCAAGTCTGGGGAGAGAGATAAACATCCAGATCCAGGAAGCTCAGAAATCCTCAAATAGATTCAATAAAACAGGTCATCTGTGAGGTACATAACATTGAGACTGTCAAAGGTAAAAGACAAAGGGAGGGCTGAGCACAGTGGCTCATGCCTGTAATCCCAGCACTTTGGGAGGACAAGGTGGGAGGATCGCTTGAGCCCAGGAGTTCAAGACCAGCCTGGGCAACATAGTGAAACCCCATCTCCAAAAAAAAAAAAAAAAAAAAAAAAAAAGAGTGTGGTGGCATGTGCCTGTAGTTTCAGCTACTCAGGAGGCTTAGGTGGGAGGATTAACTGAGCCCGGGAGTTTGAGGCTGTGATGAGCTGTGATCATGCCATTGTACTCCAGCCAAAGTTACACAAGAAGAGTTTGTCTCAAAAAAAAAAAAAAAAAAGACAAAGGGAGAATTTTAAAAACAGCAAGAGAAAAACATCAAGTCACATGAAAGGAAATTTCCCACTAGACTAACAACAGATTTCTCAACAGAAAAGAATGGGATGAATGAAATATGTTCAAAGTGCTAAAATTAAAAAATGTCAAGAATACTGTACTCAGTAAAGTTATCCCTTAGAAATGAAGGAGAAATGAAGTATTCCCCAGATAAGCAAAAACTAAGGAATTTATCACCACAAGATGGGCCTGACGTCCTGCATCCAAAAGGGGAAAGATGATAGCTACCATCATGAAAACATGTAAAATTATAAAACTAGTAGATCAAACAAACAAAGGAGAAAAAGAAAGGAATGAAACTTTATTACTAGATAAAACCACCAAACTGCAAAAATAAACAATAAGAGAGGAAGAAGGGAATAAAGAATATACAAACAACCAGAAAACAATTAATAAAATGAAGGAATAAGTCCTTACTTATCAATCATAGCCTTCATTATAAACAGATTCAATTCCACAATTGAAAGATAGACACTGGCGGAATGAATGAAAAAAACAAAACAAAACAAAACAAAAAACCAAGACCCAACTATATGCTGCCTATAAGAAACTAAGTTCACCTGTAAAAACACATATAGACTAAAAGTGAAGGAATGGAAAAAGATATTTAACACAAATGGAAACCAAAAGTGAGAAGGAGTAGCTATACTTTTATCAGATAAAATATACTTTGAGTTAAAAATAGCAAAAAGAGACAAAGAAGGGCATTACATAATAATAAAGGGATTACGTTTGCTAGAAGACATAATTATAAATATGTATACAACCAACACTGGAGCACTCAGATATGTAAAGCACATGTTATTAGTTCTTAAGGGATAGTTAGACTCCAAAACAGTAATAGTTAGGGACTTCAATACTTGATTCTCAGCATTAGAAAGATCATCTAGACAGATAATTAACGAAGAAAACATGGAATTTATACTGCAACACAAATGAAATGGTCTTAACAGACCTACACAGAACATTTCACTTCACAGCTGAAGACTATCCATTTTTTTTTCTTCAGCACATAAAACGTTCTCCAGGATTGACCATGTACACCATTTTATGAGGACACAAAGTAAGTCTCAAAAGTTTAAAAATATTGAAATCATATCAAGTATGTTTTCTGTCCACAATGAAATAAAACTAGAAGTGAAGAAAAGAGGAACATTTGAAGCTGTACAAATACAGAAATTAGACAACATGCTCCAAATGACCAGAGGGTCAAGAAAGAAAATCAAGGGGTAATCAAAAAGATTCTTGAAACAAATTAAAATAAACACAATATAGCAAACCTATGGGACACAGAAAAATCAGTATTAAGAGGCAAATTCATTACCAAAAAAAGACCTTAAAAAATAGAAAGATTTCAAGTAATGAACCTAGTGATGAACCTCAAGAAACTAGAAAAGCAAGAGCAAACCAAACCCCAAATTTGTAGAAGGAAAGAAAACAAAGATGAGAGCAGAGATAAGCAAAACTGTGACTCAGAAAAAAAATCAACAAAATGAATCATTGGTTTCTTTTTGAAAAGGCAAAACAACAACAACAACAACAATTAAACAGGCTAAGAAAAAAAGAGAGAAGATCCAAATAAACAAAATCAGAAACAAAAAAGGAGCTGTCACAACTGATACCACAAGAACACGAGGATCACTGGAGACTATTATGAACACAGTCATACCAACAAACTGGTAAATCTAGAAGAAATGGATACATTTCTGGCTACATACAAACTACCAAGATTAAACCAAGAAGAAATAAAAGCTGAACAGACCAAGAACGAGTGGCAAGATTGAATCAATAATCAAAAGTCTCCCATCAAAGCAGAGCCCAGGACTAGATGTTGTCATGATTGAATTCTCTCAAAATTTTAAAAAAGAGCTAATTCCAATTAAAATTTGAAGGAAAGGGAATTCTTCCAAACTCATTCACGAGGCTAGCATAACACTTTTACTGAAGCCAGATAAGGCTAAAACATTATCAACAACAAAAATCTACAGACCAATATTCCTAATGAACATACTTGCAAATATCCTCAGCAAAATATTATCAAACTGAATCCAACAACATATCAAAATGATTATACACCATCATCAAGTGAGATTTATGCCAGGGATGTAAGGATAGTTCAACATACATAAATCAATAAATATGATAGATTACATCGATAGAATGTCAGACAAAAACCATATAATCATCTCATCAGATGCAGAAAAAGCATTTGATAAAATTCAGTATCCCTTCATGTTTAAAAATCTTTTCAACACATTAAGTATAAAAGGAATGTACCACAGCACAATGAAGGCCATATATGACAAACTCAAAGTTAAGATCATACAGAACTGGAACAAGACAAGGATTTCCACTCTCACCTCTCTTATTCAACATTACCAGAAGTTCTAGCCGGAGCAATTAGGCAAGAGAAATAAATAAAGGGGATCTACAGTGGAAAGGAGGAAGTCAAATTGTTCTTCCTTGCAGAAGACATAATCTTACATGTGGAAAAACCTGAAGAGTTCACACACACACACACACAAAACTCTTACAGCTGATAAATTTGGTAAAGTGGCAGGATACAAAAGTATCATACAGAAATCAGTGGCATTTCTACACATCAAGAATGAACTAGCTGAAAAAAAAATCAAGAAAACAATTATGCTTACAATAGCTACAAAACTTTTACATTTTAATAAATGTAGCCATAGAGGTAAAAAATCTCTATAAGGAAAACAATAAAACTCATGAAAAATTGGAAAAGAACACGAAAAATGGAAAGACGTTCCATGTTTATGGACTGGAAGGATATTGTTAAAATGCACATACTATCCCAAACAATCTACAAATTTAATGTAATCCCTGTCAAAATACAAATAACATTCATAAAAATAAAACCAAAAAATTCTAGAAATTTCTATAGAACCAACAAGACCCTGAATAGCCAAAGCAATCCTGAGCAAAGAGAAAAAAGCTGGAAGCACCACACTACCAGATTTCAAAATATAATACAATGTTATAGTAATAAAAACAACGTGGTACTGCATAAAAACAGACACGCCAATGGAACAGAACAGAGAACCCAGAAATAAACCCATGCATTTAAAGCCAACTGGTTTTTGACAAAGGCACCAAAAGCATTCACTGGGGAAAAGACTGTCTTTCAATAAATAGTCCTAGGGAAACCTAATATTCACATGCAGAACAATGAAACTAGAGCCTTATTTCTTTCCTTAAACAAAAATCGATTAAACATGAATCAAAGACTTAAATATCAGGCCTGCAACTATAAAACTACTAGAAGAAAACACAGAGGAAATGCTTTGAGACATTGGAAAAATATTTTGTGAATAAGACTTCAAAAGCACTGGCAACAGAAGTAAATACAGACAAATGGGATTATAAAACTGAGAAGCTTTTGCACAGCAAAGACAGTCAACAGAGTGAAAATACAACATACAGAATGTGAGAAAATATATGCAACCTATTCATCTGACAAGGGATTAATATCCAAAATATACAAGGAACTCAACTCAACAGCAAAAAGCCTAAATAATCTCATTAAAAAGTGGGCAAAGGACATGAATAGACATTTCTCATAATACATACAAATGGCCAACAAATGTATAAAAAAACTCAGTATCACTAATCATTAAAGAAATGCAAATAAAAACCACAGTGAAATATCAACAGACTCTAGTTAGAACAGCTATTATCAAAGAGATAATATAACAAATGCTGGTGAGGATTTGATAAAGGGGAACTTTTATATACTGCTGGTGGGAATGTAAACTAGTATAGCCATTATGGAAAACAGTATAGATTTTC
Source organism: Pan troglodytes (assembly GCF_028858775.2). Taxonomy (NCBI): domain Eukaryota; kingdom Metazoa; phylum Chordata; class Mammalia; order Primates; family Hominidae; genus Pan; species Pan troglodytes. The sequence goes on from NC_072414.2 coordinate 86,312,677, forward strand.
TTCAAAAAAATCCAAATAGAACTACTCTATATTTCAGCAATCCCACAACTGGGATATAGCCAAAGGAAAGTAAATCAGCATATTGAAGAGATATATGCACCCCCACGTTTATTGCAGCACTATTCACATAGCCAAAATATGGAGTCAACCTGTGCTCATCAATACCTGAATGGATAAGGAAAATGTGATATGCATACACAATAGAATACTATTCAACCATAAAAAGAGAATAAAATTCTATCATTTGTGACAATAGGGATGTGTCTGGGAAATATTAAGTGAAATAAGCCAGGAACATAAAGGTAAATATTACATGTTTTCACCCACGTACAGAAGCTAAGAAAGTTGATCTCATAGAAGTACAGCATAGAATAGTGGTTATGATAGGTTAGGAAAGGTGGGGCAATGGAGAGATAGGGAGAGATTGGTTAAAGGATTCAAAAATATAGCTAGATGAGAAATAAGTTCTAGTGTCTCATAGCACTATAGTTTAACTTTAATTAATAATAATTTATGTTTCATGAAAAGGGGATTTTTTATATTCTCAGCTCAAACAAAGGATAATTGTTTGAGGTGATGGATATGCTCTCTATTCTGATTTGATCACTATACATTATTGAAGCATTGCCACGTACCCCATAAATAAGTACAATTATCATGTGTCAATGAAAGAAACTCACAAAATTCATGGCTTACAAGAACACAAATATCTTTTGCCGTTCTGGAGCGGAAGTCCAAAACATCTCACTTGGCTATAATGAAAGGGTTAACAGTGCTGCATTCCTTCTGGAGGCTCTAGGGAAGAATTATTCTTATACCGTTTCCAGCTTCTAAAGTCTACCTCCATTCCTTGGTTCATGGCCTCTTCCTCCTTCTTTAAAATCAGCAACCTTGGGCACAGTCCTTCTCATTTGACCGTTTCTCTTGGTTGTCTTTTCCAATTTCTTCTTCTTTTTTTTTTTTTTCTTTTTTGAGCTGGAGTTTCTCCTGTCACCCAGGCTGGAGTGCAGTGGCGTGATCTCAGCTCACTGCAACCTCCATCTCTCGGGTTCAAGCGATTCTCTTCCCTCAGCCTCCCCAGTAGCTGGGATTACAGGCGCCAGCCACCTCGCCTGGCTAATTTTTGTAGTTTTAGTAGAGATGGGGTTTCACCATGTTGGCCAGACTGGTCTCGAACTCCTGATCTACCTGCCTCGGCCTCACAAAGTGCTGGGATTACAGGTGTGAGCCACCGTGCCCAGCCAGGTCTTTCATTTTTAAGGACTTTTCTGATTATACTGGCCCCACTTGGATAATCCAAGATAAACCCTCTGTATTTTAAAGTCAGCTGATTAGTAACTTTAAATCCGTCTGCAACCTTAATTCCTCTTTGGCAAGTGACCTAACATGTTCACAGGTTCTGGGGATCAGAATGTAGCCATTCTCGGTGAGACATCACTCTGCTTATGTAACACCTACCAGGATTTTCTAATTTAAACGTTGGCCAGTGTTGGCAGGAGCACATTTCTATATTTTTTGATTTGTAGATTGTCATAAATACTTACTCGCAATGCAGAATTTCTTATAGTTGCATGTGATATAACCCTACATTCGCATTATGGGGAAACATTCTTATTAAAAGCTGAAATGAAGTGTATGTATAAAGAACAACCAACTGGGAATCAAAAAATCTCTGTTCTCAATTTCATTCTGCCCTTTCATAAACTTTCAGGTAAAATGGTAGTAATAATAGTACTTGAAAGAACTGTGTAGAGTGTCATGGGCATTTATTTATCTCAAAAGTATTCACCACCATTAAAACTCCATTCAGGGGTCACAAGACGAACTTGTGGTCATCTCCAGGGGGTGAAGGTTGGAAAGTGGAACATCCTAGTTTAATTTTAATAGACAAGGAAATGCTTTTTTGTAGTTGGTTCTGGTCAGAGGGCTCATCTCAGCTCAAATCCTTGATGTCATCACTAACTCTGAGAGGTTGAGTACAAACTTTTGACATACCTTACCTCAGTTTCTCCAGTAAGTATTAATAATAGGATAAAATATTTTGGAATAGAACTCTAAACATTGGCATTGTGCATAAAATATTTGTATCTATAGAGATATTGCCTTTGAATTAGTTCATTTGGTTCTGTAACAATAGTGCCTCAATGTTCAATAAAAGTGGATGTTGAAACTGATCATTAGATAGAGTTTGGGCTTATATTTTTCCAATTCTGGGTTTCAATTATCCATGTTATATTTGTCTTCTTTTATTTCAGAAAATCACAAATTAGCAATAATTACCTAATTCTTTTTGAATATCCACTCAAAAATAGAGCCTAAAACTAAATATTCAATCCCTTTAAATTGATTGGCTTAGATAATTTTCTTTTTGGATTTGGGCCATTGTTAGATTGGAGTAATTAATCATCTTAACAGTATACTTACATTTTAACCATAAAGTTGCATTACTTTTAACTCACACTAGGAAATGTTTGTCAAAACTAGAAATCATTAAGGTAGACATACCAGTTAAGCTGTTACCTGCAGATGCAAATTTGTATCTTTGCCCAAACTTAAAACAACAACTAGCAACATTTCTCTTGCTTGTGAATTTAATTCTATTGATATCAGTGAGCTGCACAGAACTCAACTGGTTAAGGAGATATTAGGTATGCACATTTGGGGATGCCCATATGCTTTTCAGCAAATATACAACAGGTCAGGCTAATGAGAAGTGTTTGCCTGAGGAATTCATTATATTTATTGATAAGTTTGTCATATTGACATGGAGGACTGCATTGTTAGTCATTATTCGCCATAAAGGTGAGTCCCTAAGGTGGACATTAGTTTTGCATTTTAATACTTGATGAATAAAAGTTCCACTGTTGGCATCCACTTCTGCCACCTACTATCTTTTAGGACATAAATTTAGTTAGGCTTAGTTTTGTAGATAATTTTTTAATGCTGGACAAAAAGTTAACTTCCTAGCTATGTAATCTTAAGTCAATTAATCTTACAGAGACTTGGTTTTCAGATCTGCCAAATAGGGATTCTTATATGGATAAAATCTAACATGTTCATTTAGATACAAAGAGATGAGAGAAAGACACACACACACACACACACACACACACACACACACACAGGAAGAGAGAGAGAGAGAGAGAGACGGGGTGAGGGGTGGAGGGATCAGTTGTTGTTCAAGTATATTGATAAAGTGCAAGGCAGTTTGATCATTATTGGAACTGATACATTTTGCTTTTATTTAACATAGAGAACATACCACATGTTATCTTCTATCTTTATCTCTTGGCATTGCTCACTAAAAAGAAAAGTATATAGGTAACAATTTAGGATAATCTATCTTGCTTTATGCATAGATTTTTCACAAATTAAAAGCACAATGAAAAATCATCTCGCCTACTCAGCATAACTATTATTAAAACATAAAAACTAACAGATATGGGGGGAGAATGCAGAAAAAAGGAAACATTATATACTGCTATTGGGACTGTAAATTAGTACAACATCTATGGAAAACAGTACAGAGATTTCCTAAACAACTAAAAATAGAACTACCATTAACCCAGCAATCCCACTACTGGGTATCAACCTAAGTGTCCATCAATGGAAGATTAAAGAAAATGTGGCATATATGCACAATGAAATACTATTTATTCATAAAAAGAATGAAATCATGTCTTTTGCAGCAACATGGATGGAACCGAAGGCCATTATCTTAAGTGAAACAACTCAGTAACAGAAAGTCAAAGACCTCATATTCTCACTTATAAGTGGGAGCTAAATAATGTAAGCACAATGGACACAGAGTGTGGAATGATAGACGTTGGAGACTGGAAATGGTGGGAGAGGGTGGATGATTAGAAATTACTTAATGGGTACCATGTACACTATTTGGGTGATGGACACACTAAAAGCCCACACTTCACCATTACTCAATATATCCATGTAACAAAATTGCACTTGTACCCCTTACATTTATACAATTTTTTTTAAAGAAGACTTCTATATAGCAAAGTAATTCTAGGTTATATATGGAATTTCTTTTCCCCAGGCTTAATTTCAGTCAGTGTTTAGCTCCTATGTATTTGAGATCTAGAAGTCACTGTCCCACCTACCCCCACCATACTTCCCCGTATTCTCTTACTCCCTTGCACCTAGGGCATCCCTTCCTTACCCACTTGAGTCAGATCTATGGGGTCCTGGACCACACATCTTCCTCTTGCTTGATTTTTTTCCGATTATGCTAAAGTACATCTACAAATACATAGAACATAGAGTATTTGAGCCTTTTTAATGCCAGAAAATGTATTTAGCACTCATACTTATCTACGATTCAAAGGTTAAAGTTCAGCAATAGTTTCAAACAATAATTTTTCCTTGGAGCTCTGAAGATGGTGTGTCAAGTGGCTGATGAGAAGTTGACAAACAATCTAATTCTGCTTTCTTTATTTTTGGCAACCTTTTCCTCTTTCTCATTAGTTTTTAAAAATTTTCCCTTTATCTTTGCTTCGAAATTTCCCAAGGATTTATCTAGATCTACATCATTTTTTTTTTTCATTTCATTCTTCTTGCCATTCAAGCTAAAGTGAACTCTATCATGCTAAACTATACTGTCTAATTCAGGCATAGAAAATTGTTTTCTGTTACTTAAGCTATTGTTTCCTTTCTTACGTTTTCTCATCTCTTTTACTGAGATGACTATAGACAGAAGTAAAACATCCTTGAATAATCTTTTGTCTTTTACCTCATATATTTTTTTCTTTTTCTCTACATTCTGGAAAATTTATTTGCCTTTTCTTTCAGTTTTTCAATTATTTAATTTGATCAAACATATTTTAAACGTCTAAGCTATGTTTTCCACTGCAGTCTATTCCTTTAATATCTCCTCAAATCTGAAGATGATAGAGTGTTTTTTTTAAACAACTTTTGTCTGTCTTTCTGAATCATCTATTTCTTCCACGTCAGTTCTTTTATGTTGTCTGTTCTCCACAAAAGTCTGTGGACCCATTAGTGATTCTATTTTGAAATGAATTGGATTGACCGTTCTAGGCAAGGGCTACAGGTTTTCTCTGCTAATGTGTAAGTAAGTCTCCTTCCTGAGAAGCCTGTCTTTGGAAGGAGATCTCTGTTAATGTGAGAAGGATGTGCCACTGGCAGTATTTGCTTGAGACAGAGTGGGCAGAAAGTCAGTTCTGGGTTGTGTGTCCTCCCAAATGTCAGAATAAGGAAAGCTTTGTTTTAGGGTGCCAATATCACACTATAAATGTTAATATTAATAACAGCTAACACATAACTTACCAGGTACTGTTCAAAGAAATTCTATTTAATACCCAAGTGATGTCAAAAAGATGGTGGGATATGAGATACCAGCATTTATCCTCCTCCCCCACAAAAAAAATTATAAAGTCAACCACAAACAGAAATAGCCTTGGGAGGATTCAAAGACACAGTTAAAACCTTGGAAACTGAAGCCACTGCTGCAGCAGACACAACCCTGTGTCAATTCCTGGAATACCAATATCTCTACATACACCTGCCCTCTTGACTCCAGCTCTGCAGCAGATACACAAGCACTCACACCTAGTACATTGGAGCCCTATTGCAGTGGAGGATTCTGTGCCCTAGATTCTGGAAATGCTATAGCTCTGTGTTTGCCTGTTCTTGGGATGCCAGATTTCTAGTTTCTCCACAAGCACCTGCACCTCACACATTGTTACCAACATGGCAGAAGGGGAACCTGTGCCCCAGGCACCAGTGCCAGCACCCCACAGCCATGATTCTTCTATGTGTGCCTGGACTCCAGAACCAGGCATTATGGCTGTGTCAAAACCACCATGCATTGGAAACTGGTGCCACTGCTACTGCTAGTGTGCCTTCAAGGTGAATCTGGCACCAAGAATAATATCCATGGCCAAGCTTTCCCATGGGGGAGAAAGGAGATCAGGAGAACTCCAGCACCTTTCACTGCCAGAGACCCTAATGACCTTCACTATCACTGCAGATACACTCAGCCTTGGCTGCTGTGTACTCCTGTAATCTTTGCAACACTGACTTCAACTGACAGAGCTTCATAGAAACTATAATTCTGCACCTTCAAAGGAGGTGGGATTGCTGCATCTCACCCAGATGGGGTCTGCACAGCCACCAGTAGATGAAGATCTTTCTCTGTCAGAACCAGTCCATGAAGTCTGGAAGAAGTAACTGCTCTATCAAATGCACAGATATCAGTGCAAGGCAACAAGTAACATGAAAGAAAAACAAGGAAAATAACATAAAGGAAAAAACAAGGAATTGCATAAGAATACAATAATTTTCCAGCAACTTACCTCAAATAAATGGAGATCTACAAGTTACCTGACAGATAATTAAAAGTAATTTACTTTAAGGAAGGTCAAAGAGCTACAAGAGAACAGAGACACAACTCATTGAAATCAGGAAAACAATACACACAAAAAATGAGAAGTTTAGAAGGGTAATCACTCTTCTAATCTAAAAAATTTAGAAATTTTTTAGAATTTCTAAAAAACACAGAAATTCTGGAGCTGAAGAGTATAATAAGTAAAATAAAAAATGCTATAGAAAGCATCAACAGCAGAATGGATCAAGCAGAAGAAAGATCTAGTAAAGTTAAAGACAGGTAATTAAAAATATTCAGTCAGAGGAGAAAAAAGAAAAAATAATTAAAAACAATGAAGAAAGCCTATAGGATTTATGGGACACCATTGAGAGAGCTAACATTCACATTACAGAAGTTTTAGAAAGAGGAGAGAGAGAAAAGAAAACAAAATCTATTTAAGGAAATAATGGCTTAATATTTTTCATATGCAAGTCAATACGTGTGATATACTCCATTAACATAATGAAGGATAAAAATCATATAATCACCTCAATAGGTACAGAGGGAACATTTGAGAAAATTTGCTATCTTGTTACAATAAAAATTCTTATCAAACTAGATATAGAAAGAATGGGTTTTATTGTTTAACCCAATAAAGGCCATATATGACAAGCCCATAGCTAAAATCATAATTATTAAAAGATGAAAGTTTTTCTCCTAATATCAAGACAAGGATGCCCATTCTTGCTATTTCTGCTCAACATAGTACTAGAAGTCTTAGCCAGATCAAATAGGCAAGAAATAGAAATAGAAGACATCCAAATTGGAAAGGAAGACATTGTTTCTATTTGCAGATAATATAATCCTATATATATAAGACTCTAATGACTCAATCAAAAAACTGTGAAAACTGATAAATGCAGTAAAATTGCAAGTTGTGAAATCAACATACAAAAATCAGTTGTGATTCTATACACTAGTAATTAACTATTTGAAAAAAATAATAATTTCACAATATCAAAAAGAAACAAATCCTTAAAAATAAATTTAATCAAGAACGTGAGATATCTGTACACTGAAAACTAGAAAACAATGATGAAAGAAATTGAAAGATGACACAAATAAATGGAAAGATATACTGTGTTCATGGATCAAAACAATCAATATTGTCAAAATGCCTATACAATTCAAAGTGATCTACAGAATCAATGCAATATCTATCAAATTTCCAACAGCATTTTTCACAGAAATAGAAAACAAGTCATAAATTTGTATGGAAGCACAAAACGTTCTGAATAGGTGAAGTCACTTGAGCAAGAATACAGAGTTGAAGGCGTCTCAGTTTTAAATTATATTACAAAGCTATAGTAATTAAAATGATATGGTACTAGCATAAAAAGAGACACATAGATCAACGGAACATAATAGAAAGTCCACAAATAAACATACACATGTGATCAACTAGTCTCTGAGGAAGAATTCACTGGGTATACACAATGGGAAATGATAGTCCCTTCAATCAAAGGACCTAGGAAAACTGGCCATCTGCATGCAAAACAATGACAGTGAATCATTATCCTACACCATACACAAAAATCAACTTAAAATGAATTAAAGATTTAAACATAAGACCTAAAACTGTAAAATTCCTCAAAGAAAACATCAGGGGAAGCCCCATGACATTGAACTTGCCAATGAATTTTGGCTAAGACACCAAAAACACAGGCAACAAAAGTAGGATTAAACAACTTAAAATCAAACAAGCTAAATTGAACAAAATTAATTACAATTAAATAAACAGAATTAAACTACAGCAAACTAAAAAGTTTCTACACAGCAAAGGAAACAATCAACAAAAAGAAAAGGTAATCCACAGAATGGGAGAAAATATTTGTTAACCATATATCTGATAAGAAGTTACTATTCAAAATATATGAGGAATTCATATAATTTAATTGTATGAATTGCAAAAAATGAAAGTAACCTGATTTAAAAATGAAAAAAGAACCTGAATAGACATTTTTTCCAAAGAAGACAAGCAAATGGCCAAGAAGTATATAAAAATGTACTTAACATCAATAATCATCTGGGAAATGCAAATCAAAACCACAAAATGCAAACCTGACACCTGCTAGAATGGCTGTTAACAAGAAGTCAAAAGATATCAAATGTTAATAAGGATGTGGAGCAACCTTATACATTGTTGGTGGGTATGTAAACTGGTACAACCATTAGGGAGAACAGTATGGAGGTTTCTCAAGAAATTACAAATATAACCACCATGTGATCTAGGAATCCTACATGTGAGTATCCATTCAAAGGAAATGAAATCAGTTTGTTGAAGAGATATCTGCCCTCCCTTGTTCATTGCCACAGTCTTCATAATAGCCAAGATATGGAAACAACGTGTTTCTTGACAGATACATGGATAAAGAAACTGTTACACACACACACACACACACACACACACACACACGTACGTAATTGAATATTAGCCTTAGAAAATAAGAAAATTCTGTCACTTGCAATAACATAGATAAACCTGGAAGACTTTATGCAAAGTAAAATAAGCCAGACACGCAAACATAAACATTGTATGATCTCACTTATATGTAGAATCTAAAAAAGTCAAACTCATAGAAACAGAGTAGAATGGTAGTTACCAGGGTTGTGTGTGGTGGAGTTGGCGGGAGTGGAGGATATGTTGGTGAAAGGGAACAAACTTTTACTTATAAAGTGAATACGTTCTGGAGACCTAATGTACAGCATGCTGACTACAGTTACTACAAATAGATTGTAAACTTGAAATTTGTCAAGAAAATAGATTTTAAGTACCCTCAACACACATCCAGGAAAGGCAACTATGTGAGATTATGGATATGTTAATTAACTTGATTGTGGTGATCACTTCACAATGTATATCAAAACATCACATTGTATATCTTGAATATATATAGTATTTACTTTTTAATTATACCTCACTAAAGCTAAAAATAATAATTATTTGGTCCCCAAAACAACTATGTGAGGTAATGCGATTATTATTTCCCATTTTGCAGATGAGGAAACTGAGGCACAGATGATTAAGGAAATTGCCCAAGGTCACACAGTTGGTAAGTAATAGAGCTGAGCCCTGAATGCAGCCAGTCTGGCCTTGTGCCCTTGACAATTACATCCTCTGCCTTGACTTTCTTCAGGTATTTCACTGACGTTCTTGAAAGAAAAGGCTTCTGGTTTTATGGACTGAGACCATACTATCTATGTGCCTCTGTAAAAACTGTGACTCTCCCTCTTCTCATGCTGCCAACCACAAGCTGAGCTTTTTGAAGATTACCAAGGACAAAGCAGCTCCCTTTTCTACTCTTCCAGCGTGATCTCTAATTTGGCACCAACCCTCCCTGGACACTACCGTGTTCCATTAATCCACACACTTCTCTATAGCTCTTGTGTAGGATGATTCTTCCTTCACTTTCTTCCACTCCCTTAATTCACATGCATTTATTCTCTTTTGTGTCATCCTTTCATTTTATTGGTCCCCCATAACAGAAGGGCCATCCTACCACGTTCAATTAAACTGATTTAAGAAACTCAAGCACAAGTTGTAGCCCCTATTCACATATTTACCTTCTCAAATGTTTTTAAGCAATCTGTGTTAATTAACATCCTAACATAATCTTTCTAAATTAGTAATTAACTTTGATTTATCCAACTTAGTCTAGTGATAAAGACAGGAACTTAGTTTATAGTTTTCCATATGGCTAAACTTAAAAATGTACTTTGTCATATATAAAAGCCTAGGCATTAACATGTCTGAAGACACTTGAGATTTTATTCTGAATGGCTCTTATTGGGAGAATATATCCAATTTCCACAAGTTTATCCCATAATTTTCCAATACTAACCTTGGCATAAGAATTGAGTGAGTCTTGAACACCTAAGACAAGCGAAGGTCTCTTTGTAAAGATGTTACCATTTTGCTTTGTAAATATCTCACAATTTTTGTGGAAAAGCTTAATGCTAGGTACATTTCTCAGGTTCTAGAAATGGGTTCTAATGATCTATTAAATACTGATATTTTAAACTGTAAACTTCCTTATTATTACCTGAATGTGAACCAATGGTCAGTTCTTAGACATTTCAAGTAACTGAAGACTATTCTTTTCTATGACAGAAGTAGCAGCAGAGGTTTAAGCAGAAACTTTACTGGAAGTCAATGCCACCTCTTTGCATTTATCAATGCCAGTCTTGTTCTGCATATTTTTTGGTATTCGCCATGCATTGTTAACGGTGATTGTCATGTAATTAAATCACTGCTTATCACAAGAGTCTGTTTTTATGCTGAGATAAGCATCAGAAGCGTGCTGCAGGACCCCCAGATCAATAAAGATGTTCCCAGTAGGATTACAAAGAGGCTGGGGTTGAGAAGGGCACCAGAATTAATTAGGACTGATTTCTCTTTTTCTTTCTACTTTCAATATATTTTTAATTGTTTTTCCATTTTCAATGGGCTCTACTACCCCCCTCTTTTTTCAAATTCTATACTGATGCTCAGACACTTCTGTCCAGAGGTCTGTGGGAGCTGAATGTTCAGTCCCTTCTACTTTTTCAGTTGTATCCGCAAACTGCAATTTCATTTAGTCCCAGTGATCTCTAGGTTTCATCATTTTCAAAGATGCTTTGAAACTAGTGGTGGCCATTTTTGGAAAAAAGCTATGTGAACATTAAAATGCTAGCTTTGAACTTGCAGATGGACTTCTTGCTTCAGTTGGCATGCTCATGACAAAATTATAGTACCTGGTTTCTAGGCGTATCAGTGTATTCTAAAATGAAACAAAATCTAAATCAAACTCAAATTTAAAAATCTTCTTGTTCTTCACTCAACTGTGTGTAATAACCTGGTGAGGGATATGCGAAAGAAGAAGAAAAACACATACTAAGTTTGGAGTCTATAAGCATCATATTCTAAGAGATGTGTCCCCGTGCAGAAGGAGCTGCATGACATAAGATGACCAATAATCCTAAATTCAAGGATTATTAACATTCCTGGATGCAGAAATAAAGACTAGAAATTAGTGAGGCCGCAGCTACAAGAGATAGTGATGGTAGAGAAAGGGACATTGTGTCCAAAGAGTAAGATGGAATAGAAACATTTCTAAGCGTTGAGAAATAGATTTTTCTGAAAAGCAGAAAATAATTAATTATTCCAAAAACAGGAAGGAGAAAGTGATCTACTAATGGTGACCCAAAATGACCACATTGTAAGATCCCATTATCAGGGATACCCAGTCACAGCTGGGCTATCACAAAGCAGTAAATGATAGGAGGGCAACGTTGGTGTTTCTTGCTTCCATGAGTTTGATAATTAAATCACCCATTCATTCTTTCATTCAATATACACTTACTGAATGCCTACTCTTAGGGTTTGAGGGATTTTAAAAGGCCAGAATAATTCCCCATTGACCTGAGTTCAGAAACAACCAGGAGGTAGATTCAAACAAATGGGGATGAAAATACATCTTTATTACTGCTATTGAAAAATAAGGACAAGCGGGCTTCCTAATACTCAACTGTGGGATTAGACTTATTCAGCCAGGCACAGTGACTGTTGACTACCACAAGACTCGCCTTCGAGGACCATAACCTGCTCTGTAAGACTCAGGGCAAAGAGGTGCAGAGAAAAATGCCTACTTTAAAGAGAAAGCGAGGGAATGGGACTGAGAGTGCTTGCCCACTTCCTTCTGCATGAGGAGGTGAGCTGATGGGGGCACTGAAGGGAGGTCATCAGGGTCACTCTAGCATCACTTCCTTCATGGCAGCTTCTTGAGTGGTAGCCCATGGCAAAGGACCCTTCCTAATAGGAGACACACACATATACATTCCTGGCAGGCAGAAACCAGACAGAGTCAGTGCCTTCAAAAAACTTACCATCCAGTATTAGAAATAGAGCACTATACCAGCAATAATAATACATGACCAACTTTCTTTTCCAGTAAGTGAAGCATCTTGAACTTGGTAGGGGCTACAGCCCTTGGACCTCTGAAGTTTCACTGAAAAATCAACTCGCAAAAGGCAGATTAATAGGAGATACAAATTTGTTTAATGCGTATACACAAGAGCCTTCAGAATGAAGACAGTAAGGCGCAGAAGCTTATATACCAACTTGAGGTTATAGAAAGAATGTGGGCTCAGAGCATGGCCCCAAAGAGGTTGTGTTGGTAATTCAGGTTTAGTGGCAAGACCGGTTATGAGAGGGAGAAAGGAAGAGGCCTGTCTAGCTAAGGTGGCCTTGTTATGTTGACGAAGCCTCATTGGTAGCAGTCCTCCAAGAGAACAGAAGGCATAGGCAGCAAATGTCTCTTGTCAGACCTTTAAAGGTATCAGACTCAGTAAATCTCTTCTACATCAAGAAATGCCTAGAAAGGAAAGTCCTGGCTGCATTAATAATGATTCTGTATGGATGTAAATTTTCCCCACTTCAGTCTGCTGGCTCTGCGGCAGCCATTTCCAAATGTGTCAAAGAAAATATATTTTGGGGTAAAATATTTTGACTTCCCTCAACTGCATGGGTAAGTAGCTGGCCCCAACATAGCTTTCCAGTCCTATGTATCACTGCTGTCTCAGAAATATGGTGGATTTCAGTTACATTCCACTACTCTTCAATCCTAAATACATACACTTGCCTTGACATTTTTCTCCCAGTGTCAAATTGTCTCCATTTTTCGGTGCTTTTCCCGTGTCACACCTGTTTAAGAAACAGTTATTTTTATTTTTATTTATTTTTTTGAGACAGAGTCTCGCTCTGTCTTCCAGGCTGGAGTGCAGTGGTGTGATCTTGGCTTATTGCAAGCTCCGCCTCCTGGGTTCACACCATTCTCCTGCCTCAGCCTCCCGAGTAGCTGGGACTACAGGTGCCTGCCACCATGCTCGGCTAATTTTTTGTATTTTTAGTAGAGATGGGGTTTCACCGTGTTACCCAGGATTGTCTAGATCTCCTGACCTTGTGATCTGCCTGTCTCAGCCTCCCAAAGAGCTGGGATTACAGGCTATTTTTTTTTAATTATTATTTTTTGGGGGGTGGAGTCTTGCTCTATTGCCCAGGCTGCAGTGCAGTGCCCAATTTCAGCTCACTGCAACCTCCGCCTCCCGGGTTCAAGCAATTCTCCTGCTTCAGCCTCCTGAGTAGCTGGGATTATAGGTGCACACCACGCCTAGCTAGTTCTTCTATTTTTAGTAGAGATGGGGTTTCACCATGTTGGCCAGGCTGGTCTCGAACTCCTGACCTTGTGATCCACCTGCCTGGGCCTCCCAAAGTGCTGGGATTACAGGCGAGAGGCACTGCTCCCAGCCAAGAAACAGTTATTGATCCCCATGACTATGCATAACCTTTCTTGCTTTTAAGTTTGTATATCCCTTAGTTCCATTCTGATGTTGGTTGCGTTTGCAGTGGTGCTGAATCTGTACAGGTATGCAGCAACTCAAACCTTGCCTCCTCAGAAGAAAGAATTTGTCCAAGGGGCATAAGGTAGAGTGAGAGACCAAAGCAAGTTTAGAGCAGGAGTGAAAGTTTATTAAAAAGCTTTACAGCAGGAATGAAAGGAAGTAAATTACACTTGGAAGAGGGCCAATCGGGAGACTTGAGAGATCAAGTGCACTGCTTGACCTTTGACTTGGAGTTTTATATGTTTGCATACTTCTGTGTTGCATTACTTCTCCCCTGAATCTTCCCTTGGGGTGGGCTGTCCACTTGTGCAGTGACCTGCCACCATTTTGGAGAGGCCTCATGCATAGTGTGTTTACTGAAATCGTACACGTGCTCATTTGAGGCATTTTCCCTCACCTGTTGAGGGTTCCTAGAGGAAGGTTATAGACCCGTTAAACTGCCATTTTGCCCCTTCGTGAACATGCTTGTGCCCTCACACAACTCCTGAGATCTTATCGGGAAGCTGCTGGTCACCAGCTGCAGATGTTTATTTATTTGGAGACCGCCTCTCCCTGGTGCCAGCTGCAACCAATTATTGTTTTAGCGAGACAGTTTAACAACCGCATGACCATCACCTGAGGGTCGCCTGACATTCCTGGGGTTGGGGGGGCTCTCCTGCCCTACTCACGTCTGCCTAACTACCTACTCTGCTCTAACAGTTGTAACCTTCCTTACTCTATCAGAAGAATGTGCTTGCCCATTTCATCCCTTCTTGAACTGTGGCATTCTCATCTCTAAATGTTGCCTAACATCCGACTCAAAGGCCTTGCACACAGACATACAATAAGTATGTTAAATGGAAAGAAGCACTCCAAAACGTGAGCATTGCCTAGATTTATTTCCTTCATTTATATCCATTCATTCATTCGGTTAGTCAGTCAAAACTTATGAGAGACTGCTATGTGCCAGGTGTTATTTCTAAGTATGATGAAAACAAAAAGTAAGTACAACGTAGTTCTGCTGTAGTTGCCTGATGGGCTATTCCTGCACACTGAATAGACAAAACCTGTTCACTGAGACTGTGGTATTGCAGTAAAGAAACAGTTTAATTAACACAAGGCTAGCCTGGTAAAAGATAAAGGTATTACTCAAATCAATCTCCCTGAAGGGTTGGAGGGAGGTTAGGGTTTTTCAAGGACAGTTTCATAGGCAGGGAACTAAATGAGTGCTGCTAATTGGTTGGGGATGCAATCAAAGGGGCATGGAAAACGGTCCTCCTGAGCTGTCTGCCTCTGGGTGGGGCCACAGGATCCATTGAGTCATGAGTTCAGAGTCCAGGTGAGGCCAGTCAATTGCCAGAATGAAAAACTCTGGAAAAAACCTAAAAGACCAATCTTAGGTTCTATGATATTGATGTTATCTACAGAAGCAATTGGGAAAGTCACAAATCTTGTGAACTCTGGCCACATGGCTCCTGAGCAGTAAGGGATTATAGAAACTATGCCTACATTTTAGCATAGTTCAAGCCCCTCCCATAATCCTAATCTTGTGGTTTTATTAATTTTCCATCCCTGAGGAAGGAGGGAGTTAGTTTCAGGGAGGGACTATTATCATCCTTGCCTAAGTAGTTTATATTAAACTATGAACTAAATAAACTATAAACTAAATGTAGTTTATATAAACTATATAACTTAGATTATATAAACTATAAACTAAATTTCTCTCATGGTAAGGTTGGCCTATGCCCGGGAATGTGTGAAGATAGCTAGCTTGTGAGGCTAGAAGCAAGATGGAGCCCGCCATGTTAGATTTCTCTGTCATAATCTTTGCAACGGCAGTTTCGCTATCTTTAAAATATGAAAATTGAAAATAGTATCTAATACTTTATAATCGTATCTGACATTTATTAATAGTAAGTGACTTGGAATTAAGGTAATAATGACACTCTTCATAGAACCCCAAATCCAGGGTAAACAAGTAAAAAGAAGCTGGACCCACGGCCCCTTTCCTTTCGTGACTGGGCAGGGTCTAACCAGTTTCTCACCCCCTCTCATACTTAGATCTCTATAAGTCCAGAGAAGGCGGCATATAACTCTATAGTCAGAGCAACTTCTCTAAACCCTGTACTGGCCTCATTTCTCCATGCAGAACTTCAAGTGCCATATACCATTTAAAGGCATTTAAATCTGGAAGATGGCAGGTCTGTTGTCAAAGAGAATTCAAATTTTCTGTAAAGTTCTATGGGAATATAGAATTTCATTATTTTTCTTCTCTGCATTCTTCCCATCATCCCCTTGTAGGCTCAATTTTCCCTGCATTTTGTGTTTTTCATAAAACAAAACATTTTCCCTTCATAGTAGAAGCTATAAATGACCTTCATTCTGTTTATTGCCTCTCCAGCTTGTATTAAGCCTTCGAGCTCTGCAGAGGGATTTCCAAAGGACACAGGCCTCAAACCTGCCAACCTATCAATTTAGCTGGGAGAAAAAATAAAAAGTTAGTGTGCCTCTCCCATGCTTGAGATTGTATTTCTACCTAACCTTCAGCACAGAGCACACTGTTCACTAAGAGAGATCTATTTTTATACTGTAGATCAACTGTCTCTTTCCTCTCCCCATCTCAGCCCTCTCCCGTGCTCGCTTTTGTCCCTTAAGATGGAATTGTAAGCCCCGTTTTTCTCCAAGGACTGGAATATATAATGTCGAAAGCAAGCCACTTTAGCTCACAAGTCCCCTGTAGTGGTTTGGGAGGTCACTTGCAGTGTAATGAGGTCTTGCTGCCACTAGGGCCCTGAAGAAAATTACAAGGAGACCAAGTATATCCTTGGAAACTCTTTAACTTCAGATGGGACTTTCTCCACAGTCAATCAGTTTATTGATTTTGTTTGTCCGTAATGATTCATGGTTTTTAAAATTTTGATGAATTGAAAAATACCCGCCCACATTCTTTCTTCTGCCTGTGCAGTGTTCCTCTTTATTTCTACTGATAATGTGAATTGGTTGTTTGTTCCAAATGACTGGGAATATCAAATTGTTTGTGTACGCATTACTCTGGAAAAAAAGCAGCCCTCCTTCCTCAACTCCGTGGGTCCAGTGAGATTGTCAAGCATAGGGCCAAACCCAGCCACAAGGTTAGTTGCATGATCTAGGCTCAGCTATCCTAATGCATCAAACTCTTAGCTACAGTTGTTGGATCAGTATAAGCAAGTGTCCCAATGAGAGAAGTCTTTCCTAGGTTTCATACAGAGATTATAAAGAGCTGTTAGATTTTATCTCAATTTGTTAGGCTGGAAGAAGCTACTGGCTGTCAGCTATCTTGTCTGCCAAGTAGACAAAATCAGCATGAAAAATAAAATCCAATAGAGACAAAAACTATGAAATGTGAGTTCCTGGCTCTACCTGGGACTGAAGCAAGAACCATCCAGAGATATCCCCATTAACCAATCCAATAACTTTTACATGATGTTGGGCTTCTATCACTACAATAGAAATCCCCTCTCATGCATTTTATAATGCAAAGAAATACTTTCTTCTAATTTACAGGTCTTTCATTTACATATAGTATCAAATATTTATTCTTGTTGGCAGGATATTTCTATTTCTTCTCTTTTCAATTTTGTCTTTATGGTCTTTGCCCATATTTGACAATTTTTTGTTTTGTAATAACTTTTTATCTATTTGGGGTACTACCTCCTTTTCTGTCATATATGTAGCAAATATTGTTGCCCAGATTGTCATTTGTCTTTTGCCTTCAACAGGAAAACAGACAAATGTTTTTCTTATGCATTCTGCTTTTGGCATTATGCTTTAAAAACACTCCCTACTCCAAGATTATTTTTAAAAACTCGGTATTCAAAATAAAATTTAAAAATCAATATCATTCTTCTGTACTGGGAATTACCATTCAGAAAAGGAAATTGAAAATAAGATTCCTTTTGAAATAACAGCAAAAGCTGTAAAGTCATTGGAGTTTAACCTAACAAGGAAGGCACAAGTATTTATGGAGAGAATCTTAGAACAATTACACAGTACATGAAGGAAGATTTGATTAAATGAAGAGATATGCTATATTCTTTGATGGAACAATAATGAACTTAATATTACAAAATGCTATGTATTCTACAAAGGGCACCCCCATGTATTTACCTGCAAACTTTTCATTAACCCTAAGTAGTAATATTATCAAGAACATTATCATAGGTGCTTGTTGGGGTTGGAGGGTACAAAGTCAGAAAGGTAGAGTAGTAGTAATGCTAGGGAGAAAATCAAATACAAAGACTAGAGGGCATGTTATACTGAGCAAGGAACAATACTGAGCCATGAACTGGGAGTATTTTGTATTGTGTCTATTTCTAAGGTCCAAAAGCAAAGAAAGAATAAAGTGAAATAAAATTAAAATATCAACCTATATCATCTTCTAGTACTGTTTTTTTTGTTTTTGTTTTTGTTTTTTTTTGAGACTGAGTCTTGCTCTGTCACCAGGTTGGAGTGTAGTGGTGTGATCTCGGCTCACTGCAACCTCCGCCTCCTGTGTTTAAGCGATTCCCCTGCCTCAACCTCCCGATTAGCTGGGACTACAAACGCGCGCCACCACACCTGGCTAATTTTTTGTATTTAAGTAGAGATGAGGTTTCACCATGTTGGCCAGGATTGTCTTGCTCTCCTGATCTTGTGATCCCCCCGCCTTGGCCTCCCAAAGTGATCATCTTCTAGTACTTTTAACACTTTATTTTTATTCTGTAAGTTGTGAGAAAGGTATTGACCTTATTGTTTTCTCTCTCCACTCAAAATATTGAGCCTATTACCTGATTAAATTAATGTATCCATTATAGATGTTTCATGGGTAATCTGTTCTTTCTCACTATTTTAAATTGCCAATAAAAATATATATGGACCTATTGCTGGATTTTTATTGTGTGTGTGTTTATCGCACGAGCAGTCTGCCTTTTCTTTTACCCATGGAAAACTGTTCAAATTACATTGCCTTTATATTGGTCTTTTGACTTCCTACTCACTCAACCACCGAGTCTCATGAATTCAACCTTTAAAATATTTCTCAAATCCTTCCACTTTTTACTTCCAGTGTCCCTAGCCTGGTTAATCACACTACCCTCTTTTTCCTGGAGTACCACATAGCTCATATTTAATCTCCCTATGTTCATTCTTAATTCATTCCAAACAATTATTCACACGATAAAAAAATTAACTGGAACCATTAGTTTATGTTACTTCCCTGCTCAGAACTTATAGGAAAATTTCCCTGTACTTAGATAAAATCAATTCAGTTTTGCAAGGTCTGCCTGTGGCCACCTCATACATGTCTCTTCAACTCTTACCCTACATCTCTCTCTGGCATTCTCTCCTTTGTCCATACTGGGCTCCTTTCATTTCTTGACTGTGCCAAGATCTTCCTGGGCCTTCCTAGGGCCTTCACACCTATTTCTCTGCTACCAGGAACTGTGTTACCCTTCCTATCCTGATTCCAGTTTGAATGTCACTCCCCTAAGCATCTGGGTGCTGGTGTGCGGCATACAGGTCCAGTGACATTTGTGTGGCATCATTGTGTGTGGTATCCTCTAATTGGGACAGATAACTCAGACCATCAGACACTGCTTCTCCATAACCTGTAGCTTTCTTGGAAAATACTTATTATCATTTGTAATTATTTATAATATGTTTGTTATTACTCTTCAATATCTTTCTTTCTGCTGGATTGTAAGCTCCCGGAGGGGAGGATCTATGTCTATTCACCCCCACCTCTGCTATAAGCAGGGTGCACAGTGTAAGTTCTCAAGTATTTCCTTCGTGAATGATTACTATCTGGCTGGTCATGTTGTCTACTATCAATTTTGATTTTTAAAAGCCTCAACTATCTAAATCAGCTTATTCTTCTACATACACTTTAGGAAATTTTTTTTTTCATGCTCTAAAAATATCCCACCGGGACTTCATTACATTCATAAATTATTTTGGGACAACTTGCTATCTTCACATTAAATCTCTCAACATGTGACATGATATAATGATACTTTATATTTTATTTACATGGATTCTACACATTTCCTGTAAGGACTATTCCCCCTTATTTTATGTTTTTGGTTGCAACTGGGTACAACAGTTTGGAAAGAGAGGGATCTTTTCTTTTTCTATTTTAGAAGTATATATAATACAGGGAGTTAGTGGTATTTTACATATAGTTTTTAATCAACATATATACTTAAGTAAATTATTTTAATCAGATCTTACTGAATTTTCTAGGTAGCAATCATATGAGTAAAAAGACCATTTTTCTTTATCCCTTTCATTATTAAAGCTATTGTTCCATTGTATTTTATTTCATCAGTAATTAAACATTTTCATAATTTAAATATATGATATAAATAATATAAATTTATAAATTTTATATTTTATATATATTTTATAAAAATATAAATATAAACCTTTAGGTTTAAAATTTAGTTTTTTATCACTAAGCATGATGCAGTTACTAGACTGGAATAGATTTATGTCATGTTAAAAAAGAATTTTTATCCTCTTTTACCAAGTTTTATATAAAAGTGGTATTTGATTTCATCAAATATATTTGAATCTCTAACACGATGAACTATAAGAAATAGGATTGGGAAAACAATGTTGTGAGTTCAAATCTGAGCACCATCAGGAGCACTTGCTCCACCTTAGACAATGAACTTGAAGTATTGGCCTACATTGGCTTCTCATGGCCTACAATGCAAGTTCCTTGGTCTATTGGTTGCTTTACCATACACTGGTCTCTTCGTTATAAATTTTCTCTGACTCTGCTACAGTTTAGGAAGGGGCTGTTTCTTAGGTGTTCGTTTTTAAAATCAAATGAGCCAAAGAAAATAGCGTTAAGTTCCACATATCAGGGATTTTTAGCCTCATTATTATTTTTTCTGACACACAAATATATCTTTCAATTTGCACAATTCTCGAAGCCATTGTAGAATTAAATAAGGATGTTTCCATGAAAAGTAAATGATTTTCTTTTATGTTACTTTTTGTCAGTCTGCTCAATGTGGGTTAAAAACTTCTTCAGAAAATTATTTGGAGATTTACCCTTTTGTGATCATTTTTAGGAAACTGAAACTCTTGTTGCTTATTATGAAAAGACTTCTGATTGCATGTGGATGTACACTTTGAAGATAAAATAAAATGCAAGAGCCATTCTATAACAGAGCAATATCTCCCTGTCCTTAGGTGCCTAAATGAAGTTGTAAGAGTTGTAGGCACCAGATGACTGCCGTCGTCTGGAGCTGTATGGACCTAACCTTCTCTCCTTCCCTCTCCCTGAGAAACTGGCAATGTTCTCCTCATCCTTGGGTGTCTGTCATCCCAGTGGCCACCACAAACTCATTCCTCACTTTCACAAAACTGATTGCTGTTTGTGGAGCAGCTGGCAGGAACATTCCAAGGCCAGGCACTCCCTGAGAAGCAAGCCTGCTTCTCTCAGCTGTCAGGAGCTTTTAGAAATAACACCCTCCTCTGAGGAAGTCAGAATAGCAACAGGAAAATAAGTAAAACCTATTATAAAACAGTTGTCCAAAAACTTGGGCACGGCACGGGGTAGAGATCGATACGCTGTGAAGGTTAAATCTATTTTCACACTGTGTTCTATTTCACAGTTTAATGGTGTTTTAATGTGTCTGTCACTGAGCCCCTTCATGTTATGCAGGTAGAGCCTCTACAAAGGAGAAAGAACCCGGCTTTTCAAGCTTTGCTGTAACATCTTATTTACCAGCTGCGATCTGACAATTTCTTTTCCTTTCTGGAGAGACAGCAGGCCTGTCTCTTCCCTCAACCCCTCTGGCTCTCCTCTTCTCCTTTCTTTCTTACTCCTAATTTTGCAGAAGGCAAAGTTGGGGCCCTCTAAGTGACTATTAGATATCTTTCTGAAAAGCTCTCCAGGATAGATACCCGTATCAAAGAAGAAAATGACTGAAACCTTTCTGACCCTTCCACCCTGTGCCGTTGATTGGCATCCTTCATTTTGCAGATGTCTCCAGCTGGCTCTGTTCAATATCACCGCTGTCCTCTCTTTTCTGCCAGGCACTTTGCTCGATCCCTAGTTTTGTCTCTCTCTTTCCACGCATCAGGTCACTCAGTACAGCCGAGTCAGGGGTCTTGTCCTTGCTTTCCCCATCATTTTGAGAGAAATCCCAAGTATTTATCTATTCTTACCCAAGAACACATTTCTGTTTCTACTTTTACACACTTTAAGCCACATAGTAATACAGAAATTGTATTCATTTTCCAGGGCGGTCATAACAAATTACTACAAACTGGAGGACTTAAAACAACAGAAATGTATTCTCTCTCCCAATTCTGGAGGCTACAAGTCTAAAATCAAGGAATGGGCAGGACCGTGCTCTCTCCAAAGGTTCCAGAGGACAATCTGTTCTGTGCCATTCACTTTGCTTCTTGTGTTATTGGCAATCCCTGGCTTTTCTTGGCTTGCAGACTCCAATCTTGGCCTCCATCACCACATGGCGTTCTCCCTGTGTGTGTCTGTCTGTGTGCAGCTTCTCTTATGAGGATGCAAATTACATTGTATTAAAAGGCCACTCTACTCCAGTATGATTTCATATTAACTAATTACATCTTCAATGGGCTTATTCCCAACTTTTGCCCCATTCTGAGGTCCTGACAAAGAAATGAATCTTAGTGGGTACTATCTGTGATGTATATGTCTACCTGGCTGGGCGATGGTGCCCAGATATGTGGTCAAAGATTATTCTGGATGCTTCTATGAGAGTGTTTTTGGATGAGGTTGCCATAAATAAATCAGTGGACTTTAAGTAAAGCAGACTGCCCTCTCCAGTGTGGGAGGGACTCACTCAATCAGTCTAAGTTTTTACTAGAACAGAGATTGACCTCCCCTGAGCAAGAGGAAATTCTGCCAGCAGGGAGCAGAGGTCGGAGATTTGAGTTGCAACATCAGATCTTCTTTGCTGGCTCATCCTGCAGATTTTAGACTAGCCAGCCTCCATGATCATGTAAGTCAATGACATGATGGTTATTGACAATGTGGTTAACAAACCACATTCCCTTTATACATGTGCACACATGATATTGATTGTTTCTTTGGGAACCCTAATACATGATCCAACCCAGTAGAGCCATGTAGATGAAATGTACAGAAAGTATTCCATGGAAGAACACATTATTTATCTATGCTCAATAAAGGCGAGACAATCTTTAGGCACTCAGGTTTTTGTAGATTAAAGGGATCATCATGATATCTGGCTGTTATGATTTCTAAATGGCTGGATTTTCCATGGAATTCAAGTTAAGGCAGGGTAGGGGTGGGAACAATGAGGATCCATTGTTTATAACAGGTTCTCAAAGTGTGCTCTTTGTCCTTTTGTCGAGGAAGGGGGTCTCTGAGACCCTTTCGGGGGTAAAGTCAAAATTTTCATAATGGTACTAATATATTCTTGGCCTGTTTTACTGTGTTGAGATTGACACTGATGGACCAAAAGTGATGTGGGTTAAACTGATACACCTTAGCAGAAATCAATACGATGCCACTGAACACTGTTTATCACCATGTGCTTGCAGAGAAATAAAAGCCACTTTCACTTAAGAATGTCCTTGAGAGAGCAATAAAAATTCTTAATTTTATCTTTTTTGTGATAAGATGGGAAGTTTATATGAAGCACTTCTATTCCATAGCAAAGTATAATGGTTATCACAAGGAAAAGTACTTGTGGTGGTTATTTCAGTCGCTAACCAAACTAGCCCCTTTTTTTTCACAGAACACTATTTTTACTTGAAAGAACTGACAAGGTATAATTATTCAGACTTGGGTACTTGGCCAACATTTTCTTGATAGTGAGCAAAGTGAGCCTGTCACTTAATGGTAAACAATTAACAGTATTTGTTGTAAATAATAAAATATAAACTTTAAAAATAAAATGGAAATTTTAGAAAACTTTCGTTTACCACTGAGAGCCTAATAGCTGTCTTATGAGATTTGTAGAGATATTAAATGAAAATAATTGTTTGTTATTATATCTGAAACATGTCAAGATTTGGAAGTTTTGTCTAACTCAGTGAACCAATATTTTCCCAAAGACCAAAGTAAAAATGTTATAAAATCATTAAGTGGTAAAACATTAAACTAAAAGACAAAGTAATGGATTTTAATGTTAATTCTTATAGTTTCAGATTCCATATTGCAACTTTAAAAAACTAACACCTGTCAAGTTTTGGTACACACTCAAACAGGCTATTAAAATATTCTTCTCTTTCCTAACTGCATATCTGAGTGAAGTCAGGATTTCTTCCTATACTTGAACAAAAGCAATACATTGTAACATGCTAAATATAGAAGCAGATAAAAGACCCCAACTGTCTTCTATTCAGTGAGACATTAAAAAGATTTGCAATTTTAAAATAATGCTACTTTTCTCATTAGTTATTTGAAAATAGAGTTATCATAAGCAAAGATGGTATGTTAACAAGTAGATTTTACATAATAGCTACTTTAAAATTTCTCCGTTTCAATTTCTAACACAGTAAATATGGAGAGATATGTTCCAAATAAACAAAAGTTATTTACAGTTCTCAATTTTTAAGAATGTAAATTTTGGTCCTGAGATAAAAAATTTGTTCTACATCCATGACTCTATAGTAAAAAGTCTAGATTTTACTCAAAGTGGAGTAAGAAGCCATTCAAGTATTTTAAGTAGAAGACGGGCTTGGTTTAGACCAAATTATTGTTGGTAGAGATGTTGATTCATGATAGAAATTATTGTATGTTTGGAAGATAGTACCCACAAGACTTGCAGATGCATTCTGTGAAGAGATAGAGGATGAAAAGACAGAATTCTAGCTGACTTCAATGTAGGGTTGTCAGATTTAGTCTATCAGTCAGGGTTCAACCAGAAGAAAATCAGTGAAAAATTTATATTAAGAAATATATTTCCAGGAATTGGCTTACACAATTGTGGGGGCTGGCTAGGAGAGCATGACTTTCATAGGGCCGGCCATTAGGAAGGGGAGGTTGACACCCTTGGCAAAAGCAAAAGCTCCACACAACAGGCAGTATTTCTTCCCCCAGAAAAACCTCAGTTATGTTTTTAAGCCCTTTCAAACAATTGAGTCAGGCCCACCAAAATTATAATATCTAGAAAACAACTTATCGAAGGTAATCTCACTTACTTCAGGTCAACTAATTAAGGACTTCAATCACATCTAAAAAATACCTTCGTAGCAACATAAGATTAGTGTTTTGGCTGAATATCTGGGGGCTATTGACAAGTCAAATTGACATACCAAAAAGACCATCACTTTATACCCCTTGTCAACCTGGCACCCATACACATCTTTTTAAACCATACTCAATCTCCAAAAAAGACAATTACAATGTTATACTTACTGATAAAACGACCCTGCCTACAACCAAAAACATGTTTAACTTTCCCCAGAAGGGTAAACATGGGGATGTTCACTCTTCTTTTGATAGCCTATTACTTAAAATATTGTAATATTAAATATCATTAATACATCTCATTTAAGATGATGGGGGAATAAGAGTTGGGAGAAAATAAAAATATTTGCCTAATGTATGTACAAATATCTTAAATAACAAAGTAAGCAATATTTATAACTAAGGTCCTCATTTTTGCAACAGATCATGTGGTCATAGCTGGTATTCATAACTACCTTCTACTCTCCATTCCACATCACCTTTGTCCTCAGTAAGAACCTCAGATAGTCATGGTTCTTTGCCTGGTAGAGTAATCCAAATATTCATTCCTGCAGAGTCTGAGCTGTTAGCAATCCTGCCTGATTTGGGTTGTTGTCGTTTCCAGTTGACTTTAGTCACAGGACTGGGTAATAATAAGAGATACCCAAAGGGATCTCCTATATTCCAGACATAGTCTTCTTATATTCATTGTGTAGTAGCAGCCCAATTTACACTTGCTAATCAGGATCTATTACCCTAGCCAGCACAGGAACCCCCTGCTTTGCCTGTTGATTCAGAAGCATGAAGAGCCCAAGTGACTGCATGGCAGGTTGATTATATTGGATCTCTCCCATCATGAAAAGGACAATGCTCTGTTCTTACTGGAATAGGCACTTATTCTGCATATGGATTTGCCTTTCCTGTGTGCAACACTCCTGCCAAAACTACCATCTGTGCCTTACAGAATACTTACTGTCCTATGTTTTATTGGCAATCTTAATACTAGGATTGTGGCCTCAGTAATGGTCACTTACTGATGTCGTGAAGACTAGAAGAGTTTTCAATAAGTTAAATAAATGAATTTGTTTTACTTGGACAGGTCAGGGCTGAAGACAAAAATATGCAAGTCATCGATATGTACAGGGTGTTTAAACCATGGTGCAAGATAAAAGAAGAGAAGGAGACAGTAATATGGACTCCCATAATTGAAGGTAGGTGGAAAAAAAGAGGAAGGAACTGGCCAAGAAGAGTAATGAGGAGTAGCCAGCAATGTGGGAGGACCAAAAAATGTGTGTGCTTGATACACCTACATTTTGAATATATTTTGAATTGTATGGTATTTCATAAAGAACATCATGCCTTCTCCCGATCTGCCATGCAAACAAATGTAGGAACCATGGTGGAAAACTATGCTCAAAACCAAATATTTATCGATCTCTGCTTAAAATAAAGCACAATGAAACCTTAAAAGAACTCATCCATGGGTTCATTCATTAAAGGAGCATTTATTCAGACTTATTTTAATTTAATTAATTTAAGCACTGAGCATATAAAATTTCTTTGCAAACCTCAGGTAGTTAAGGAAAGTTTTGATAAAAATATACCACCTGAATTCAGCATTTGATTTTGACAGGGATACAGAACACTGAGAAATGCCAGAAAATTAGTTTTGGGTTTAAATATCTTACTGCCGAGTTTAATGATGCTCAGTGAATGTGAATTTGGGAGAATTAAGGAAAAAAATGGCCATCTCAGTTAACTCCTGAGACATTCTGAAACACTATTATTTCTCCCAGAATTGAGACACTTTTTATCACCATTTTGCACTTTCCCAGAGAGGTTATGAACCAGCTGCCTATAGAGCAAAAATATTACTATCCAATTAATATTTTGGAAGCAATGACAGACCATTCTAACCTCCTGGCTCAGCAGTCTGTTCTGAGTGTCTGATCATACAGGAAGTGGGATAAACGCAGGGCCAGTCGGTTCACCGGGTCCTCATCACCAAGAGCAGAGGCCACTTACTGAAGTCTGTGAATCACGGAAGGCTGCAGCAGGGGAATTTGCATTTGAATTATGAATATTTAAACAGGCTTATTAAAACTGTGTCCACAGAGAGCAAAATGCAATTTGCTTTTAAAACAATTAAAAATAAGGGGCAGAGAAGAACAGTCACTAAATGCATAAAATTTGGAGTGAGAAGATGCAGAACAAATCCTTAGCTCCAGCACTTCCCAGCTATGTGGGAGAGGGAAATTACTTTGACCTCTGTAAGTTTTATCCGAACTTCTGTACCTCAACTTATTCTCATTCTTTGGTCAACCAACAATGTTAAAAGCATGGTCTGTGGAACCAGAACGTCTAGACTTGAATCCTGGCTGTGTCACTTGTTAGCTTTCGTACACATTACTTAGGTTCCCTGTGCCTTAGTTTGCCTTTCTCTAAATGGGGATAATACCAGTAACTATGACAATGGCTTGTGAGATTAAATGAGTTAATTCACGTAATGTATTTAGGGGACTCGCAGGCACACGATAAACACAAAATAAGTGTCAAATCTTAATATAATTAAATATATAATGAGTGTGTATCAGAAACTGTGTTGGGTAATTAGATGAAACAGTGAGCAGCTTGGACACAATCTTTGCCTACATGGAGCCAATTTAACATACAATAACAAAAGCGGTGTTATGAAAGTTTAATATGAAAACCACAAAGTTAAAGAAGCACTAAGTTAGTATTGGGGGATCAGGGGAGCCTTTCAGACAGAATATACTTTAAGCTGAAATATGACAGGTGAATAGGAATTAGCCAAGAACCAAAAAAGACGGCAGAATATTGCCAGTAGAGATAAAGAATATATATGAATATTGAGGGAAAGTATGAAAAATGAAAAGGAGGTAGGAAGGGAGGGAGAGAAAGGAAGAGGGATGGAGAAAGAGAGAGGACAGAATGTCTTTTTTCAAGCTATAATGGGGGAAAGCTCAGAATGTGGCTCAAAGGGCCAGGTCACAGTTGACTTTGGAGGCCATATCAAGGAGTTTAGACTTTCTCTTATAGGTATTGAAGAGAACAATAGTCTATACTTTTTGGGAGAGAAATAGTCCATATTTTGGGGGGGACAAATAGTCTTTTTGTCTCCCCCCAAAATATGGGCTATTTGTCTCTATTTCTCCCCCAAAGTTCATGTGGTGGAAACTTAATCTTTCACATAACAGTGTTGAGAGTGGGACCTTTAAGAAGTGATTGAATTATGAGGGCTCTGCTCTCATGGATGGATTAATGCCATTATCATGGGAGTAGGTCCCTAATAAAAGGATAAGTTCAGCCTTCTCCCTTCCTGTCTTCCTCCTGCCCATGTGATGCTTTCCACTACGTTATACTGCAGCAAGAAGACTCTCACCAGATGCAGTCTCTTGATCTTGGACTTCTCAGCCTCCAGAGCCATGAACCAAATATATTTCTACTCATTATAAATTATAAACCCAGTCTCAGGCATTATGTTATAGCAGCATATATGTGCATGCATGCACACACACACACACACACACACACACACAACTAAGGGATTCTAGTAAGGCAACTGTTGCAGCAAGCAAGTTAATAGATGACAGTGTCTTGAGAGGTATTGATGCAGATAAGAAGATATATTTAAAACATTTTTCAGGAATAGAAACATAAAAATTTGGTGACTGACTAGATATGGGTAACAAGGAAGGCAGGCTCAAAGCTAGCTCCAGATTGAAAGATTGTGCAATAGATGCATGGTGTACATCACTAACTTAGGGGACATCAGAGGTAGGCTGGGTGTGGGGTGGATGGGATGTGAGAAGAAAGTAACATTGGACCCATTGCTTGGAGGAACAAGAGCAACAACCAAGTGGAAATCTCTAGTGGACAAGAGTAAGGTCTGGGCTGGAGACATAAGGGATATATTAGCATAGATTGGAGATTCCTGGTGAATAATGCAGAGAATGAGATAAGGAGGCTGAGCTGGTGGGGAACCCTGGAGAATACCAATTTTTTTTTTTTAAAGAAAGGGCCTCGAAAGAAGATAATGTAGGGGAAAATTAGGTATTGCATTGGAAAGGTAGGAAGAAAAGCAGGAGTTTAAGGGTTTTTCTGACCCCGAGGTGATGGATAACTGTGAATAGGGCAGTAGGGGTGGGATGATGGGGGTGGAAGTCAGGGAGCTGAGGACTGAGTGAGAATGAGAATAGAGTTAGCAAATATAGGCAATTGTTTAAAGAGCTTTGAGAAGGAAAGCTGAGGACTAGAAGGAATTTGCAAGAGGAATGTGACCAAGGGGTACTGTTTTAAAGATATGGAGTGAGTCTTAAATGTGTTTACATACTGTGAAAGGGATATTCTTTATTCTTATGAATAAAGAACAAAGCTAAAGGGAGATGGGAAGACGTGATAGAATCCAGAGAGCAGCTCAGGAGGTGAATCTTCCACTGATCAGCAGGTACTAAGTTCAAATGAGTGTTTTTCTACTTGAACTGTTTCCTTTTGAGGATCTATTTTGACCACTATAAATTGGTTTGCCTCCCAGAGTCAGCCTGTAGATTGGAGGCCAATTCTGTAACTTGTATGCACATAGAAATTATCTCAAAGTCTTGTTAGAACGCAGGTTCTGACTCAGGAGGCGTGAGGTACGGCCTGAGATGCTCCATTTCTGACAAGCTCTAAGGGTGGATAAGGCTACAGTTCACACGCATGCTTTGAATAGCCCTAAACCCTGCAGTATCTTGCTGTAGCATGTGGCTACCGGTTTTCTCCTCACAATTCTGCTCCTGGCCTCTGCCCACCTGAGGCCTTTCTCTGCTACAGAAGTAGCTTTCTAGCAGTGTCGGGGCAGGGCTTTTCTTGGGCTTGGATTCCAAAACATATCCTCTGTTACTCATTAAACTTTAGATAGTGAAGTCTTCATGATTTTCTTAGAGCACATCAAGCTCAACGATGTCTTAGTTCTATCCTACTTGCTCTCCTTTCTGCCTAGAAGATACCTGTCCCCAGGTCCTCACATGGTTGTCTTCTTCTAGTCATTTGATTCTTAAATACTCTTCACTGAGGCTTTCCATAATGATCCGATTTAAGTTACCATCACCCTTAGTCATTCTCTATATTACCTTAAACCATTTTTTTCTCTACAGCAGTTTCCACTGTTTAAGAGGATATTTGCTCATTTATTAATCTGCTTATCGAACATTTTGCATCACGCCATGAATACTCCGTAAGAGTAGGGACCTCATCAGTTTTGTTGACCATTATAGCCTTTTTTCTTAAACAGTGTCTCACAGGTAGCAAGCACTGTAGAAATAATTGTTGAATGAAGAAAGAATGCTAAATAAGAATCCCTGGTATATGTGTGCTATATTTAGAATGAACAAGTAGTAGGTGTCAAAGGAATAAGAATATAAGGAGGCAAAATTTAAAAATAAAATTCTCTATAATATCATAACGCTTTCTATGAAGATCATGTTTGATGTTAACAGCATTTTGGGCCATCTTAGAGAGCAAGAGTGCCCTCTGGGAACATAGCTCAGAGCCAATGAGGTAGTAAGTTCCCCACAGCACATTCTTTGTATGTAGTCCATTAGTTTTTTTTTTCTATACTTGATCTTAGCCAAAAGGCAGATAAGTGATTGTCCATTTATTTGTTTCTTACTTCTGTAGATTTCTGGCTCAGTAAAGACAGAGATCACTCAGTCTTCTTTCTATATTTCTCATTATATTTTGTATTTTTTAATACAAAATTTGTACACTGACTAATCCATTTATAGTTTGGTGACTATGAAGAGTTCTCTATAATTCCCTATCTTTTTTTAGCCCTTAATTAACTTCCACTGAAGGATAAGAGGAACCAGGGAGAGCAAGAGGTATATGTGATTTTATAATTCTGCCATCACCATGAAACTGTTTGTAGTGTTATATCTAGATATAGCTATCACCTCAAAAGCTGGCTAGGAAGGCCGACCATAGAGGAAATCAACTCAATCTATTTCCATTACCTCAGTGCTACTTGGGGTCATGTCCTACTTGGGCAAATAACTCACTTGGTAAGACATCAGAGGTGTTAAGAAAGAAACTAAGAGGGCTCCTTGGTCACTGTCTCAGGCTCAGTTCTCCCAGAACCAAACCCTGAGACAATGATCACGTGGTTTCCCAAGGGCACAGAGAGGGTACTGGAATAGTGAGACCAGGACTAGAGATGGAAGACCTTTGCTTCAACACAAAGGTCAGTAATAAGAACACAATTATCTTTGCTTCAAATTCGATTCGATATGAGATATGAATGTTATCTGCAGTATTGTAAGTCTACAAATATTAGCATAAGGTTTGAAAATGTGGAGACAATATTGTATCCAGAAATGCAAACTAAACTGACCAAAGTGCATTAATGAGCCAGTGAGTTTATTGCTGCAAACCTGGAGCTTCATCTTGCTGGGAACCTGGGGCAATGAGTGAGAAAATGGGTATTTTTTCTCTAACTCCCATCCCTCATTGGCTGGGAGCTACTCCCAAGGGGTGTGACACTCCCAGAACTTCTGGCCTTCCTTCAATGCATACTGGGACAATGTTCTTGGGAAGAATCCTGGGCATTGGTGTTTGGAGAAGGACATCATTTGCATACACTGTAATGGAGGCAGCAGAGTGGCCATGGGTGGAGCGTGGCAGTGTCTGCTCCAGTTCTGTCATCAATAAAGGATCCAGACTGAGACCTAATGGACAATGTACACTTAACTGAGGGCAGTCACAGGCAGTCCTCTACACCACTGGGAAGTAGGATCATCTTTATGTTGTGTCAGTAATCAATATTTCTGTCACTATCAATTTCTCACATAGCTATTAGATCTCTTTCAGTCTTTGGAGTTTTTAAAATTTTTTTTCTCTTCCTGGAAAAAAAAAAATATTGAGTTTAAAGGAGACCTTTTTAGTAACAATCATACATGTCCTGACTTACTAAGATACTGAGATGTCTACAGGGCTAGGTAGGATTTGGAATACTATGGCTAGAAATTTTAATTGATTTTTATAAATTATTATTAATTGAAATAAATTCATTTTCTTATCTCAGAAGTGATAATCAAGCGGATTTTGGCATCCCCCCCCTTTTTAAAAATTTTATCTTATATCCTCTGCCCCATTTTCAAGACCATTCATGAGGAACAAGCATAAATAATTGCCGTTTATAGTAAGTGCTTAAACAGACACCATCACATGGTTTCAGGCACATAACTGAAGTGTTCTTTGTGAGTAATGAAATAAGGGCTGAAAATTGAAGATTGTTAAAAACAATAATTATTTTTAAAACTGGAAAAATTCGATGAGATATAAATGTTATCTGGAGTAATATAAGTCTACAAACATTAGCATAGGGTTTGAAAATGTGTTTTGGAGACAATATTGTATCCAGAAATGCAAACTAAATTGACCAATTATCAATGTCCAAACTCTCTTAGCCCTTCTAACCAAAGGCTATAAAGGCAGTGTTTATACACAAGTTATAGGAAAAATTTAAAAGGAAAAATATTTGATGTTGCTATTCATAGTGTTCCTTTTGTTGAAAGCCCAAGTTCACATTGTTAAGACCAACTGGCATGGTTCTCAGGGACAGTTCAGCTCTTGTGTGTGTCCTTGGTCAAGAGAGGGATTAGAGACCTGAGGAGTCAGACCCAGTTTTGCTTTGTTAAATAGCTCTCTTCTCATGAAAGGAAAGGTCAGTAGTAAGAACACAATTATCTTTGCTTCAACCCTAAACCTTAACCAGTCTGTTAACTACTGAAAGCTTGAGTCAGAAACAGCTTCCTCCCACTCATGGTTTTATAGAAATTGTTTAATAGGGTACTTACTTCAACAATGTATTTGAATTGCAGTGTGAGTATGAACAAGTACGAATGTGTCTTTTTAGTACCTGTTCATGGAAGGAAGAAACCATAGTAGCCTACAGCCACTGGGAACATATCTCCCTCTCTTCCTCTAATGTTGCATGGCTGTCCATTCTAAGGAGCAATAATGTGAAGTCTAGGACTAGAGAAAACAGACTAACTTGATGATATTCTATAGGTTTTAGGCAAAATTATTTACTTGAGGGTAGCTATTATTAATAGAATTATTTGCATTTAAGAGAAGATGTCGTGTCCTTTGCTCCCTGAGATTTAACTTCCCTGTATCAAATTGAGCAGCCACCAGCTTTCATCAAATTTCACCAGATTTCATCAAATCTTACTGAGTTCTCCTCTATGTCAGAATCTAGTGTAGACTCTGGAGCTACTTACAGAATGGTTTCTTGTTTTACAGCCTCTGTGCCCAGGTTTATGTGGAAACAAAATCATAATATGAGTGTGATGAGGGTGAAGAAGTGAAGGAAGGAAGGAGGGAGGGAGATGCAAACTCACTAGGCTTAGACACACTTGGGTGGGTGTTTCTCTAATAAATCCCTTCCTTCTCTACTGCAGAGCAGTGCAGAAAAGCGATCTGAAGAACCCTCTGACATAAAGCCATAGACCCTCATCCACATCTTGCCTCTTCTCCTTGAACTGACAGAAAGTCACATACAAGCCCCCCAGTGTTTCAACTCAACATTTTTTGTTTCTCCAAGCCACCACTGCTGTTGTAAAACCTACTTAATCTTACTACTGGCTTCCAACTCTCACTTCCATCAATAATTACTACCCAGAGACAAGAACTAATCCACATATGAAGACCTTGGAAGCTTTTATTGTTCAACACAAAAGCAAGACTACCAAAGTTCATTTGTAAGAGGAAAGCAGAACTTAGTGGTGACTTTTCAAAGATGTTTTAGGACTAGTCCTAAAATGAGGCATCAACCAATATCTTGGTTCATCTAAGAAAGTCCCTCAGTTAAACACTGTCAGGTATTATCTCTATGAATACCCTTACTCAGATAACCATATGACAAACTTGCTCAGGAGATAAAGTGTTTCTTTTTAGAACTGTGGGATTGGTCTCAACCAATATAACTAAATGATTAAAGTATGGAGTGGCACTAGATGCAGAGAACATTTCTTACCCAAAGTGTCATGATATCAAAGATGACCAATGTTCTGGGTACTAGAAATGTAGTGGAGAACCAGAAAGACAGGATCCTTCTCTCCTGCAGACTATGTTTTGATGAGGATGATAGACATGATGGAAACACTTTATTAATAAATACCTGTAGTGCTACTAGGGAGAAGCAACAGGATCCATAGAAAATTCCAATGACAACCTGAGATACCAACAACCCAATATTTTGCAAATAGCTCACATATATTGCCTTCAGTTGACTTAATTTACTGCTTCTGGAATCATATACTTGTCTTCTAAGGTCTTCAAATTTCTTCTTGAAAACAATCAAGCAAAAACAGTGATCATTCTCTTCCCTTCAGATATCAAAGAAGAGATCATTATTAATAAATTCTGGAGGGATAAATAAAACTCAGAAGAGATCTGTGCTGCTTAAAGTTCATTTTCCCGGTAAAATTCTAATGTCTTCCCAGTATCATGATGGGGTGAGGCTGTGTTTTCTGCCCCCTCCAGCTTGGCCTTCTGTCCAGTGGCTTCTGGCCCAGCCCCATCCTCAACTCCAATTAAGGTGTTTTGCAAACACGCTTATCTGACATGAGGACACAGCAAACAATAAAGTGATGAGGCATCGCCACTCTGAAATGAAACCTTTGTTTTAAAATCCAGTCTTCTACCCCCTCCCTGTTGAAACTCCCATTGCCTAGAGCACAAAGGAAGCCCTGACAATCCTTTCCCTGGCTCTGGCAGATGCTACAGTGGCTGATGCTCAAATTGCTTCCTTTCCCCATGTATTCTGCTAAAGGCAGAATAGAAATCACTCTAAGGAGTAACTCATTCAGCCATTGTATTGACACTGCTATATTTGCCCAGATGAACAGCATTTTTATTTATTTATTTTTATTTTGCAGTCACTCAGAGGTAGATGAACACTTGTACATTTGACGACTAACAGGCAATTACATTTTAAATGTTGTAATTGGCAGATATTCTGATTTTATTGGAGGATTTTTGTTTTCCACATTAATAGTCTTCTTTGAGAGTGAGCTTGAGATATGTTTATATGACTATTTTTAAAGAAAGGTATAAATGTACAATGACGTGGAATTAGTATGAATAGCTTAAAAGCAGAGGGTTCCGGTGAGTGAAAGAATGTTGGGGTTTATCTGTTTCTATACCAGGTTTCCTAAAGAGAATATTAAGAGAAAATAAAAAGGTGAAGTGACTTGCTCAAAAGCATACAGACAATTAGATGCTTGAGAAGAACGTCAGACCTGGCATTTGATCCTGACAATGTAATCCTCTCTGCATAATCACTCACTTTAAGAGGCAAAACAGAAATCACAGTATTGAATTGTCAAATAAATATTAGACATGCATTTAGTAATCACTCAATTTTGATAAGCAATAAAATTTAATAAACACCAAATATAAAGAGGTCAAGGAATTTTAAGGAAAAAGTTAGGAAGTTAGATAAGTCTTACAAACATCGTAAAAGTCTATAAGGAATCCAAACCGGAAAGATCCTATAATATATAACCACTCAAGGGGGAAGGGAGACCTGGGGAAAAGGTGCTGATCAAATTTTGTTTCTTGACGTAAGGGCTGGTTAAACTTGTGTGTTCCCTAGGTGAAAAAGCATCAAACTGTTTGCTTATTGGCTGTGTCTTTTCTTGTTTGAATTTTTCCTTAGGAGATTATTAGCCTTTTCTGAACTTCAAGAGTAATATAGTTGAGTGTTAAAAAAATTGTATTTTTTCCAATCTTAGTAGGGACATGGGAAATAGTAGTCTTGGAAAACCCTTAGAAAATCAGATTAATGGTTGAGTTCAAGGGAGACTTCGGGTCCTGTCACAAGCCACTTGACTCTCTTGCTGGTCCTTATTTGTGAAAAGGAAGATCATAAGACATTTACCTCCTTGAAAGTTAGCGGATATATGGAAATGCTGTTGACATTCTTCCTATTAAAATGGGTGAAGAGTATGGGTGAGTAAACATGACCAGCTTAGATCAAATGAACCCCCCCATAACCTTTAGCCTCGTGTTTATAGAAGCAATAACAGTAAATCTCCTCCTCTATAATTTTGCATAGTTCTCTATACTCCAACAATCATTCTACCTGCATCTGAAGCAACTATGAACATCTTTAACCACCACACACTCTATGATCTTTGGTTTAATTATTCAAAGATTAATCATTTGGGTATCTCTATAGAATTTTTGTCAAAGTCATGTATCCAAAGATAAGGTAGTGGATTTTGGTTAGCTGCTGTGGTGGCTTTAAAACATGGCTCCGAGACTCTTTGACGTCTTCTCCCATGGAGAAGTTGGGACTATTGTCCTATCTGTTGAATATGAGCGGGCTTATAATCCTTAGACCAGTACAGTACTGTGTGAGTTCTGAGACTGATTCATCAGAGGTGAGGCAGCTCCTACTGTGTTGGAATGCATGGGCTTGGAGTCCTGAGCTGACATGTAGGAAGATTAACTACCCTGAGACCACTATGCTATGAGAAAGCCAAGCCACATGGAGACACCACATGGAGGTGCTTCAGTCTGAGTGAATCCAGCCCAAAACCCAGGTATAAATGAAGGAGCCTTCAGGTGACTCCAGCCCTAGCCACTAAGTCACCCCATCTTAGGCTTCAAGTCATCACAGCTAAGGCCCTAGACATTGAGGAGCACAGACAAGTCGTTCAATTGGGCCCTTGCTGAAGTCCTGGCCCACAGAATCCCCAAGTCTAATAAAATGGTTATATCAGTAAGTTTGGGGGTAGTTTTTTAATGCAGCAACACTACTGGAAGAGGAGCTTAAGGAAATCAAAGTTTAATTAAAAACAGCTAGACTCTTTTTGTATGAACCAGAATTAGCCCTGGCCACTGGGAATATGGAATAGGGATGTCATGGGCACTGGATATCAGAAAGCATGGGTCCTGACACCATATGTGGATGTAGATGCAGCTGTAGTTGCATCAGTTACCAGGAGAGGAACTCCAATGCCTTCCCTAACATAGAGTTGTTACAAGAATAACAACATTAATGAAAGCACTTTAAACTATAAGACACTATAGAGGTAGCAGCTCTTATTAAGGGTTATGCTTTCTTCTTGGTGAAGATAATTTTGTGCTGATCCTACTGACAATTGCTTGTCTTCTAGCTCGAGTTGAAAGGATGAGAGACACAGGAACATCCAGAATGACTGGACAATTGAGAAGAGCCATTATACACCATTAGCATATGAAACACTGCTTGTGGTCCATCTTGAGTCTGCTTTGAGTGACAGTATTTGAGCTGCAAAGTGAATACACGTTCTAGTTTGAGGAAGGTGACTGAAGGTCAACAGAATAGAGCCATCTGCACTTGCGGCTGAGGCGCCACCTCAATTTTTCACGCCAAGGAGAATGATATTCATAGAATACTGAATAGAGAGATGGTATTTCATGATTATTAGATCCTACATTTTCTGTCACCAACATTTTAAAACCAGGAACTTTGAGCTGTCTAAGTTGAAAGAGAAAATTCTCCCTCAGTGGAGAACTAGTGGCATTCCTAAGCTTTCCTGACTACAGAAGACTTCTTCAAATCCAGCTCCTAAGTATAAAGTATAAACAATAATCTGGTCATACTACCTCATTTGGTTCTGCTATGAAATGGGGATAGCTCTCCTCATTAGGAAACTTTTAATATAAATATTTGGAGCTCGCAGTGCAAGGAAAGGATTAGGCAATTGTTTTACTGCTGAAGAAGCTTTAGCAGGGGTGTGGGAGCTAAGCTCTAATGTACAATGGAGCTAATTCTGAATATCAGATTAAAATTGCTCTTGTACTTTTTTTTTCCTTCTCCAAACAGTATTGTATTTTATACATCGTATGAAGATCTCCTCCCTGTGTGAACGCTGGTTTGTATCCCCCACCCTGTATCTCTTAACAAGCTCCTTGGTGCAGCTGAAATTAATGCTTTAATGCTTCCTGTCGTTTTAAATAATGTGACATTGAAATACAATTTTTTAATGTGCTGGCATTTAACATGCCACAATATTTCAGTTATTTTACATTCATTTGGGTGCTCTCGTGTTATTACAGCTGTTATGAAATTCTGACAAAGAGGTGCATTTCTTTCTTCTCTTCCACCATAATTGCTTTTTGCTACATCTCTGAACCGTAACCATGGCGATCTGCAACATTCATCAGAGGACCTCTTGTTATTTCCCTCGTGTGAATGAAAAACAAAGTGGTATAAATACTAGAAGTTTCTTAAAGGCAGCTTTTTCTCCGTGGTTTTTTTTTCCCTCTTTCCTTCTGTATTTTTTTCATCCTTTTCTTCTTTATCCTCTTTTTTTTAAAATTTTTTTTTTAGTTTCCAAATGTGGAAGATCTATTGAGGGAAAATTAAGTTGCATAGTTAGAAGTTTTTGATATATTTTAAAAGGAGAAATTGTTTATTCGGGGTCTTTTTGTGGAAAGCATGAAGAGAAAATGAGAAGTTGGTGCCTTCAGGAAGAAGGAACTTGTCAATTTTTAAAAAAAAGATTTCGTCTTTTCTAAATTTGACTTGTTACAAACAAGTCCTTGTTTGAGCTACTTAATGTGGACTATCATTACCATATTGGAGCCATATTACTGACGTTTGGACTTGATCTTCCTTTGTGAGGGGGTGTGGATTGAAGTGACCATGTCTTGGTTTCACTTTAAATTGCCATCTTTCTGGCAATTTGGGAGCATATCAGGAGGCCAACCCTATCTACTTTCTCCGTACTGTTCTCAACTCTTCTTTAGTCTTTGTGTTCAGGATTATCAGGTTTAATTTGAGGTTTGGGGTAAAATTGAAACAGAATGTCCATTAGCTATTCTCTGTGAGAACCCAGTACAGGTAAACTCTAGGGCCCTGCTGTGATGCTGTGCCAAGACCAGCAGCAAACCTGAGAGTCCGCTTCACCTGAAGCATCAGTACATTCCCAATTAACTATTTTAACAAATTGAAGGCAAAGCAATGTGGACTTTTATTAACTTTATAGGAATGTTAAACATAGATTTTTTTTCTAGAACTTTAGAAAGCTCACCTCACTTTTCATGGTTTTTCCAACATTTTTGGACATCAATAAAATTATTAAATATGTAACATTTTCAATGAAGCAGAGAATTTATAAGAAGAAACCCAGTTCTTGGTGCAACCTAAAGAAACAGACTTATTTTTGCCAATATTTTGTAATTTTCTGTTTTTCTATTTAAGTTCTCCACTGTATCTATTGCAGTAGATCTACTCTTGGTACTAGTGGTAAGAGATATCAATAACAGCAATGTATTTTTGAGGCACAATTATAGCAAAAGCCATTGCCTATAAGTATTCATAGAATTGTTTACACCAAAACTTTAACCTTAATAAAATTATTTTTTAATGAAAATTAAACATAAGTCTGGCATTTTTTGTTAAAAAATTTGGGTTTAAAAAATTGAGCCAGCCCAATACACCCATTCTGCTGGCCCATAGCAATTAGTCAAAAGTATCAATAAATACTTTCAGTAATTGTGTGGCCATGAGAACGTACTTTTCTGACATCTACTTCATGGATCTTCATTAGCCAGGGCCCCAGCTGCTGTCCTTTGAAAATTATTGCCCTGTTTGCACCCAGGCCACATTTCCTGAAAGCTGCTCCAGCCAATGATTGAGTGAAGATAAAGTTAGTGTTCTACAAGCAATTCATCTTTATATACCATTATATAATTTGCAAAGTACTCACACTGGAGCATCTCATAATCTCTAATATAATTCAATAATTTGGGCAGGGAAGTCATGATTATCCTTATTTTGCAGACAAGGACACTAGGGCTCTGAAGTTACATGGCTAAACATGAAAGTATTTATTCTAAATCTTCTAGAACCAAGCACTCTTCTAGATGAGTGAAACTATTCACCCATATATTTATCCAATGGGTATTTCATGAGTATCCACCAGGTCAGACACTATTAGTTGATGATAAATTATCTAACGAAGATCTGTGAGCTCAGACACAGATGCCCAGGTGATTCACTAAACCTAATAGGCTGAGGGGCTGTGGTATATTCTGAGAATAGAAGACACAGAAGATTAAAATAAAAAATATTTTGAGATGCCAAACACAATTTGGCCAGATTGTCCAACCCCATCTCTTGCCTCTCATTCTTGAACAGGTCCAGATAAAAAAGACTCTCCATTCAAACTTGAATCATAAACACAAAGGATTACTCACATGCTACAAACCTAGAAGGGAATTCATATGAAAAGCTAAAAGGCATTAAAATGGCATTTCAGAAGGAGAATTACCTTAGGGAACAGGAAAAACATAACTGATACATAAAGAAATGAAGTCAAGTGAAAGAACGCAAGAAAGTGGTAAACAATCAGAAAGCCAACACACACACACACACACACACACACACTAACAAGTAGAAAAATGCTTCTGGAAATGGAAGCCAAACAAACTAGGCAAATTTGTTTGAATGAAGAACACTCGGATTATAGATTTATGGAACGTGTGAGTAGCAGGGAGACTTCTGAGATGGGTGCAAAAGTAGTTGCAGTTTTGGCCATTACTTTTAATGGCCAAACTTAGTGATCAAAACTACAATTACTTTTTCATCAATTAATAGACATACCTGTAGCAATACATCAGTACACTGGTACTAGTTCAGCGCCGGGACCCTGTCTCCACCTTCATTTCTGCTTCTCTGCACATTTCACTTATTCTTACCACAAGCTTTCTTCATGCGGCCACTGGCAGCTCCATGTTCTACATTGTAAAAATTTCACCACCAAATCAGGAATAACTTGGTTTCCCAGTTTCAGTTTGAAAAATCTCAGTGATAGATTCTGAATGGCTTACTGCTTGACTGATTAGCTGTGACCAATGGAGGGCTGGGCTATGTGAGAATATGAAAACACCGAGGTAACCATGTGGTCTGGTGAGAGCAGAGTAGAATTAGAAGTTCCTCAGTGAAAGGGGAAGAGGGTGCCAGACAGATAATCCCAGGGATACCCAGTAGAGAAAGATGATTGAGAAAAAGTATCAGATCCTGACAGCATGCACCATCAAAAAAAAATTTTAGAGTGAATAAAATAAAAGGTAAAACAAAAGTAGCAGAAATTAAACGAGAGAAAAGATAGTTCTTTTTCCTCTTGGACGTTTTGTATTTATAAAGAAGAAACTTATTTTTGTTACAAATGCTTCCATTACAAGGATCAGTGTCCATGCACTCACTCAAAAAATATTTCTTATCAAATGCCTACTTTGTGCCAATCACTATTCTAGGTAAATAAATATAAATGCAAAAAACAATGACAAGTTTTCTGCTCTCACAGAGCTCACTCTCTAATGGGGGCAAGGCAGAGACAAACATAGGCAAAGATAAAATTAGAAATAGGGAGATGTGATAGATACTGGGTGGGTTACGCTGAACTGTATGGACTCTGAGATGACATTTAGGCTGAGCCATTAATTACAAAAAGCAGTCATTCATAAATCAGGGAGAAAAGCATTTTGGGAAGAGGGAATAGCTAGTGAAAAAGTCTTCAAAACTTGGGACAGAAAGCAAGACAGTGTGGCTAGAAGGCACTGGTGGAGGAAGTGAGTAGTATCAGATAAAGTTAAAGAGGTCAGCAGGAATCAGACCACGTCCATCATTGGAAGGGAAGAGCTAGTTTCTAAAGATTGGATCTTCAGATAGAAGGAGATGTTCTAGAATAGAAATAAAAACTGGAAAATATCAATATAGTTGACCACATAAATTTCTATGTTCTGTGTAAAGAATATAAAAAAACTTAAGAAAATATTAAACAGGAAAGATATTTTGTAAAAATTATCATATAGAGTTGATACTCAATAAAATGTAAATTAATATTTTCAATTAATGAGGAAACTAAAATATTAAGGAAAAATATGGGCAAGAGAAATGGGCATATAATTTAGGGGCAATATATGTATTTTTCAAAAACTTCACTGTCAATGTATCAACCAGATTACTAACCAAAGAAGTGCCAAGTGGAACAATTAAAGGTCGTTTTTATCGAAAATGGTGAAGACTTTAAAGAAAAAACTAATCTGGTGAAACTCTGGTGAGCTAAGCACACCTGCACAAATTTCAGGCAAAATTAACATAACTTTTACAGGGTCAACCTGGCAACATATATGTAATCTTTATGATATTTATATCATTTGATTCTAAAATTCCATTTTAAGAGATATACCTTAAGAAATTAACCAGATGTGAAAAAAAGATTTCTACCTAAGGAGTTTGTTGCGGGATTAGTAAGTAAAAACAAACTGGAAAGAACCTAAGTATCTGACAATAAGGTATTAATCCTGACTAGTCCTGTCTGTGTTCAGTCTCTCACCATTGCAGTTAGATTTTATGGCTCATGATTTTAATGGAATTTTCCGATTACTTCAACTCTCCTGCCTCTGTATTTTTACCATTCCAGTGTCTGACAAATCCCTAACCCTAGACCATCTCTCTCCCACTTTCTAGTTATTAAGAGTTCCCTGTCACCATGGTAATGCTAGCATCTTGGACACCAGCCTCTTGCACGCACCCCTGAAACTGGCTTCTAGTTGACCTTCCTGCACCCACTTATGTGCTCAGCCATCCTCTTCAGTACAGTAAGAATGGTCTGAAACTCAAATCTGCTCACACTCATTGCCATCCCTCCCCACATGGCTGCCTTTGGAAGCTGAAAACACTTCACAGAATGAAAAGAAATTCTTAGTGGGGGTCTACATTCCCTAACTGATGTGAACCCTACCTTCCTTTCCAGACTTTTCTTCCATCCTTTACTCTTAGCCTTTGGGTTTCAGTTATATTGTCTTTCGTAGAGTTCTGCCAATATGCCCATCGTTCTTGTCAACTGGCTTTGCACATGCTATTCCTTATGCCTGGAACAGTCTTTCTCAATCTGCTCCATCTTTTTTCACCCATTTCACTTTAATGATGCCTTCAGATCTCAGCTCAATCTTTTCCTCATTCGTGACTTCCCTAACCAGGTCAATACCCCTATTGGTATATGCTTATATTCCAATGTACCTTTACTATTTTATACCTGTGAGTTATAAATGTCTATTTACATGTTTGAGCCATTGACAATGTATATCTTTCTTACTGTTTAGTGAGGAACATATAAGATCCACATATGCAGATAGTATGTCTGCTTTGGAAATGGCTGTATTCCTAGCACTCATCCTGGTATACAGTAGGTACTCAATACACATTTGTTGAGAATAAAGGATTAAATGATGCGTGTCCTTAAAAAGAAAGGTCATACACCACTAAAATTGAAGAATTTTTAAAGGATAAACATTTTAATACAAATCTATACATAAAACTGTATATAAGATGTCACATGGTTATACAGTTTTATACCTATATATGCAAAAAATGTACATGAAGCTAGTTATCTCATGTATGCTTCTGGAATTTCCAGATAGTGGGATTACGCATAAGTTTTGTTCACTTGTTTCTAATTATCTTGCGAAAAGTTTCAACAATGAGTTTATAGGGCTTTTATTATCTGAAAAAATACTTTAAAAGATAATGTGGCTTATATCTAACTCAGGAGAACACTGAAGTTAATTGGTCATCTCCTCAATATCTCTCATCTTGCACTGGGGAATTTCTGGTAAATGGATTTCTCCTCTTGGCCCACATGGGGTCTCTAGCGGGACACCTGGGCCTAGCCTCCTGATGTGTGCACTGACCACTCAGCAGGCATGGCCACGTGATGATTAGAACAACTTGGCATTGAAATGTCCAGATTGGTTGGGGCTCCTGTCCTTCCTGCTTGCAGCCTCTGGGTCTTTTAGTCATGTAAGGCAGGCCAACTGTATCTCAAAACTGTGGGTGACCTTTTTAGAATGGCTGGTCTTTGAAAATCTAGTTGACAAACTAAGCATAAATTTTAAAAGTATATATAATGGCATATACATAAATAATATGTGTATCATTAGATAAGACATAGATGAACAATGTATTTACCTAAGACAATAATTGGTAGGTATATTCTCATCCTTTAGAGTGTCAAGACTTATTTTTATTAAAATAAGAACAGAGGTAGATTCTAACAGTTTCCATATCTCAGCAAAATTATTGGATTCCTCAAGGGCAGAGTGGTAGAAAAAAATGTTAAAGAGAGCATGAAAGTAAAGAGATATCTGAGCTTATGACAGGATAGTTTTGAAACATGTTCATATGTTGATTTGCCTCTAGGAATTTACTTGATCCTTACTTCTG
Organism: Pan troglodytes; assembly: GCF_028858775.2. Classification (NCBI taxonomy): domain Eukaryota; kingdom Metazoa; phylum Chordata; class Mammalia; order Primates; family Hominidae; genus Pan; species Pan troglodytes. The sequence goes on from NC_072414.2 coordinate 86,356,936, forward strand.
ATCATTGAGGGAAAACATGAAACTCTTTATACAAAATACATGAAGTCAAAACAAACTGTAATGCACTATGTTAGCTTGATTAACAAATTAGTAAAATTAAAATGAAGGACCTTTTGAGAAAGGTTGGCCAGTATGTCTTTTAACTGTCATCAAAATAGGTATCACATATGCCATCTTATTCTGAATTTTTAATGAGTAGCACATAACCTATCAATTTAGGAGATTCATGCTCTGCTTATCTAGGTGAGAGAGAGAGGTAGAGTATTTATTTTCTTGCTATTTTCATGTAGTGAGCAACATTTGAGTCTGTCTTAACTGATTTCTCACTTAAAAATTATTAAGAAATTTTATTCACTGACATTTATAGTGGTAGGATATGTATCCTTCCTACCTGATTTTATCAGTAAAAAGAGCGAGTCAAATTAATTTTCATGCTCCAACAATTTCCTCTGGGGTGTGTGAAATATGTAATACTTAGCATTTTCAATTAAATAGACAATTTATAAGACATGACTTATTCTAAAGCCAATTAACTTGTTTCTCCCAATTTTTATAGTCTACTCTCTAAAAATTGTTTGTTGTGGTATTTATTGTATGTTTGTTGTATAAATACCCAGGCTTCCATCAGAGATTATGAGCTTTGTTGCTGAGAGAAGGCTGGTAGCCTGAAATGGAGGATTGACCCTTCTCCTCCCCTGTGGGGTACAGAAATGAAGTTTCTTTTTCCCAAGATGACTGAATATTGAAACATTTGGGAGAAACGGGCATTTAAAAAGTGCCTTCGCGGTGGCTCACGCCTGTAATCCCAGCACTTTGGGAGGCCAAAGCAGGTGGATCACAAGGTCAGGAGTTTGAGACCAGCCTGGGCAACATGGAGAAACCCCCGTCTCTACTAAAAATACAAAAAATTAGCTGGGTGTGGTAGTGCACACCTGTAATCCCAGCTGCTCGGGAGGCTGAGGCATGAGAATGGCTTATACCCAGTAGACAGAGGTTGCAGTGAGCAGAGATCGTGTCTCCAGCCTGGGCGACAGAGCAAGACTCTGTCTCAAGAAAACAAACAAACAAACAAAAAAGTGCTTTTCATACCTTAGTGACCAATTCAAAAGTTGCAGTTATACCCAAGGATGACGAGAGGCAAATAAAGACCTTGAAACAACTTTCAAAACAAAGTGTCTGATTGATCAAATAAAACTCTTTAAGGTAAATCTCTAAGAGTAGTGAGTAAAGGGTAGAGTGAGCAAACTTCCCCTCCCCCACTCGATCTCAAGGTGCATCGTGACAAGGACCAGAACCATTCATCGAGCTCATGGTTGCATACTAGTTGGGGAGACGAGTTTGTTCCCCCATCCACAGAGGGATGCTGGCTGAGAAGTGCAAACCACAGGTCTTGGTGGCTCCTTTTGTGCAGCCACCAAGCAGCAGGGCAGCTGGCAGGAGCCCCATGAGTTGAGTCACACTTTCAGAGTTTGGTGGAACAAGGCTGCACAGGTTTTCTTATGGACCAACAGATACTGAAGAAAGTAGCTGGGCTTATGTCCTATGAAAAGGTCACTTCCGGCCAGGTGCAGTGGCTCAAGTCTGTAATCCCAGCAGTTTGGGAAGCCAAGGCAAGTGGACCACCTGAGGTCAGGAGTTCAAGACCAGCCTGACTAATATGGTGAAACTCCATCTCTACTAAAATTCCAAAAATTAGCCAGGTGTGCACCTACAGTCCGAGCTACTTGGGAGGCTGAGGCAGGACAATCACTTGAACCCGAGAGGTGGAGGTTGCAGTGAGCTGAGAACGTGCCGCTGTACTCCAGCCTGAGTGACAGAGTGAGACTCCATCTCAAAAAAAAAAAAAAAGAAAAGAAAGAAAAAGAAAAAGTAAAAAGAAAAGGCCCCTTCCTGAGAGAACTGCCTGCCAGGATGTCACCACTCTACCAGTATGCTACAAAAACAAGAGCCTAGGGTATGTTCCAGAGGCCAGCCGGAGAGTACAGCACCCTAATCAGGGTGCTATACCCAAAGGAGTTCACTGTGGGGGTTCTCCAAAGAACCTACAAATGCCCTATCCTCAAGAGAATGAGCTAATAATTGAGCTGCTGCCATCCAGAGGGCACCAGTTCCAGATTATAAAACCACTTATTCAAGTAGCATTTTACTTCTTTTCTCTAATTTCCTTCCTTCTTTCTCCAGCCCTGGAAGAGACAAAAAGGGCCGACTGAGTAGGCAAGGGAGAGTAGATATCATAAACAGACCTCGTCCTCTTTCTCCACTGCTGTTTCCTGAGCCTTGAGTCAAGCTTAAATTAGGAGAAGGGATGAACTTGAATTTGATAAATGCCTCACCTGATGACTTAAATTAGACTGGGCCTAACATCTTGAATAAGAATCTTCTATACTCAGAAACTCAGTCTGAGGTATCACTGAGCAAAGACGAAGGATCTCTTGCAGTTTGCTTGGAGAAAATGGTCAGAGAAAAATAAAATTGCATCCTGTCTACACTACATTGAGTCTGGTCCATTTATTAATAATAAACTAGTTACCTCTGGTTACCAGTCCAGAGGTAACCTCATTTGTTGGTAACCTCATGTATGATTGCATTTCAGTTCAATTCCCTCTCCTCTGGGCATTACCACTAGGAAGTGGGCCACTACCTTCATGGTGAAGTGTGTCTCTGACTTCTCCAGTTGGGTGCTGGGCACTGAGGAAGCTGGTGGACATCTCTGCTGGGAACATTCCTGCTGCCTTTTTCTTCTGGGTTCCAATATGTTCACTGGGCCTTACTGGTGCATTGGAGGCCCTGAGATACCAGCTGTACTGTTTATGCTACGGAGTGAGGAGGAATGATTCTTAAACAACTCTTTCAATTTTAATCTATAGCTTCATCCTCCTCCCCCTGCCCTGTTACGATTGATAGACTTCAGTGGATGTTAGGTTGGGCCAGGAAACTCACCTTTGTGAGCCATATCACACTGAATTTTGACTCACTCTCTTCTTTGAGGGCCAAGACTATGTGGTTTATCATTGTTCATATTTTATATTGATACTTAAAAGATTACCAGCATCAGTTTAAAAATAACGTACATCTATTATCCCGCAGTTTCCATGGGTTAGGAGTTCCAGCATAGCTTAGCTGGGTCCTCTGCATAGGGTCTTAGAAGGCTGCAGTCAAGGCGTCAGCCAAACTGCATCCACTTAAGGCCACAGTGGAGAAGAATCTGCTCTCAAGCTCTTTCAAGTTATGGTCAGAATTCGCTTTCTTGTGGCTGTTTCACTGAGAGCTGCATCTATCTTCTTACTGGCTGTTGCCTGAAGGGTGTGTCAGATCCTTGAGGCTGCCCACAGCTCCTACCTAGTGGCCCTCTCCAAGGGCTGTTCATAACGCAGCTCTTTTTCTTTGAGGCCGGCAGGAGAATCTCCCTCCAGTCTGCTCATATGGAATCTCTCATAATGTAACGTAACCACAGGAGTGACACTGCATGACCTCTGATTAGATGAAATATGTCTGCCCACACTCAAGGGAAGGGGATCATGCAAGGATAACACTCACTGGGGGGTCACCTTAGGGTGTTTCCACCATGTTCTGGTTTCCTCTCCCACAAATTGACTTGCTCTTGAGACTTCCACTCCCTCGTGCCCATGGACTTCTAGAACAGGCCTACTGGTTTGTTGGAAATGCTTAGGGATGCCTTGTTCCTTCACCTGCACATCCAAATCATTGGCTAGGATGCTTAAATGCCACCTTTAAAATGCATCCCGTTCCTCACCTCTTCACCTGTACCCTCTTACTCCAAGTGCCATCAGTTTGTCCATATCACTGCCACATTACCTGGGCTCCATCCTCCCACTTTCTCATCACCCATTTCCACACAGCAACCAGAGTCATCTTTTCAAAGTCATGAATCAGATCATATTGTCCCATGCCTTTCACTCTCAAGGGGCTTCCCGCTGTGCTGAAAATCCAAACTCCACACCGTAGTCTTCAAGGTTTCACTTAATCAGGGCTCTGTCCCAACTCTGACTTCACTTTCTCCACCCTCAGGAATGTGAGGTTCATAAAACCTGGGACTTTATCTTATTCTCTCTTGGAGTTTCAGTGCCTAAAATAGAGCCTGGAATATTTAAGACACCTTAAATCTCATGGATGCTTCATAGGCTCAAGTTGAACATCTGTGATACAAAAATGGAGCAATGAAGCTTGCAAGTTCAGTGAAGGAAACGATGTTGTAACAGTTGTCTCCAGTTTAGAGAAAAACTGACTTGGGATAAAAGAGCCAGCTGATAGAGGGCATTATTAGGGCACCGGGGCCACTGGCTAACATGACGCTTCTATAATCCCAAGTTCCAACATCCATCAGCTTTTAGCCCATGATATGACCCAGTGTAGGAACTTGCCTTTTCCTATTAGTCCTAATAGAGCAAGGATGCTAAGTCAGGGGCTACAGTAAGGAAATCTGATTTCTTTGGATTTAGCCCCCTCACAAGTATGAAGTTTTATAGATGGGGTTTCCAGTCTCTGATACTAGTCAGAAATCCAGAGCCTAAGGCTTTCTGACTTTTGATGTTATTCTGAAATGCTCAGTCTAAAACCTAATTTGAGCTCCCACTTTCCCTGTGTTGCACTACATTTAAAAATACTCCTACCAGACAAGGACCGTTCACCTCCTTCAAGCCCACATAGATGGTATTGATAAATCAAGATACTGATTTTTCTCCCCAGATCATCTTCAATGCTATTTCTCAAGGCATCAAGTATGTTTCAAGTAGCAGTGGTTTGATATTCAGGAAGAAAACAATTCAGCATTCTTACTTTAATGAACAGGAAAGCTTATCTCAAAAGGATTAACCCTTATTTTGTGTCATAAGGAAAGGTGGTATGATCCTTTCACATTTTAAATCCTCTGGGTCTAATATAAAGAGATCTAACCAGCTTGGTCTCCCAGTAAAACTACCCCTGTAGACAAAGCATGGTAAATGCATTCAATCCAAGTGGTGAATTCTGACCAACTATCAGTAGCTGCTGGAGTGTAGTCATGAGATCACTAAAGTTATATCTGGGCTCAATGAAAAAGAGTAGCTTGGTCAAGGGTGATAGCTGCTATGAATTTCCTACTTTTCCTTCTTGTTCATGTTCCAAACAACCCCCCTCTGGATGAGGTTGACACCACCATGCTCAATAATTCCATGGGCTTATGGCCCAGAGTCCCTCTGAATTTACTGACTCCTCGTTTCTGAGAAGTAATAGAGACAGGCTGTAAAGCTCACTTCTGCCTTCTTAAAGAACACAATGTCAGCCAGGCGCGGTGGCTCATGCCTGTAATCCCAGCACTTTGGGAGGCCGAAGCCAAGGCCAAGGCAGGTGGATCACGAGGTCAGGAGTTCGAGACCAGCCTGACCAACATGGTAAAACCCCGTCTTTACTAAAAGTATAAAAATTAGCCGGGCATAGTGGTGCACGCCTGTAATCCCAGCTACTCAGGAGGCTGAGGCAGGATAATCGCTTGAACCTGGGAGGTGGAGGTTGCAGAGAGTGGAGATGTGGAGATCGCGCCACTGCACTCCAGCCTGAGTGACAGAGCGAGACTCCATCTCAAAAAAAACAAAAACAAAAACAAAAACAAACAAACAACAACAACAACAACAACAACAAAAACACAGTGTCATTTCCTGACCCAGACAATGCTAAATCACACACAGGACACCTAGTGTTTCATTTTCAGTTTCCCCATCTTTGGTTTCTGGCAATACAAAGCAAAAGTTCCAGAGGCATGGAGTGAGGCATGAGTCATTAAAGTCTGTCCTGGGTTTTCCCTTCACGGTGTACTGGGAGACACCATGTGGTGTGAGGCATTCATTTGCAGGTATAGAGTCTGTAAAATTGTATTCTAAAATAAAAAAAATTTTAATTAGAAGGCAGCATCTGTGAACCTTTTGCTGAAAGCCACTATTATTTTTTCTGATAAATTATCCCAGCTCTGTGGCTCCTTATCCCCCTCCCACCATGTCAAAGATTGTAAAACCAGCCTCTGCTCCTGTTGCAATACTCCTGTAACAGTCAGATGGAGATTTCTCTGCTTAATATTTAACAAGCTACCCATGCCTCCTGGAAAACTTTGAGAAATATTTAATTTAGAGCCACTTCTTCCTTCATAGATTCTCATGGCTGCCCCGTTTTGCTCTCATTTCCTTATTTCCAGAAACCGTGTGAATCAAAGGTGGATCTGGGCTTCTGAGGAGGGCACTGGATTCTTAATCCTTACCTGATGCCATCTTTTGCCATTTGAAACAATATAATTCACTCTGGTTGCAATTTGAGTAGCCAAGTTGAATAATTTTTTTTTTTAATTTCAAGTGAGAGCTTTTTTTAGGTTAAAAAATATTCTGCCTAGCAATGGTGGTCTTAGGCTCTCTGTATTAGTCTATTTTCATGCTGCTGATGAAGACATATCTGAGACTGGATAATCTATAAAGAAAAAGAGGTTTAATCAACTCATAGTTCCACGTGGCTGGGGAGGCCTCACAATCATGGCAGAAGGTGAAAGGTACTTCTTATGTGGCAGCGGCAAGAGAATGAGACAGCCAAGCGAAAGGTGTTTCCTCTTATAAAACCATCAGTTCTAGCGAGACTTATTCACTACCACGAGAACAGTATAGGGGAAACCCTCCCATGATTCAATTCTCTCCAACTGGGTCCCTCCCACAACATGTGGGAATTATGGGACCTACAATTCAACATGAGATTTGGTGGGGACACAGCTAAACCATATCCATATGCAGATGAAGGTGGAGATTGGGCCGATACACGTACAAGCCAAGGAATGCCAGAAATTGCCAGAAAACCCCCAGACTTAGGAGAGAGGTGTGGAACAGTTTCTTCTTTAGATCCCTCAGAAAGAACCAAGCACACTGACACCTTGATCTCTCAGACTTCCAGCCTCTGGAACTGGGAGACAATACATTTCTGTTGTTTGAACCATGTAGTTTGTGGTACTTTGTTATGGCAGCCCTAGCAAATGAATACTGTAAGTATCATATTCATGTGGCAAATATGACTAGTCTCTCAATATCCAACGTCTATTTTTTTTTCTTCCCCCAGAGATGAAGTTTCACTTGTCACCCAGGCTGCAGTGCAATGGCATGATCTTGGATCACTGCAACTTCCGCTTCCTGGGTTCAAGCTATTCTCTTGCCTCAGCCTCCTGAGTAGCCGGAACTACAGGTGCGTGCCACCACACCTGACTAAATTTTTGTATTTTTAGTAGAGACAGGGTTTTACCATGTTGACCAGGCTGGTCTTGAACTCCTGACCTCAGTTAATCTGCCCACCTTGGCCTCCCAAAGTACTGGGATTACAGGCATGAGCCATCATGCTCAGCCAAATTTCTTAGTAAAAGAATTTATACTTTTTACTGAGACATTGCCACTGGAAATAATACCTATATTTCCCAGCCTTCTTTGCAGCTCTGCCAATAACATGTATGGTGAGTTGTGGGGACTTTGGAGCGATTCCTTAAAAGAAAGGGAGAAGATAAGAGGTTTTGTCTTTCTTTTTTAAAATCTACTTTTCTAATTATTCTGGAATTCAATGGTCTGAAAGAAAGCTTGAAGGGCTGAAGTCCCCACTGCTAACCACAGAGCTACCACACCAATCGTATACTGCCTTCTCCCAGTCTTTCATGGTATGAGAAATAAATAAAGCTCTGTCTAATCTAAGAATCATTGTTTGGAGTTTACTCTGATAAGAAGCATCATCTATTTGTAACCGATACATGGCAGTTGTATATATAAGACTTAGATTTAGAGAGGTGATGTGACGCACCCATGGTCATTCGGCATCAGCAGTTGGCAGAAGCCCAAATTGAAGTTCACATTTTCTTCTTCCCTAATTCAGATTTTATCAAAGTGTGGTTCATGTGCCCCTGTTCCAAATCGTTGCAGGCGCTGGTTAAAAATACCAATTCTACTTTGTACTCAGCCCTTTTGAATATCAGTCTCTAGAAATCTACGCTTTAATCAGCAATTAATTTGGTCATTTTAAGTACACTGAAGATCGAGAAAGCCCCCATTTCAAGCCACTTCATGCTCAGGTACCAAATCCGAGAAACAGATTCAAAGGACTAGAAACAACAGTTCTGGTTTTCCCATTCATGGTTTTACAATCCACTGTCCTGAAGGTGAAACGAGCCCTCAGCAGTGAATGAACAGGAGAGCAGAGCCATCTATCACATTTGCATCAAGGAGGAGAAGTTAGGGGACTCTTAAATTTCCTTGGGAATGCAGAACATGCCAGAAAAGAGTAGTGGCCAAAGCAGTTACTGTGCATTCTTCCACCCCACACACATCAGGGTCTGAAGTGGGTGTGAGTCATCCTTGTGGTCTATTGCTATCTCCACACCATTTTCTCCCTCCTTCCTTCCAAAACCTTGATCCTTTCAGGCTCATACCCTCTGCTTGCCTATACCTCCCTCACTTCCAATCCATTTCAGACATTTATTGTTGTCCTGGTGACTTATCCTTATTCACTGAATACTTTGGCATCTATAGTCTTTCTGTCCATTTCAGCTTCTTCCTATTAACCAGTGGAAATCCTGGCCTCTCGTCCTTGACCTCATTTTCTCCAATGACCTTCTTATTCACTCCACCCACTTCCATTCTCACACCTTGAAGCATATTAGCAGTAACCACAGCATTTCTGAAATCACCAGTGGAAACAGCTAATTCTCCCAAGAGAGCCCCTTTGCTCTACCAGCTCCTCTGCTCAAGTTTCTCTATCACAATACTTTATCCAACCTGAAGCTCCCATCTTCATCTCCCCCTGTTGCTCCACCAATCAGCCTCTTCTTTACTCAGTGGATGTGAATGCAGGTTAGAGTGCCTGCTCCATTGAGGCAAACACTCTCTTGCAAACATACTTAACTCTGCTGCCACTTTGAGCATTCAGCATGAGCTAAATCCCAATCCAGGGTGAACCCAATTACTTGCATCCTCCATCTCACATCCATCCTAAAAGATGAGCCCGACTAGGGGGAAAAATAACATAATTAGGCAGATTAGAATCATTATGAATTCATAATCTTTTAATCACCTGCTTCAGCTGGGCACTCATTAAAGTCTAGCAAACATTGAATTTCTCTCATCAGCTCATCCCTGTCTGTCCTATCAAAGTAAGATCCATCTGCCTCTGCATGGGCTCCCAAGAATTCACTAGCTTGTTATTCCCATTCTACCAAATATCTTAAATCTTTGTCATCACTTCTCCATCCTTCTTATCAGTATACAAGCTTGCTAGACATTCTCTTTTTGAGAAAAGTTTTGTTGTTGCTGTTGTTTTGAAAAAAACCATGAAACCCGGAAGCTCTCCTTGGATTCAGATCATCCAGCTATCACTACTTCATTTTACTCACCTTTCTTGCCATATTTCTCAAGAATGTTTTATATATGATACGCCATACCAACACCCCTTTATTATTTTGTGATCTGCTAAAGTCTGCTTCTACCCTTGATAACATGAAAACTGTTATTATTAAAGTCATTGGTGTTCTCCACAGTTTTGGATCCAATCATAAAAAAGGTTCCAGTCCCCATTTTAGGTTAGCTGTAGCCCTGTTTAATGTATCTTCAGTCCAGTTTCCAGCCTGAAGAGGCAGCCCATTTTCATGGATTCAACTATTTAAAAATGTTAAGTCCTTGGGAGGCCGAGGTGGGTGGATCATGAGGTCAAGAGATGGAGATCATCCTGGAAAACATGGTGAAACCCCATCTCTACTAAAAATACAAAAATTAGCTGAGCGTGGTGTTGTGTGCCTGTTGTCCCAGCTACTTGGGAGGCTGAGGCAGCAGAATTGTTTGAACCCGGGAGGTGGAGGTTGCAGTGAGCCAAGATCGTGCCACTGCACTCCAGCCTAGCAACAGAGTGAGACTCCATCTCAAAATAAAATAAAATAAAATAAAATAAAATAAAATAAAATAAAGTCCTCATTTTTTGTTGACTGTGGGTTGCTCTAGGTCTGTTTCACATGACTTGTTCCAGGAGGGTCCAGGTTGACAGGCAGCTCCTATCTGGATTATGCCCTGGTATAGACCATTCTCATGGCGGAGAGAAACACAAAATCTGATTGAAGAAAGGTTCTTGCGTCTTCTATTGGGATGTGACATAGGTTAGGCCTGCTCACTTTATGCTAGCCAAATTAAGTCACATGGCCAGACCCAAAGTCAATAGCGTAGGACTGTATACTCTCACAGGTGGGGAGGGGTAGTGCACTGCCAGACAAACAGCAACAAACAAGAAAGTATGATCCTCTTACAGGGAAAGCGTGGCCAAACATGTGGGGACAGTACTGCACTCTGACAATCATTTTAACTTGATCCTTGATCCCTCCTGTTCTTATTTCATCTCATACATTAATTGCACTCGCCTGTGTATCTACCAGAACCTCATGTCAACTCATTCAAACACAGTAATTTGCTAATTCTTACCCACTTGACTATTTGTCATTTCCATTTTGCAAATACTTATTATTCCTGTATGCTTTCTCCCTATCTTATTGTTGTACATTGATAAATAAAGAGAAAAAAATGTTGAGTCAACTGTGTGGTTATAACTTTGTAAGGCCCTCCCTGCTATATTTTTTCTTCCATCTCTTATAACTTCATAGTGTATATCTTACAGTGGCTATTAAAATAGCGTCTGCCCTTCTCTTTCTGTGTATCTCTCCCACTGTGAATATTTTCATTTCAGTGGATAAATAAATCTTTGGCTATATGAAATGTTTCAAGCCATCTGGCTTGAGATCCATCAATTTTCTTCCTTGCTATTTCTAAATATCAACTCATTGTCCCTCTTACTCTCCTTCATTCTTCATAGCACAAAAGGAAGTATTCCTCTCTACGAAAACATCCAATTATTCTTTGTGCTCACTTGTGACAATATTATAACCTTATTGTATTCCATTTAATGCTATTTACTGAGGATGCCCTAATGACTAGTGTATGGAAAATACAAAATAAATAATGTGACTTTATTTTCCCAAAGACAACTGGGGCTGCATATGTGTCAAATAGAAAATAATAGATAGGGATTTATTCCTCCATTAGCTTTTTAGGTTTGCTTATCTTTCAGAGTAATTTAAATTGAAATGGAAGACAAATCCTTATTTGATTGTTAGCCAATTCAGTACTATTTATTTCATGTAAGTAGGTGTGGGATCTAAGTGCACTGCTGTTAAAAGGCTATTTAATGTCACATAGAGGGCCTATTAATTTTTTCAATAAAGTGCCAGCATGCCCAGCCAATTGCATGTATTTAATAGGGAGAGTCTGATCTTCTAAGTCGGCCTCTATACTTTGTGGTAGTGGTGCTAGAGCTTACATTCTGTTAGACATACTAAAGCACTGCTTTTGTCATCAGAAGTCTAGAGATAAATTTCAAAGTGAATTTGTGGTTCTGTTTGAGAAAAGCTCAAAGAATGATACAAGTTTTGTAGTAGAACAGAGATTCAATAGACAGCACAGGGTGGGGAGGATTGGCTTTGTATTAATAGGGAAAATATTGATAATTCAAGTTAAATTTTAACACATTGTTGGTAAGGATGCATATTTATATAGGATTGAAACAGGACATTATCATGGCCATTATTTTCTTACGTGGTCTGAAAGACTAGAAGTCACAAAGCTGTTTTCCTTTTCTTGCTTACAAGTGGCATACATTGCTAACTAATTAATGCTTACAAGTGAATACTTTTCTTTTTCATAGAAATCATTGACAACGTGAGGCGGAATCTTAACATATGCCTAGCACATAACAGTCAATATTTGTAAAATAAATGAATGAATTAAAATTTGATAAAGAAACACAAATGGCACTCGTGGTTTTAAAATGGTGGAGGAGAGATGATGTCTCCTCTTCTTTCCAAGTGTCAAATCACTCACAGAACACATGAAAATTCAGATAACATATACTGCTATGAAATGAAAACCTCAGTAGCAATAATGACATTTAAGAATATTGTAGTCTTTACATTTTAAAAACCCATATCAAAAAGGGATAGAGGCATTTAGGGAGGATACAGCAAAGCAACAGAAGAAAAAATACTGAGCTGGCACACCCTGGGGTGGCACGAAAAAAAGAAAATCATCACAAAAATGAGAGCTGTATTGCCAAGAACAGAAAGAAAAAGTGGCCTTTTAAAAAATACAACAAACATGAGGACAGACTGAAATAAGAAAAACAAGTGTTAAAAGGAATCGAGAGAAAATAAGAATTATTATAAAGAACAAACAAAAAAGATCCAGCCCATAACTACTGGTGTTTCCAAAGAAAAACACTGAAATGGAACAAATAGAAATTGTTTAAAAACATAATTTCTAAAAATTCCATAAACACTTGGATCTATGGATTTAAATAGTACTCCACGACCAATAAAAAAGTTAACATCTAATGATCAACAATAACATATATCCTAATAAATTTACTGCACTTCAAGGGTAAAGACATTTCATTTGGAGATAAAGATATAGTATCTAGTCTCTAAAATCGGGAAAAACCAAATGAGCCTAAGGTGCTCTCCCTCTTTCTCCTTCTCCACCTCTCATATATATGTACATATACTGTATGTGTATATGTGCATATATTGTATATGTATATTTTATATTTTATTTACATATTTTATATAGCTCTTGTATTATAAATCTCCTGTATGCACATGTATACTACCATACACACACAAACATATATACATACACACACACACATATATATATATGCATACATATATATATGTTTTCAGGTACAAGAGATTGGAGTAGTGGTTGAAATATTATCAAGGAAAACAAAGATGACTCCAGAATTTTATACCCAGCCAAACTACTATAACAGCATACATGCAACAGATAAACACACAAGCATTCAGGAAATAGTTACTACACGAGTCCTTCTTAAAGAAATTCAACAGTTTAATGGAAGAGAAATAAATACAATTTCTAGGACAAAGTTTAAGAGAGAAAATTATGAAGGAGAACTAGCCATACTAGATATTAAGCTTATTGTAAACATCATAGTATTCGAGACAGTGTGGAGAATAGAAAGTCCAGCAGTAGTTCAAATGCATATATGAATTTCACTTATAATGAAGGATGTCTTAGTGTGCAAACTATTTTCGAATAAAGGGTGGTTGCTAATCCAGATTAAAAGAAAAAAGTTGGATTTTTATCTCACATTTTGTACCAAAATTTTAGATTCATCAGAGTTTTATAAATATCAAAATCATAAAATACTATAAGAATGTAGGAGAATTTTTATGATAAAGGAGGAGAGAAGGCTATTCTAAAAATGATAAAATCTCAGAACTCAGAAAAAGTAGATACATTTAAAAAGATAGTCAAAAACTGCAACGTGGCAAAAAAAAAAAAAAAAAAAAAAAAAAAAGAGTCCGGAAAACAAAAGTACAAACTACAATTGGGAAGTAAATATTTGCAACTTATATCACAGATCAAAAATTAACACAGTAATTGTTCTTGGTAATCAAGAACAAAAGCCAAGAATGTAAGGTTAAAAAGTCAAGAATCAGACTTCAGAAAACAAAATGCACATAGCTATTAAGCCTAGGAAAAATTGCTCAAACAATAACTAGTATATGAGATATAAATTACAACTATGACATAACAGTTCTGTATTTTTATTTCATTATGTATCAAATTGACAAAGATAAAAATGTTTGAATTCACAACCTCATACTTTACTAGTCAAAATAAAAATTGGCATGCCTCTATAAAGAGAAATGGGGGAAATCTATTAAATTTAAAATTTTGACATATTCCTTGACTTGTTAGTGCATGCTTTCCTTGCTATGAAGAAATAGCAGAAACGTAATTTATAAAGAAAAGAGGTTTAATTGGCTCATGGTTCAACAGGTGGTACAGAAAGCATAATGCTGGCATCTGCTTGGCTTCTGGAGAGGTCTCAGGAAACTTACAGTCATGCCAGAAGGCAAAGGGGAAGAAGGCACATCTTACATGGCCAGAGCAGGAGGAAGGGAGAGAGGGAGGAAGTGCTATATACTTTTAAACAACCAGATCACATGAGAACTCTATCACGAGAACAACAATAGGGGGATGGTGGTAAACCGTTAGAAACCACCTTCGTGATCTAATCACCCCCCACTAGGCCCCACTTCCAACAATGGGGATTACAATTCAACATGAGATTTGGTGGGAACACAGGTCCAAGCCATATCACCTGTCAATTTTACTGCTAGAAATTCATACTACTAACAAAAGAGCATAGGAAATTATATATGTAGAAAGATATTCAATAGTTTAATAGGAAATTTGTCAGAATCTAAAATGTCCATGAACAGAGAATTTGCTATAAATTATGGTACATCCATACCATCAAATACTATGCAAGAAAAAAGAAAAAGGCAGTTCTATATAAATTGTTATGAAAGGAGGTCTGAACAATATCATTAAAGGAAAAAAGAATTGAAAAATATGTAAAGCATCCTGCCATTTTTGTTCTTTTTAAAGAAGAAGCATATCACATATGGGTATATGTTCAGAGATATCTATAATATTTAAACAAGAACCAGTAAGGGTCATTGCCTCTGTTGAGAATTAGGGAACCAGGAAAGGGATGTGAGAACAACTTAGATTTAATTGATTCCATCTTTTACTTCTAAAATGATTTTACTTCTAAAATGATTTAAGAAATAGGTCAAGGTATATTTAAGTTTTTTTCTTTTCTAACTCACCTACAAAGATTTTGAGAGAAAGCCTTTTTTAAAACTATTTATTAGTGATTCCAAGTGGACACATTTAACTTCTACTCCGGTGGCAAATCTCACTAGACTTGTACCTCACTTTGCAACCCTTGGTTAGGATCTCACTGCTTCCCTCACACTCCTGGTTGTTTACTCCAATGGAATTTCTCTACTTACCGCAAGAAAGAACCAGTCTTATCAGGGCTACCAAGGAGAGGGGTTCAGCACTCCAATTCTTGGCTCTCCCTCAGATCCTGGGACTTCCCTTATTTCCCAGAGGGAACAACAAACTTTTCTCTTGCTGCTCTTCTTTTGTTGGAAAATCTTCAACCTTATGACCGAGAACTTATGAACATAATGATCACACATTTTTGCCCCACATTGGCTAGTGTCTAGAGCTTCCATTACCTTTTCCCTCCTGCAATGTACATTTCTTAGCCTCTTGATTCACTCCAAAATCTTCCTATCTCATTAAGAAAAAAAATTAGGCTGGAGGACTTAAGGTTTAGTCACTAAGCCCTGCATTAACAGTGTTATGCCTTCCTGAGAGCAGCACCTGATTTCTGGAAGTTAATATTGCTGGAATATTTCAAATTAACAAGGAAGTCCCAGAAAGTCATCAATTAATTGTTACTTGATTTATTACAAATTAACAACACTCTCCTTACACATACACACACATGCCAAATCTATTTTCGTATTGGAATTTCCTCTCTCAGAGTAGGAGAGGTGGGGAAATGGGGTGACCATTTCCATGCCTCAGATCCCCACTGTCCTGCCAACCCCTAAATAGTCTGGTCCCTGCCACCTTTGTGGCTATCTATTCTAAAAGCATTTTCTCAGCAGTGTTTGTTCTGAAGATTTGACCTGATGAGACTGGATGCTCGAATGAAATTTCTGTTTTATCCTCCCAAGTTAATCAGATGGTTTGACCTTTTGTAAATAAAGTTTTATTGGAGCACAGCCACATTTATGCACTATCTTTGCTGCTTTCATGCTACAATGGCAGAATTGAGTAGTTTCCACAGATACCACATGGCTTGCAAAGCCTAAGATGTTTCCTAACTGGCCTTTATGGATAAGTTTGCTAACCTCTACTCTAGATCACTTGAGGTCCATAATTGTTTATATTTAGTGTAGCTGGAGACACTCGTTAGTCTTTTAAGTACAAGCCACGTCTTCAGTCCTCTTCTGATAGCAAACCTCTCACAGCCTTATTCCTCTTATCCTCCTCATCTGAGATATCCTTTGGGAATAAAGGCATCCCCTGGGCAATGGAATAAACACAGGATTCATGGGTTGCAGGAGTACTGTCTGGTGTCATCTTAATTCTCTCTCACAGCTGAACAATTTTGCAATTTATAACCACCCAATGGGTTCTTGCCCACTGCCTAGATAGAGCTGATTCATCAAGGCAGGGGAATTGCAATAGAGAAAGTTTAATTCATGCAGAGTCAGCTGAACAGGAGACTGGAGTTTTATTATTACTCAAATCAGCCTCCCCATGGGGGCTAGGGTATTCCAAGGATAGTATGGTAGGCAAGGGAATGGTTACTGCTGATTGGTTGCAGATGCAATCATAGGGGTGTAGAAAATGGTCTTCTAGTACATGCATGCTGAGTCTGCTTCTGGGTGGCAGGTCCCTGTGGAGTCATAGGTCATCAGAAATGCAAATACTTGGAAAGACATCTCCAAAGGTCAATCTTAGGTTCTACAATAGTGATGTTCTCTGTATAAGTAATTGGGGAAGCTGCAAATTTTGTGATCTCTGGAATAATGGCTGGTAATCCTTCATGCCTACACGTTAGCAGAATTCAGGCTCCTTTCATCCTCCTAACCCGATGCTCTTTCATTAGTTTTACAAAGCAGTTTAGTTTTGGGGAAGAGCTAGTATCATTTGAACTATAAACTAAATTTCTTTCAAATTTAGCTTGGCGCAAACCCAGGAATGACTAAAGGCAATGTGGAAGTTAAATGCAAGATGGGAGTTGGGTAGATCAGATGTCTTTCACTGTCATAATTTTCTGTTTTAATTTTTGCAAAGGCAGTTTCAAAATTACTTAACCTCTCTGTGCTTCAATTCCTTCATCTGCAAAATAATAGGAATAAGTGCCTACTTTATAAAGTTATTATGAAGTTCAAATAAGATCTTAGAGTATATAACTCACTGGTATGTAGTAGTAATTGTTTAATGTTACTTAGAATTGTTGCTCCTCAGACAGCAGTGACCATGTAATTCACCACATAGGCACATCTTAGCCAGACTCTTTCAACCAAAGATGAGTCCTTTATTCAAGAGCAAGTAGGTCCATTCTATGGGCTCTAAGGAGTCAATAAGGTGGCCAGGAGCAAAGTTTTTGTCTGATCAGTGTGGCTGAGACTTAGGGAGAATATACATTACATACACATAGCCCTGATTGCTCAGGACAGGCCTGATGTACACATATCATCCTGGCATAATAGATCTCTTTCACTTTTTAATTTGGATGATAACTACACAGCTATTGTATCCCTACAGAATGGTGACTGTCAAAAGCAGATAGCTTCAGGAAGTAAGTTGATATTGGAAGAAGTGAAAGATTCACAGAAATGTCATTTAAAAAAAAAAAAAGCTCTTAGGCAACAAGAGACTCCAGGGGTAAGCTGGTGCTATGAGACATGTCAGGACAAAGAGAACAGTATAGACAGTAGGGAGAGATTCTGCCTTGATATTCAAATAGCTTCAGAGATAAAATTTGTATTGGGTTTGTGGCTGTGGTTTGACACAGAACAACAAAATGAAGCCTGTCAAATTCAAGTAGAGAGACAGAGGAATCCCAAGGCTGAAGGTTGGTCTGAGGTCAAACTTTCCTAGAGTTAACTAGGACCTATGGGGACCTATAGCAGGGATAGGCTTATCAAAATAACTCCCAGGGCCTCCTGGGGCTCTTCCTTAGTGAGCCTCTATTGTTTGTGGAAGTGACAATTCTAAGACACCTTTGAGGAGAATAAACCAATTTAATAACAGTTTTTTGTGTGTGTGGTGGGGGGTGGGAGGTGGGTATATATAGAAACAGATAAACACAAAAGCAAGACAGGTCAGTGTTTAATCATGTACCATAATCCTGATCATCATAGAGCATTAGTGGATCCACTAGGGTCGGATATTTACTGGGTGAAACATCTAGATGGTGGCTGGAACCAGGCTGGGACTCTAGAGGTGGACCCTGCCCTTAAAGGGTAAGGGTGATCTTGGAAGGGATGAGCCTGTCTGTCCCATTTTCTTGTGGTTGGATTGAAGTTGACATCTTTGGGTGGATTACAGTATATGATCACATTAAGCTACAAGCATCCACAGAATGACCAGTGATGAACTGGGAAAGACCTCTGGCAAAAGAGTTGGTACAATGAACCTTCTGTGTATGTTAATGAAGAGCTTCCTTTGGGATGAAAAAGGAATATGGCCAAGCCTTGCAACTCAGGAGTTAACTTTTCTACAAGATTAAAGACAGAGAGAGGGAGAGAAGGGAAGAAAGGAGGAGGAAGAGGTGGGGCAGAGGAGAAGGCAGGGCAGAGGGAGAACCTGCAGCAGAAAAAGAGGGAGAAAATGACAATTATATTAAAGTGTCAATACCATAATACAACTTTATTGTAAAGTTAATTTGACGAATGTTTTCTCAATCAAGCTTCCATCAGAGAAACAGAACCCATGCAATATATACCTATATAAAGAGATGTATTGCAAGGAATTGGTTTATAGTATTGTTGGAGCTCGCTAGGCTAGTCTGAAATCCAAAGGGTAGGACATCAGGAAGGGTAGGTTGGAAATTCTGCCACAGGAGTTAATTCTACTGTCTATGGCCCAACTCTCTTGTTTCCAAAGGAAGAAACACTGTTCTTAAGGCCTTTCAATGTATTAGATTGGGCTCACCTAGATTACCCAGGGTAAACTCTTTTGTATAAAGTCAATTGACTGTGGATATTAATCATATCTACTAAACTATCTTTGTAGCAACACCTAGCTTAGTGTTTGATTAAATAACTGGGACTATAACCTAGCCAAGCTGACATATAAAACTGATCATCATTCATGTCAATTTATTTTATTAATTTTTTATTTTGAGATGGAGTTTTGTTTTTGTTGCCCAGGCCAGAGTGCAATGGCGTGATCTTGGCTCACTGCAACCTCTGCCTCCCAGGTTCAAGCGATTCTCCTGCTTCAGCCTCAGGAGTAGCTGGGATTACAGACACGTGCCACCAAGCTCAGCTGATTTTGTATTTTTAGTAGAGACAGGGTCTCCATGTCTCTGATGACCAGGCTGGTCATCAATTTATTTTTATAATCATATCTGTTGTGTTTAGAAATAAGTGCTTCTCAGGTATGAGGTGAATTTTTTAATAGAGTCAAACCAAAATTTTACAATTGTAATACACTGTGATAGAAATAAGCAGAGTGAGACATTTTTTTTTAGACCTAAGATATCCCCAAGTCCCCAGTGCTTCCCTGTTACCTCCAAAAACATCCAACCTAGTCCCAACCTACCATTCCCAATCCTTCCTTCTTTACTCCACACCTCCTCATTTGAGCTACTCAGATCTTTTATCATTCACTGTGGGTGCCATACCCTTCCATGGCATGTATAGCACATACTGTTGTACCAGCCTAGAATGGAGGGGAAATACCCAAATGAACGAGTGAGAGATTAAAAAAGCAGGAAGCAGATGAAGGAAGCACAGCCACGCAAGGTGTCATGGCTCCATGCGTGCTGACTACTGAGAAGAGCACACCAATGTCTTCATCCTCAGGCACAATCCTGCTGACCCTCCTAGTCACTGATTCAGAGTCAGGCCCCTAGCTCCTAGTGCTCTGCACAGCAGGTTGATACTCCAGACCCATAGAATTCCTGCCTGGGATCCAGGTGCTCTGCATTTCCTAGACAGGGACAGTGTGAGGGCTCCCGGTTTCAGAAGAGGTACAAGATCTCAAAGTTTGGTGATTACATAGCTAATGGGGTACTAAGGCTTCATTAAGGCTTTACAGAAGCAGCTACTCTAGAGAAGGTGATGAAGAGTTCAGTCAATCTTATTAGAGGCTCTGAAAGTGCTGGAAATATCCCTCAAGTTATCTGTCTCCCAGCTGAAGTGGGGGTCCACCCTAAACTTCCTTTTTTTGGTAGTCAGAGGAGTTATTTATGGCAGGAGAAACAGGGCCTCCTCTTCTCTGTGAGATGTCAAATAGGGCTGAATATTTTTACACTTGCAGTTAGAGTTTAGACAAGATTAGTTAAGATGTTTGAAATAGCATTAACTGCTGCTATTCAGGATTAAGCAACCCCAATTATGGGTCAATCCTTGAAATGATTAAAAGACATTAAACATCAGTTTTATTAGATGTCTAAGTACAGGAGAAGGGTCATGAATTAGAGACAATAATTCTTTTGGCCAGGGCTAAAGACAAACTTTTTCCATTAGAAATCATGTTGAAGCTCAACTGACTGACTCTTATGCCTGTGGTCATTAGTAAGTCCTCGGGGGCAGCATTTCTGATAGTTGAGGCCATTCTCAGTTTAGAGGAAACCCCACACAAGCAAATAAAAAGCTTAAGGCTCTGTTCACTGGGACAGCCCTTCTGTAGGATCCCAATCTCATGGTGACTCAACTTGGACAAGGTCAAATTTTTGTTCCTTATCCATTAAGGAGACTGCTGCCGATGGATCACTCTCTAGTGATAGAACTATATGGGTACACTGAACTCTAGGATGGAGTCTTTCTGCTCTTCTCTCCATCCCTGGTAGCAAGCACAGCACTTGATTGTTTTACTGAAGAGGCTGTTAGCACTATGGTTAAGAGCCATCTATGGGAGCTCAGACTTCAGCCTGGCCACCTTCTAGCTGCATGACCCACTAACCATGCCTCACCTTCTTCATCCATCCAGAGGTCCTGATAATTTTCTTCCCACTTTAGGGTGTTACATAGAATAAATGAGTGAGAATTGCCACATTTTATGTTTCTAAAACTCCATCTGAATTCAAGTTCTCACACACCTAGATGTGAGAGATCCAAACGTCTGCCTGACTTCAGGTGTTTCCTCTTCCTAGGATGGCACAAGAAAAATGTGTGGGGGAGGGAGCCGGTTAAACCGCACCTGCTAAGCAGGGAAAGAACCTCTGGACTAGTGGCTGACGTAATCATGACCTCTGAGATGTTCATTGTCCAAGTCCATTTTCAGGCCTGTTATTCCATCCTCTAAGCCAATACTAGAGTTTAGTCCCCCCTAACCGTTTCAGATAAGCCCCTGGGAAGTCCCAACACTGGTCCAGCCTCAGGAGCTAGGTTTGTCCTCCCTCAGAAGCAAGCAGGGAAAGAAACTGAAGACGCTAGTTTTAGTTAAATATTTGGGAAGGGTTTAGGCAAGTACCATGGCTTAAAGTCCGTAGAACTGTTTAAGGGAGATGTTTGGGGGCAAAAATCAAGCTGGTTTGAGGCAAAATGGTTGATGTCCAGTCATAGAGAAGTTTTTCTTTCCTCTGTGCTCAGAACACTGTGATGTTTGGCAACTCTGGGCTGGAAGCTTTGAGAGCATCTGTCATCCTGTGTCTAGTTCCCATGGTGAGCTGAAATAATCAGGCTGAGGCCTCATGGACAGCAGGTATGGACAGGTGGGAAAGGAGCAGGGAGGAGGCCCAGTGTGGTATGGAGGCTGCGGGACACAGACTGGTTGAAGAAACTTCCAGAAATACCTGGAGGGCACCTGGAGGACTATTAATTTTTAGCAGTCAGGTCTGCAGGGGCTCAAATGCCATAATTAGGTCATTTAAAGTAAATGTGATAGAACTTTATATTGAACCAAATGCTGGGCCAACAGGGACTATGGAAAAAAATGTTTTCAGATATTAAAAGAAGAATATGAATCTTCATTTTATGCACAGACAGGTAAGATCTAGGTAGTATATTCATACTCACATTTACAAATGGGTACATATTTCAAGCTGATAAAACAAGGATCTAGTCTCAAATTCTACTGATTCGGTGAGATACTAGGTGTCAATTATGCTCTATTCCAAAGCTAGGTTCTAGATCACCTAAACAAAAGCTCTAAAGGAAGTGAGAACACTGGTTTGAGGACTATACCCAACCCCATACCTCCAGCTTATAAAAGACTGCACAGGAGAAGTTTGAAATTGGCAAGCATGGTCTTGTATTCTGCCAGTCTCAAGCTGGCTGAAAGGGCACAGAGTACTCCTAAAGAATTCAACGTGTGTGCCTAGGCCCTGTGCCGCCTGCCTCCACTGAAAGAATAATCTGATGTGAGGCTGACCTTAGCAGCGTGACTTTAGCAGCCTGCTCTCCAGACAGCAGACAGTGCGGACCATGTGAGAGAGTCAGCTGTGAGTCTACCTGGGCACGGGGGGCTGGAGTCATCCCATCAGTAAGAAGCTGAATGTCATCTTCCAATTGCCCAGGCAGAAGAAAGGAAGAACAGAACTGTGGCTGAGGGACCCTAGCTAAAGCTGGAGAGGTGATATCTGAAAATGCCCAGGAAAAAGGTCATCTTCAACTTCTGCTTCACTTGGGTAGAAGAAATTAAAGGTATAATAGTGGTAATCAAATGAAACGCTTCTCATTCCTTGCCCCTTGTTCCTCCTTGCTCACCACCCTGCCTCAATTCAAATAATAAAACTATTCGAATCTGAAACCCGAAGCAAGGCGGACAAGGGAGGAGCTGGAAGAGATCCAGAGAGAAGCAGCCAACCTTATCCCACCTCCTTGACTGCAAGTTTCAGCCTGGGGGAGGGGAGGAGTTTTAATTTTGATGATATTCAAAATATCTATTATTATATTGGACAGGCCAATTAATGAAGGGAGACTGTTTTAGAGAATAATATGACCAGTTTTATTATGTTTTATTATGTGGGACTCACTAGAAAAAAATCATAAGACCTGCCCTAGATTTCATCGAAGTCATGGGGAGAAAACCTGTCCTACAGAATATGTTTGAAGGGCAGAGGCTGGTGAAGAGGAGGAAACATGATTTTTCACTGCACCATGGAACTCGTTTACTTAATGAAACTGGCTACATCCACCCACAGTCACATTCCTTATGTCCATTAGCTTAGCCCCTTCCTCACTTTCCTTATCTCTATTGTGTCCAGTTTCTGAAAACCGTACGTTGCTCTCCTTTGTTACTCTGCTTAACTCTCTCTGCCACATATGCAGGCACTCCTACAGCCCTTCCTGGCCTGGAGGCACTGCTCTAAACTTCTGCTTGCTTTGCTGGGGCTCCGAGATGCACCCTATCTCTCAGGATCACCCTTCCCTAGGATTGGTTCATGCCCTATATAATCCAGCTCTCGACTGGGGTTCACCTAAAGTGAGGACAGGGCCTGATTGGCTTTCTCTTCCCCCTCTTCCTCCTGTATTACTGCTAGACTTTTGTATCATGTCCAAGCCTCTCCAGTTGAAGACACAGATGGCCTTTGGGAAGTTTTCTAGAGCCCATGCTACAGAATTTTATTTTTCCTTTTTAAAATTTTTTGGAGAAGGGAGAGAAAAATTTTGCTTATTATATAGGCAGCACCTGTTTAACATGCATCCCTAATTTCTGGTGTCATAACTAATTATTTGATAGCTCCGAGAGGAACTTCCCATTCATTATATGTCATTTAGCAGCAAATAACTTAAAGCAAAGCAATAGTTCGACAAAATATATGCTGCATTAAGTTGGATGTGAAGTTATGAGGGGAGAGAAACAGACAACAGACAACTCTCACACTTTAAAGTTTTAAAAATATATTTGTTTAAAATAACTAATTGCTGTGAGTGCCAGTAGATTTGCAAAGGTGTGGGTTGTCAGAATCTGAATGTTCTTATCTCTTCGGTCACCCTACTGCCAAATTACTAGGAAATATGATGAGAACACGCTTTATAGTCAAGAAGGTGATTTTCAAGAAATAAGACTAATGTTGAGGTTAAATTGATTTATTGAAAATCTGGAATAAACACTTTCTTAATTTTCTTATGGAGAGCCCTGACCTCTGGGAATAAAAGATTTTGGGTTTTGTTTTTTTTTCTATCCACCCTAAATTACCTGTCTGATCGTAAAGAGGCTTTTGTGGCACATAATTATTTTATCTAAAGACATTCTGAGGTTTTTTTTTTTTTTTGGTTGTTTTCTTCTTGTATCTCCTTATAAAAATATTCAAATGGTAGACCCTGGGTTAAAGGACTTTCTATTAGGTTAACATATTAGATTGCCAATATATTATTTTTTTACTTACAAAAGTGTCAGTTTTATGCAGTTGAACTTAATACTGGTCTTGAAGCCAGTTACTGGCCAAAGTATGAGATAAACCATCTTTATTTATAGACAACAATCATATAATCCTCGATTTCTACTGATTCCCGCTATAGCTTGCTGGTTTAGTAGCCATTTGAGCTCAATATCATTAACTATAAATACCTCAAGCAGCAGACATAATAGGGATTTGAGAACATGGCTGGTACAGTAGAAAACAAAACTGTCAAAACAACCAGTTGAATATCTTGTCTCAACACTAAATTGGGCTGGTTTACACACCTAATAAGACCAATCATGTTCCAACTGGTCAGAGAGAGGATCAAAAGCCAACTCATTACAAAGTGGTCTGTTCAGTGGTCAGCAATAAATCTACTCAATATGGTTGTGAACTTGGTTGAGTTGAGCATCAAAAACTACTTATGGTGGGAGCGCTGATGGTAAAAGGACAAATCTGCTGGAGTAACTAGAGTTTCTCATTACTCACATATTATCACCATTAGCAGAAATGGTGGAAAGCTCTTAACTGCGAGTTTCTCATCTTACTTGTTGAGAATAATCACTTGTACCCAAATTCAGACATTGTTGCCTTGGTACTAACATACTGGAATGGTAGAATTCAAAGAAGCAGATAATCTGGAAGGAAATACAACTATGGCTAACAATGGCTACCTTCTCCAGGTGCATGGAGGAATCATACCTGCCAGCTTCTCTGAGAGAAGAAGGGGTACTGGATCCTGAATTACAATTGAAGCTCATTCTTTCACAAACAGCAACAAGATAAATGAGGGTCAAATAATCTAGCACTGTGTGAAATTTCAAAACTCAACACTTCCACCCAGAGTTAAAGATGGTCAAATAGAGAAAACAGAAGAGTGAACCAAAGTTCAATTGGAAGTAGAACCACTAAGATAAAGATAGATTGATATCTCATAGTTATATGTATGTGTGTATATCTATAAAATAGCTATAAATACATATAAATATAATATATGGCTATATCTACATGATATAGTTATAAGTTAGTTATCAATAGATATATAGATCTATTATATATAGATATAACTATAATTATAGATATAACTATATAGTTATATAACTACACATAGATATAACTAGTTATATAGATACACACAGATATATAGATAACTATATATTTATGTAACTATATGGATAACTATATATATATAAAACCATTACATATAACTATATAGTTAATATCAACTGAATACATAGATCTTGAAGCCAGTTACTGGCCAAAGCATTAGATAAACCATCTTCGTTTATCGACAACCATATAATCCTTGATTTCTACTGATTCTCCCTATGGCTTGCTGGTTTAGTAACCATTTGAGCTCAATGTGTCTATCTACCTATCTATACTTCTCAATAAATAGGTTCATCTTAAGTGGAAACGTGTAAGTCGTAGAATTCTAAGACATATGTTCAGCCTAGCCAAGTGTTGTGCTGAACTCCTATTAACCACAACAGAGAAGGCACCAGTTTTAAGAGACCTATTAGGAGACCCAGAGCCAGCAAATGAGACATGGGGTTTTATTAGGAGCTTACATACAGGGGAGAGGGTCCTGTGGCGGTGGACTGGTCAGAAGAACCGCCTTATGCACAGAAATGGCCCAGTGGCATTGGGCTGGATGACATATTTGCATGGCCCAGACTGGGCAGGAAAACTGTAACCACTTGCAAGCAGCATGCATCTTGTAGAGCATTTTTAACTTAACACCCTTCCCCTAATGACCTCCACTGGCAACCTTCATTTCACACAACACTCAGGGCCCTCAAACCTCTGTACTGCCCATGTTCCACAGAACGGGTCAGGGGCTCAGATGTTCCTCATAGACAAACGATGAAGTTCTGAGTTTGCTAATTTTGGATTCCCTATCTTAAAACACACACTCAGGTGCGTCTGCCAAACAGGGTCGTTCTAAGGGTATGCTTAAGTTATTGCTATCAGGTGCATTTACCCTACACCAAGATGACACACTACAAATCCATCTGGGGAAGCCTGATTTTCACGTATTTACCCAATGTTATCTGCTAGTATGTATTCCCTGACCATACTGTGCTGTCCTCTGGATACAGCCAGGGAGAGGAGAGAGAGCAAAGAAAGGGTGAGGGGCCAACCAGCTCTGCCTCACCTCTGCAAACATAACATTTTAAACTGCTCTAAGACAAGCCGAGAAAGAAGTCAGTAAGCCTAAGGCTATTGGAATGGGCAGAACATCTATTCTATTGCTGAGACAAATGAGCAAAGACGGGCTTCCTATACAAGTCAAACAATTCAACACGAGTTTTGGTGTTAGTTATCAGAGCATACAGACTTTGTGTGGTTATGATTTCTTTCTAACCTGGTCCTGAGATCTCTTTGTTGAGAGTGGCCATAGCTGATATAGTCACTCTCAAGAAAAGTCCTAAGTGAAGGGGGAAAGTTAGGTTTTGGTGTGTTACTCAAGTGAGACACGACGAGGTAGGAAAACCAAAATGCATGAAGCAGAAGAAATGTATTACTTACAAATCCCAGAGAGGTTGAGGAGGCCGACGGAATGTCCGAAAGCAGCAGGGAGTGCGACCAGGGGCGAGGAGCTCAGCAGAGAGGAGACCTGTGGGACTAGGCCTTTATTAAGGTCCGTGGATGTCCTGTAGGCCTTTTCCTGGCGGGTGTGGATTGGCTAACTTAAAGAAAACACGTGCAAAGAGTCACATGACTCTTACATTGACCATTGGGTTTTATCATGAATAGCAGCTGTAGGATGCCTTGGGTTTGGGGTTGGTGAGATGAGGAACAACCGGGAGGTGTCACACTCAGCCACTAGAGGGCAACGTTGAACTAGGCCAAAGGTGATGGGGCACGACTAGGTTTCAAATAACTTATGTGAGGCTTAAAGCAATGACTTTATTAACTAATTTATGACAAGATTTCAGAATTCCAGCAGAGCGACTGTCTATGAAGGCAGTGTGTTTCGAGAGAAAGTCCTAGCCTGGCAGACCAGGACTTGCGACTCCTCCATTTCTAAAGCAATCACCCAGTCCTGGTGACTTCACTAAATGAAGGTGAGTGCTAATAGATTCAGCCCCCACAAAGGGGAATGATTCTGGTCACCCTTCTCAGAATCAGGTGTGTTCACCGAAGAAGGTGGTTAAGTGTGGGCGTCCCTGTGATCTAGGTGCAAGCAATTGGCTGATTAAGAACCGCCTCTTCAGGCCCCAGAAATAAGCCTTTGAAAGCTCTCTCATACAGTGCTGCCCTGTGCTCTGATGATCTTGGGAAAAGGGGAAATTTTCCAAGGAGGGATTTTATTTGTAGTTATCCCAGATCACCAGAGTAGAGGCTTCTGTATTTGGCCCTAACGAAGAAGAATGCATACCACCCAGAGAGCTTGGACTCTGAGCAAGATGAAGTATGCAGACATACCTCTGCGTGGTCTCCCTTTGGAAAGGAGGGGAGCGTGTTGTAGTTGTCTGTATCAGGCAAGATAATAACTTTAAAAGAGTATAAAGCAAAATGGCAATACCTGGGTGCTAGGTTGCCTTGTGATGAACTGTAGTGGATTTGGATTGTTTTTGTCTGTCCAATACTTTTTCCTCTTTGGGAGAATTGGCTCTTCCCATAATCTCTATGACTGAGTGGGACCCTCACAGCACAGACCTCTTCTTGGTCATAGCGATGGGCACAGGATCCAAGATATGTTCCACTGATCAATTGATCTATCTTTACATCTACCTTTCTAACTACTTACTTATTTATTAACTATCTATATATTTACCTCTCTTTCCATCTTTGTATTTACTTCTCTTTCACCTATCTACCTACAGATAAAAATGGATGTAGACGAAAGTGTGTTTATATATGAAAAATAATGTTACCAGAGGCAACAAATTCCCTTCAACCAGCTTGAATTTGGTTTCTGATATTTGTATCTAAATGGAGTTTGATTAATTCCACACTCTTTGTCCCAGTTTTGCTTACATAGTATACAATCTCAAAAATAAAGCAAAGAGTATCATTCTCTTCCTTTCCTTTTAAGATAACAGGCACACGGAGAGTTTAAGTAAAATACTCAAGGCCATGCAGCTTTTAAGTTGCTGACCTGGGATGTGAGCTCAAGCCTGTGTGACTCAAGCCTTAGCACATTTCTTGTGTGCCAATCTTTTTTTCCTTTCTTGGTATCATGATAAATACGACATTTCATGGACTCATTGGCAAAAACCACCTGGTTTCACAAATAAAAATGAAGCCTGTGGAGGCATTGTGCAGAAAAAGCAGAGTGTTTGGACATTCAACTATTTTTTAAAAGAGAAAAAGTGAATTTAGCCAGAATCATGTTAATAAATATAGTTTTATATTAATAGCACCTTACATCTGTGCATCTCTATTTTACAGAGCACCGTGATATATCCTTCCTTTCTCAGTAAATTATTTAAATTACTCTGGTAAGCTGGCAGAGTACTCGTTATGATTGCAGAGAGGCCATGTGTTCTGGGCTCAGAGAGGCAAGGTACTTTGCCTAATGTTTCACAGCTAGGAAGAGATAAAAGCAAGACTTGGGCCCAAATCTTCTGACTCCAAGCTACAGTTCTCCAATTAATGGGAAAAATGGCATTTCTAACCCAGTGACCGTTGTGAGATTATTCTATGTGTGGTATTTTAAACCCTGCTAGGTAATTTAAGTTAAAAAATGGTTCTTTTCTTGTTTCATGGAAAGACGTTGTTTCTGTCTTCTATCTCTTCCTCTCTGAAGCCCTTATTTATCCCACATAACCATGGACCCGAATGTTAATCCCAGTCACAATGATTGGATATATATGTTGATTTCTATGTGCCTGACTGTTAAACGCCAAATAAAAGCATTATCACACTCCCAAATTCTTGTTGCTCAAATTCATACCCCTTCTTTCTATTCTTTTTTAAAAGTCCTGATGCAATTCTGATCATGTGGGTCCCTTGTTTATAAAATTCAAGGTCTTCTTTGCATGGCATCTCACCCCTCACCCAGTGCGATTCTGAAGCTCAGCCAGGATGGGATCCTGGTCCATGGAGGTCTCAGGTGAGTGACAGAAATATCCTGGGATCTGGGTTTTCTGAGATGCCATGGTCAGCACAGCTGCAGAGGGAGGAGGAGAAGATCATGCAGGCCCTTGGCAGCCAGTGAAGGACAATGGGCTTATGTGTAAACATCGTTGACAGTGGACTGGAGTGGCAGGCAGATGGAGGAAGGGGAAAGGAACACAGCCAAGAGAGTGCGTGGAAAAATGCCACAAGTGCCTAGACAAGATGCCTGCAGCGCCAGGAGCAGCCAATCTTGGTCTCCATTATACCCAACTTGGTTTGTGGGATCAAGGTTGATGGGGGGGGGGGGGGGAATGCTCTTACTCAAATGAATAATAAGATATGAAAATACACGATTTTGCTTTAAAATATCTACAAGAAAGAAAACATTTTAAAATGCACTTTCTCCATAACCCCCAATTTAATATTAGAAAGAATGGTAATGTGCAAAGAGTCTGAATTTTAACATTAATAAAATTAAATGGGAATTTGATTATGCTGTGTTACAGCTACACATAATGTTCTCAAGCATAACTTTTGCAAATCTGTTAATTCCACTGGTGATTAGATATGTGCATTTCAACACATCTTGCTGCCCTTTGAAATCTAGTACAATCAAGATGTTAGATTGTAAGTTATTTTCTGGTTATTAAGATGCATTTCAATCCTCATCTTTAATCAACTGAAGATTCACAAGATGGCTTTGATTCGCACGCTGGGGTGTGTGTGTGTGTGTTGTGCACACCTCAAATTGATGTGCTGTCTCTCTCATTTCCTGCATCTCAGGATGTTCCCTCCGGTGTATGTTATTAATAAGGAATCTGTGTTCAGTTTCATGCACTTAAAAATGGGAGGGGGGGGTGTTGGAAGGCTCTTTACATCCCTAAATCCTAGGGGGAGCCCCGTGGCTTGGCCCCTCCTGTCAGAGTCTATAAGGGAAGGCAGAACTCAGCGAGGCGGAGGGAACACAGCCAGTTGGTAGATAACGCCTGGCTGCCCTCTGACCCTCGGGTTAAACTGCTGTCTGGGCTGCTCAATCTGGTAAGCCGAGTTCCAGGGAGGGAGAGCTGCCAGTTATCTGTCAATGCGCCAAGACATGGACTTCATTACAGAGAGGCACAAGGACCAAATCTTCCTAATGACCTCTTTCAGGCCCCCCTCTCTCTGCAGCACTGAGGCCATTCTAGTATATACAATTTAGGGAGTTTCCAAATCATCGAGGAGCTGGTGGCTTCTCTGGACCTTCCAGGGAAAGTAAAGGAAGGAGGTAACCTGTTTCTGGAACATTCTATTTCAGGCCTTCATGTGGTTATGTAAGCTGAGAGGATGGTGAGGCATATTCCCCCAAAGAGCTGCTGTCAGCATGAAGGACTCTGCAATTTTGTGGTTTAAATAAGCGGTGTACAGCGCCTCCACCAAGGATTTCAGTCAGGAGTAGAGGGATGGGAAGGAAAGACAGGACACTTTTATGTCGGATGCCACTAGAATATACACAAATACAAAGCAATCTGTTGAGAGTGAAGAGGACACACACAGAGACTGTGAGTACGCACAAAGAGAGCAAGGGAGAAGTGAGAGAGACAGGCAGAAAGAGACACGAGGACAGAGAGACATGCAGAGAAAGGCACACAGAGCTGACAGACATAGCAACAGTAGACACAGAGACACAGATAGATGCAGAGAGAGGTAGAGACACAAATGCACAAAGGGAAAAAGAGATGGAGACAGGCAAAGAAACAGAGAGGCCCACAAAAAGGGAAGCAGAGAAAGAGGAAGAGACCGGCTGCCAGACAGACCAAGAGAGACAGAAAGATGCAGTCCGGCTGCAGAGCTTATTTAGGGTTCCAAGATGGACACTCGTGTGTCCCTAGAAAGCAGGACTCAGCCATTGGGTGGGCTGTGGAAAGGAATGTACCCCGACCCCCGACCCACACTACAAGGCTCTCCGCTGAGGATGGAAATTTGGCTGAGCTTTGGAGAAGGAGCAAGGGCTGGCTGGGCATGCAGGGGTAACAACGGTGGTAGAGATGAGAATTGCTGTTTGGTTGAGCTGAGGAGGCAGACACATGTATGAGCTGCTTCTCTAATATAAGTGCTTCCACCATCCTCCTTGGAGGGCTGTCTTCTTTCCTCTCCTTTTCTCCTCCCACCGCCAGTCTTTCTGTTCCCTTCTTTCCCTTGTTCCTCCTTCTGTGGAGCTCCCTTTGCTAGTATTTTGATTCACTCACTCTACAAATATTTTCTGACAACCTGGCTATGTGGTTCTCAGCCTTCTGGACACTGGAAACAAATCAGTGAGATGAACCAAGTTCGGACTCTCCTTAATTAAGAGTTTTGCTGTCTGGGTGCCCCAAGCATTGTACATGATGGTCACCAGAGTCACAGTTCGCATTGAATGAAGGAGGCCAGAGGGCTCTGGAAGGGAACTTGCATTGTGGTTGCAGAGCTGAACATCAGGCATGGGAGAGAAGAAGTTCCCATTCCCAGGCCAGAGGGCCAGTGTGTTTCATTCATTCATGTACCAAGCACTTATGCATCATCTACTACACACCAGAAACTGTGTCAGATGCTCAGGCAATTCAGTGTCAACAAGTCCAACATGATTGGAATTTAGACAATGGGTTTTTTCACTATTCCCCTCAACTAATGAGCAGATGCTAAAGCAGGAAGCAGGTAAACTGAGTCAAAACTCAGTGCTGTTTGCCGGTGACTCATGAAGGAGAGAAGGCCAGGCGCTGATGACCTTTATTACCTCATCCAAGGCTATCCTGCTGTTGAACGTTTTAACTAAATGTCCCCATACTTCACGGGAAAAACCAGCAAGAACAACTCTGTAGGCTTCCGCAGCTTTTGTACAAGAATTATACGATTCTTAGTAAAATGCAGCTGAATTATGAGAA
Organism: Pan troglodytes; assembly: GCF_028858775.2. Lineage (NCBI taxonomy): Eukaryota > Metazoa > Chordata > Mammalia > Primates > Hominidae > Pan > Pan troglodytes. The sequence goes on from NC_072414.2 coordinate 86,388,918, forward strand.
AAATGAGTTCCCAGGAACTCTAGTTTGGTCCCCAGCTGAGGCTGAGATTAGAGCCACTGGGCTGCCTGCTTCCCAAAGCCACCCAAACACACAAATGATGGCTCCTCAGAGGACAGCGAGGCATGCAAATTAAATGAGCCCTCCTTTTCCTGGAGACATTATCTTTTTCACAATCCTGTCATGTTCACTTAAGCTCTGTTTAAGCTTGGAGTTAAGGGCTGTGGCATGGTCTTGACACAAGTCGCATTTTGGCCTCTTTCTGGGATGTGGGAAGTCACAGTTCAGTAGGTGGTGCTGTCGGCCTTTGAGTCAACCTCAGACTGTCCCCTGGCCTTAAACTAGGGCAGTCTCAGGGCGGAAGAGAGCACTTGTTGTATTAAATACTCCAAATGTCATTGCAACATAAAGGAATGTGCTGTTTCATTAATAAGGTTTTCAGGCACAAACTCAGCCAAATATGACAATTTTTCTATATTCTTCTAGAATTGTTTTCTTATATCACACAGGCATTTGTTTATACATTCACTTAATCAGGCCACAGATGTGTATGTTGAGCTGTTCCTCTGTGTCAGGAAATGTGAAATTTTTTTTCTGAGATTCAGTTAAGAGGAACAAAGAAAATATATAAAATCTGATCCCTGGTACCTAAAACCTTCAAACTAGTATTAATAAAATGGATTAATAGAGTACCTATCATACGTTGGCTACTAGGCATTTGATATGCATATATTATTCCTATAATCTTCTAAGAATTTCCACTTTCCAGCTGTGCAAATGGAGATTTTGAAATATTAAATGACTTGCCCCAGATTGCACAGCTATTTAAGAGGCTAAGAGGACTTTGAGGCCAAGTCTATGACCTTAAACTCAATTTCCTTTCCATTGCAATAAGATTATAGCACCAGGAATACTGTAAAACAGGAGAGGCTCTGGTGCACAAAATTTAAGGACTCACCCCCTCTTACCCTGATAAGATATAAGCAGAGATGAAGTAGCAGCAAGAACAGAGATCTTGGAGCCTGCCTTTTTGTCTTTGACTCCCAGAGTCTCCTTTCATTAGCTATGCAATGTTGCACAAATTTCTTGATTTCACGGTATCTCAGTTTCTTCATCTGTAAGATGGGGATAATAACAGTACAAGGCACACAGAGGTATTGTGGGGAGTAAATGAAATAATGTATGTAAAGTGCTTAGAGTACTAATGAACACATATGTAAGTATTAGACACTCTTATTTTTATATTATATTAAAATAATTACATGGAATAGCTATATGTGAGAAATCCCCTCTATGCAATTTAGCTCTACAGTTCAGAGGGGAAAGAGCGCTTCCAAATACAATAACCTTGGAGGTTGCATTTGGATTAACTTTTGACATGATGAAAGGATTTTGACAACTGGAGGTAGTGATATTTGTAGCAACAACATCCTCTCTTTCTTTAGTCCTTACTTTATGTCACGTGCTCTGCTGAGTCTTTTATATTCATTTTCTCATTTAATACTTGCAAGAATTCTATGAGGTCAAGACTTTCTGAGCACCTTCAACTGAGTCAGTGTTCTCTCTGCCCAAGACTGCCTCACTAATAAGCGGCAGGATAGAGTTAGCTCCAGGTCTGCTACATCTCCAAATCCATTAGCTCCTGGGCAGACCATAGAGTGGAGAGGTGCAGGCGAGATCTGAAGTGAAGTTGACTTCCCAGTGGTTGTACAGACGCTCTTGGCTAACTTGGAGCAGGATGAGAAATCCACTTTAGCACGTGTGGTGTGCCTGTTGGGAAGTGTAAGAGAAAAGAGCTGAGAGCTGGGGTGGGCCAGAACCTGAACTTAAAGAATCTTCAAGGCCAGGCTAGAAAGTTTGCATGTTAGTTGGTACTGAATAGAAAACCATTGCAATTCGGGGATTGGGAATAAGCAAGTATGTTTGCCAGACACAGTTATATGATAATTGAAAAAGAGCTTGAATGACCTATAGTTCGGTCATACTTACATTTTAGAAATGGACAATTTAGGATTAAATCCCCCTATAATCTTATATTGTTGGAACTATAGGGTTATTTTTATCTGTCCTGGGAGAGGCTGTTTGGAATTTTAGATGAGTTAAGCAAAAAGGTGCTAGGGAAATGTGAAATTTTAAAATGCCAATTGGTTATATTGAATTACTTGCCTTTGGCTCTTCATTTCTACCTTTTTCACTAATTCAAATGCATGTACCACCTAGGGAAGCATTTTGAAAATGCAGCCAGCCATTCTTTCATGATAGCATGAGCTACGGCACTTCTATAGTGCCCAAAGAAAATTATACTCTGAACGTGGAATTTAACTCTAAATGGAGACCTCCTTATGATCCAGAAAGATCTATCTACAATGCTTTTTCTTGAATATGTAAGCACCTGAACCTCTCTTCACTGTCATCCAGAAAGTTATATTAGGATGTAAGGGATTTCTGCTCCTCTTTTCTGTTCTAAATTAATCTTACCATACACCAGGAGCAGGGCGAGTAAGTGGCAGGAGACAGGGACCCATTCTCCAGCTATTTCAGCAAAGCGTGCTGCAAAAGAGAATTCTTAGTTATAGCACTTGTGGTTTAGTTATTGTTTTAATGAGCCTTTGCTGTGTAACCACAGCACCATTATGACCCGGCCACACCACAAGAAAAGGAAGTTCCCGTAAGCCGCCTCCTCACTCATCTTTTCATGTTGCTGGAAGTCAGCTCCTCTTGGCAGTGTGCGGCTTGGGCTTCCGGAGTTGGCTGGGTCTTTGTGCTTATCAGCGATACCCTCCTGTCTCCCATCCCTCCCTCTCCCTCTTCCTTCTTCCTCCAAATTGCCAGGCCTGAAGTATCAAGGAGAGAAGGCGAAAGGGAGTGTAATGAATCACATGTCTCAGGCCCGAACCGTTGTGGAAAGAAATGCTGGCCAGGAAAAGGCAGCACGCCACTGGGATGAGAGGGCCCCCTTTCTCCTCCTGCCTTTGTCTGTCTTAAATAGAAACAGATATTTTTCACATGACTTTCCCAAGAGACCACAGTTATTAAGAAAGTGCCAATAGTATATTTAAGAAAAATCGCACTCAGTGAGGAAGTGTGTGTGTGAATTGGTATGAAACTGTACAGTGGGATTTCATGCACCTTTGTGAAAATTTGTTCTTTGAATTAGGAGAATGAGCTGGATATCCCAAAATAGAAAACAGGGATTCCAGAGCCCCAGGTTTTCTGTCACTTTTGATACACCACCAGGTGACTTTTAATGACTCGTTCCGTGGTACCTGACTCTGGTCTTCCCATGTGAGCACACGGCTGTGTGGTATAAACTTGACCCCTCCACTCTGCTTGGTTCTGCGTCATGGTGAAAAACGTGGCCTTCAGAGTTCTATGAACCTGAATTTAAATCCCAGTCTCACCATTCTCTAATGGTGTGATATGGGTCAGTAATTTATGAGCCTCAGTTTTCTCAGGTGTACAACAGGGAGCTTAATACCTGTGGCATTAAAATTTTGTGGCAATTAAATAAAACAACATGTGTAAAGTACCAGGTACATAGTAGCGGCTTAATCAATAATAACTGTTCTCCTCCTCCCATTTCTTCCTCCTTTTCTTCCCCTTCTTTGTCTGTTCTCTTTCTCCTTCTCCTCCTCCTCCTCCTCCTCCTCCTCCTCCTCCTCCTCCTCCTCCTCCTCCTCCTCCTCCTCCTCCTCCTCCTGTTTTGGTAATTCTGGGAGCTGTGTGGAGCATAACACTGTTTCTGCATCCTGCCATGAGGAGGTCTTGGCCAAATGTAATCTTCCTGGGCATAGCCATATGCACATAGCATCAGCTTTCCAGTAAGAGCTTCTCAGATGAACTCAGAGGTCCGTGTATATCCCTAATGGGAAGAGAGGCTGGAAATACAGCGCTGGTCTGATTCTTTGACAGTTTCCCAATTCCTAGGGCTCCAGCCATACCGAGTCTCCTTCCCTGTACATGGGCAGCAGGTGGAGGCTCAGAGGATAGTAGGCCACACACTTCTTTGAAATACTGTAATTTAGAATGTAGAAGTGAAACATATGCCACTAACCATCATGATACCTTTTTGTCTGTGTACTAAAAACTAGAATTTTTTAGAAAGAAATATTACAGTAGGAAGGTTAGGTTTAAATCAATTTGAGGCAGAAAAAAAATGAGGAACCTCTTCTTTCTTTCAACAAAGATCCACTGTACACCACTCATGTACCAGGCAGTGGTGACGTAGTGAAAAACAAGATAGCCACGGCCTCTGCTTCCATATCTGTGGTCCTTAAAGATGGCCAAGAATTTTCTTGACACTCTGGGCTGGCTCTGTGACTGCTTTGGTCAACAGCGATGTGGTATCAGTATATTAGTCTCCTGGAGCTACCATAGCAAAATACCATAGACATGGGGGCCTTAAAAACAATATTAATTGTCTCACAGTTCTGGAGGTGGCAAGTCCAAGATAAGGTGTTAGCTGAGTTGGTCCCTTCTGAGGCTCTGAAAGAGACTCTGTCCAGTGCCTCTCCGCACATCCTGATGGTTTGCTGGCCATCTTTGGCTTGTAGATGCATCATTCCATCTCGGCCTTGATCTCTGCATGGCATTCTCCTTGTGAGTCTTTGTATTGTCTTCTCTTTGTGCACATTTGTGTCTCTGTCACAATGTACCCTTTGTATTAAGGACACTAGTTACATCGGATGAGGCCTCACCCTAATGACTACCTCTTAACTTGACTATATTTACAAAGATACTATTTCCAAATAAGGTCATGCTTTGAGGTACTGGTAGTTAGGATTCCAATATGTCTTTTCAAGGGGACACAATTCACTCCTAACTGTCAGACCAGCCCTTAAGAGATTGATGACTTCTTCTTCTTGTCTTGAACACTTGCATTTGCAAATTAGCCACCCTGTTTTGAGGAAGCCAAAAGGCTTCATGGGGAGGCCCATTTGGAGAGGACCTGAGGCCCTCTGGCCAACAGCCCTACCTCAGTTCCCAGCAAGGACTGCCAGCTGTGTGAGTGAGTTATCTTGGAATAGATAACTCACTTCCAGACCTCAGTGGAGCTAACACAGCTGCCCTGTGTATAACAGTCACGTGCTACTGCTAATGAGCCTGACCCAAATTGCATATCTGTGAGCAAAGCAAATGTCTGTTATTGTTTTCAGCCACTAAGTTACATGAGAATAGGTCACCATAACAATATCCTTGAAAGCAGACATTACACAAGTAGTTGTGTGTGACAAGTGTTGGAAAGGAGAAGTACAAGACGCCGGCAGGGAGTAAACAAGACAGCTTAGCCAGTCTTGCACTGGTCTGCTTTGTTACTAAGTAAATGCTCTTCTGTGCAGATCAATTGGAGGTGCTTTACTAGTTTGGCATTCCTAGCAAAAGGCATATTTGTTCTTGCCTACCTGGCTTTCTGAGATGCATTTAATTTGAAAACACCTTCACTCTCTTTGCATCTGTGTTTCCCCTTTGGGAAGTGGGAAGGGTGGGAAAGCCCGTAAGTGGGTGATAACAGCTCCCATCCAAAGAGAACTCCATTTACTTTCATCTCCTTCATAATGGCACAGAAAATGGAGCATAAAAATACCCCGTGGAAGGTTAAGTGCTCTGTACTAACAGTGGAGGATATGGAGGAGGCAATGAAGCGAAGGTCGGAATGAACAGGGAGGGGTGAGTTCACATGTGGGTGGTTTCTTTCTTTTCTTTCTTTTTTTTTTTTTTTTTTGCCTCCTCTTTTACTACTGTTCAAATGAAGCTATGTGATACAACACTTAATAATAAAGGGAAATTGCACAGCAGATAGGCAAGGATGACCGCTTTTGACAGGAGTCCCTATCAAATCAGGTAATCCAGAGTGGTGTGCTACATTCAGCAAACCAGAACAAGGCCATCTTGTCTTCTAAGAAAACCTGAGGCCAGGTTTATATTCCAAGTCTGTTGTGAGGGATGGGCAGAACCGGATGGGGCTGGGTCCAAGGGGTCATTCTGTTCAACATCTAGGACAGCTGTGTTGGACAATGGTGTGCTTTTAGTTTAAGGAACCCGGGGTCCAGGCTTGGGATGGCATTGGAGCTTTAGACGTGGTTTCCTTGGTTCATTCACTCAATGAATACTGAGTGCCTTATATATGCCAGACATTGACGTAGGTAGGCAATGAATAAGTCACACAAGGACTCTGTTCATGTCACAGATTCATTCTAGCAAAGAGAGTGGCACAAATATAACAGACATATATGTATATATATATAATTTTAATTATAATAAAGTGACAAGTGGAGGGTAAAACTGTCAGTCTTTTTATTCAAAGACCTTTCATTCTAACCCTGATATTTCCTTAAGTGACTTAAATAAACTCCAAATGACTTCTCATGGCATTTAAGATCCTGCACAATCTAATTCCTACTATACTTCCAAAATTATTTTTTTTCTCCTTTCATCATTCCTCAGGACACACCCGTACACTTCAGTGTTGTGAAGCATAGCTCTGGTGTCAGACTGCCTAGGTTCAAATCTCAGCTATGGCACTCATTAGCTATATGACATTAGGTAAGTTACTCAGCCTCTCTGAGCCTTAGCTTTGACTTCTATAAGATGAGTAGAATATGATTGCTATCTCCCTGGGTGATTGTGAAAATCAGATGAGATCATGGATATGAGAGGGCAGCATTCATACTAAAGTAAGATATGACTTACTTGCAAGTATTAATGACTACATTATAATAAAAGTTTATGTGTGTATTCATATATACATATTCTATATTTAATCTAACAGTGACTCTATTCTGAGTCAGAATATATCTTAATGCCACATAGTAAGCCTTAGACTGTGCCTATTTTACTATTCATGCACAGTGGATAGATGCTGAATAAAATATAGTCAACTCACTGGTGTCTTGCGGTGATGGCAGAGATCCTTAACTAGGAGGAATGCTGTTTCAGAGGGCTCAGAATGGGTAATTAGGAGACTGTCACAAGGAAGCGGTGAAGAACTGCACTCTTTAGCTTAAAGAACTGCAGTTGGGAGCCATATGATGAGAATCCATGTGTGCCACTTGGCAACAGTAGAATTCCAAAACAGAGTGATCTTTAAAGATTCCCTCCCCTTGCAGCTGGGTGGAGAGGTGGTCTGGGCTGCTCTGGAAACAGCGGTGAGCCTTTTATCATTTAAATATTATTCCATTGGGGGCAGAAAAGGGGGACAAAATACTGAAAATAAAAGTTAATTAAAAAATAAAATCAAGAGAAATGTCTCTCAGAGGCCACCTCTGGTACAGAGACCACCTGTCATTAAGCATTTTCCTGTCTATAAACCCGAGATTGGAAGCTGATCGACTCTTCTCTTGTTTAATTTTTAATGCCTCCTGTCTGGTCTCTGTGGTAGCTATTATAGACAGAGGCTGTCACATAGATATGTACCTTGCCCAGAGAAAAAGTGATGCTTCCCACTACCAGAACTGATATCCACTGGGCAAAACCTGCAGTGGGATTTATTACTTGCCTTGGAGAATTTGCTCTTGAAGTGATGCAAGTCTCTCCTCTCCTTGTGGGTGGATTAGTATAATAATAGAGGAAGAGAATGTCGTTGAGAAAAGAGAATAAATGGCGGCTCCTCAGCAACAGGGTATCTTCAGATCCTAATTTTCACCTTTCTGGTTCCTTGGGTCACTCATTCAATAGAAATTTATTGAGCATGTACTATGTGCCATGCATTGTTGTATGTACTGAGGTCAAAGCAACAAAGTCAGAGAAAAATCTTTATTCTTATGAACCCCACAAGACATTCTATTGAGGAAAGGGAGAGAATAAATACTTTAACAAATAAGAGTGCTGGGCCATTTTAAATGATGAAAGGGCAAAGAAAGTAAAAGCTGGAAATATGGCACCCTGGGAAGTGGGTAGGAAAGGCCCCCTAAGGAGGTAATGGTTAAGTAATAAGGTGAGTGATGAGGAGCAGCCAAGAAGGCAAAATCACATGGAATGGCATTCCAAGAAGAGGGAATGGCAAACACAAAGGCCCTGAGTTGGAGATGAGCTTAGCTTCTTTAAGAAGCAGAGGCATTCGCTGCGTTAAGAGAAGGGACTTCAGGCTTATGATGAATACAGGCAATTGAAGGTGCCAGAGGACTTTGAGAAACCTGTAAAAAGGGAGAAGATTTGGCTCTGAGATTAGGTTTCAAACCTGGGATGCAAACATTCAATTACAGCCTCATTTTGGCGAATGTTAAAGAAAAGTGTATGAGATCATCTTTCTTGAGTGGATTCACTCAGTCGTGCTCCCTAGACATGACCTTCATGGACCTGTTGCCTTGGTCTCCAGGGACCCGTTCCCTCCTGACTATATGAATGCAGTGGTCTCTATACTGGGAGCCATTTCTCCTTCCATCACTCCAGGCCCCAATATTCCATCTTCCTTCTGCTTCCCTATCACCTTCCTAAAACACACCCGATAAAGCCTCCCTCCCATTCAATAGTGGCCTTTGAATTTCAACAGGAAGAACTAGCTCCTTAGCACCACACACAAGACACTCACAGTCTGCCCTCTGCACACCTGGATTCCACGTGGCTGCCCACCACTTCTCCACAAGCACCCATGCTTACAAAGAGCCACCTGCATCCTGGCAGCCCCCAGCACCTTGACTTCGGCTCTTCCCTGGGCTAGACGGCTCATCCTTTCCCTCAACAGGAGGAGACGCTTTGTTTTTTTGTGTTTTTGTTTTTTTTTTTTTTGAGTCAGAGTCTCACTCTGTCACCCAGGCTGGAGTGCAATGGCGCAATCTCGGCTCACTGCAACCTTTCCCAAGAGAAGAAAGCCAGGCCAGGTAAAGTGTTAGATTGGAGAGGAGGAGGAGGCCAGGCAAAGTTTGCAGGGAAGAGCATTTCAGTAGGTAAAATCGCAACACCAAGGCTTGAGTTAGAAATGAACTTGGTAGGTTGATTTCTAGTTTGTACCCTCTGAGCTCTGGGCGACTGAGGGTGTTATGGGTGGAGGGGGCTGGGGAGTGCCCATAGTTTACTTAATTTTGTGCTTTCCCCAGTCCCTGCCACACACAATAAGAACTCACCCTCTTTCTGAGCTCATATTTTGAAGAAATTTAAGATAATTTAGAGGGGAACAAAAAACTTGTGGCACATTTATTAAGTGACAATATTAAAATGAATTCTGCTGCGGTTTCTATCATGAGATTTGTAAATAGCATTTAATGTTTATAATCTCATTTTTGGAGGACTTTAATTTTGTTGTTTCAGGAACGTTTATAAAGTAAAAAGGAACTCCTGGTTGCATCAGTGGGGGAAGCTGCTTGCTTCAGAGGGAGCTGGGAGGAGATTTACAGAACTCCCTGTTCTTGCCCTAATTAAGGCATTTGTTACTGTTTTAATAGCTCCAAGGTACTCACTGTAGCTGGGTTTATAAACAGCTTTTTTTTTTTTTTTTTTTTTTTCCAGAGGAGAGGAGATACTTCCTTTTACAAGTTATACACTGTGACTCCTTGAGGGCAGGGATGATGGCTTGTATTAGGAATTTACTGTGCTCAGTCCCTGTCCCAGAGATGCTGACTCCTAAACTCTGGGAATGGAATCCAGAAAATTGTCTTACAACACAGCCCCCTGTTCATTCTGATGTCCGCTCAGCTTTGAGGACCACTGAGATAGGGGAGCCATTTTCATTGAGTATACATAAGCCAGGTCCAGTGCTGGGTCCCTGCTACTCAAAGCGTGGTCCTCAGACCAGAAGCATCGGGGTTACCTGGGAGCTTGTTGAAAGACTCTCAGGACTCGCCTGAGAGAGACTTGTTGCATCAGCTGGTTTCAGATGCATCATCTCATTTAATTCTCAGAGCAAATCTCTGAGATAGATCTGAATATCGTCACAGAAATCTTTGTAATATATATTTTTTTATATAATTCACTCTTTTCCCTTTAATTTATTGTCTTATTCAGTTCAGCTATTTCAATTACAGTGTTTTGAAAGCAATTTCCCTGTTCATGGTAAAGTTTCAATTTAACACTGTGTACACCACTTACTGAGGAAACGCTTCTATTGACTGGATATCTCTCTTTCCCCCCAAGTCTTCTCTGCAATTCTCTCTTCCACCACCAAAAGGTTGTGCACCAAATTTCCTTGGCTACCCCATTAATTAAATGTGCTAGCCAACCACTCAGTCACCATAGTTGAGGCATTTAGAGTTGTCCTGTTCTATGATCTCTGTGGCAGCTGGCTTCTGAAATGACTGGCAGTAACCCCTGCCTCCTGGTGCACATGCACTTGCATAGACCTCCCCCTAAGTGTGGATCTGCTTCTCATGAATAGACTATGGCAAAAATAATAGAATGTCCTTATGAGATTAACTTAGAAAGGACTGTGGCTTCTGTCTTGATCACCTCTCTCCTTTGTTTTTATTGGGTGGCTTGTCCTGTTGAGTCAAGCTGCTATGTTGCAAGCTGCCCTCTCAAGGGACCCACACACAGGCACAAGACTGAGGGCAGCCTCCAGCTAACAGCCAGTGAGGACCTGACACCCTCAGTATAAGAACCCACAAGAAACTGAATCTTGCCAGCAGCCACTGCATGAGCTTCTAAGCACATCAATCCCCTCAGTATAGCCCAGAGATGACTTCAGCCTTGACCAAAGCCTTCATTGTAGCCCTGAGAAATCCTGAGCCAGAGGACCCAACTTCTAAGGGATACTTGGAATTTCTGACCCACAGAAATTCTGGAATAATAAATGTTGTATAAACCTGCTAAGTTTTGGGGTAATTTGATATGCAGTAATTGATAACTATTATAATCTCCCTGCAATTGAGGTTGTCAAGATCTAGCTCATGGGATTGACAGAGAAAGGGGTTCTGTGCTTGATCTAAATCTATACAGAAAAATCGAGTGCATGAGAGGCTGCAAGTATTTGTCAAATTTGGTTTCCCCCCCTTCCTATGTACAATGTAAACCATGTGTCTCTAACTACCTTGAATCCAGATGGATGATGGACTTCAATTTAAGGTCAATAAAATGTGCCTGGAAGTAATGAGCACTTGGCAGGTATACTCAGCCTGGTTCCTAAAATACCTCATTTTAGCAGATCCTTCATGCTCTTAGTCTTTGCTTGTCAGCTGGTTGGACCAAGAAGAGAGCTTTAAGGAGGAGTTAGTGTGGAGTGAGCTGTTGGAAGGACCTCAGTCCTGTGTGACCACATTGAGGAAAATCTAGGAAACTGCCAACCAGAAGCATTCACACTAGATTCTGTGTAAGCAAAGAAAGGAACTTTTGTTGCATTGAACCCTTGACTTACTGGTGATGTTTGTTATGCAGCCAACCTAGCCTATCCTGACCAAAACACATATCTTATATTTTTGTCTGTTTTCTTTTTTTATATTTTTAACATGTTAATATAAGTTCATTATTTTTCAGTCCCTTAAACACATTCGTTGATCTGTTATCATTTGAGTAACATTCACTTATTCACTTCCTAAACATTTAATGATTTCCAGGCACTGGGTTTACATTGATAAAAGAGCATAGTTTTTCTCCTTAAAAAATGTGTAATGAATCAGGTCAATAGATGCACAAGAGGAAATTAAATTGTAATTTAATAGAGATATACACATGAACCCTGTTAGAATACCCTTTAAACGTCAAGCACTACCCTACTCACAAATATTTTAACACCATGAACACTTAGAACTCTCTTCATCACATTGATCATGTGTCTACTGTGTGCAAAGATAGGAAAGTGTGTCTGAATTGGAACATAATACATTTAGCTCAAATAGAGATATTCTATATAACAAGACATTAAGTCATGGAAGAAAAACATATCTAGGCATTTGAAATTATTCAGTAGCCACTAGGGAACCATTGATGGTTGTAGAGGAAAGATACAGGATAACACTGTCTTTTAGAAAGATTTATTGGACAGAGCTATGTAGGGTGGCCTAGAAGACGGAAAGCAACATGCATATAGGAAGACTAAGTGGGAGCCTCACTGCATGGTAGATCAGACATGTGTCAACACAGCCCTGCCTGAGGGCAATAGGAGAAGAATTTAATGGATGGAAGTTAGCTTTGAAAGAAAAATCTATAAATCTGGCTGAGAAATTAGCCCACATGAGGTGAGAAAATTGCTTGGTGTTTAACTTTTATTTCCTCCATTTGTGTTTAGGTTCATGCACATGCACATGTGTGGGTGACTGTGTATATATGTATGCATGTGTTGTATCATTTTCTGCATATAAGATATCATGCTATATCTAGGAAAAGTACTAATTCTAATAACGTTATGTTAAATTGTTTGTATTTTACACACATGTTTAAAACAATCCAACCATATATGAATTCTAATGTATTTTTTGGAGAGAATTAAAAGCACACCTTTTTTGGTGTGAAATTTTGGAGACAGCTCTAGACTATGTGGAAAAGACTGAGTTCGCTGAAAGTTGAAGAATGTCTTCAGAGTGTGAGTGGTCTCTGCTCTGGGTGATTCCTGCCCCTCTTTCTTATGGGGGAGAGGTCATGCTTCTACTTTTCTTTGGCTAATTGGTAAGTGCTAGGAGAGCCATGTGGAAAATTTGACGTGTGTTCCTTGCTGGATGTGTGTGGCTGTGGAGGTGGAGACAGATGTTTGACTCTCAGCTGGAAATTGTAGTGGGTAGAGGTGTCTTTGGGTAGCTTTGGAGGTAAGAGGCAGGGCTGCATGGGGAGCAATCTGTACTCCAAAGTTGGCTGGGCCAATGAACCTGTTTCTTAGGGGCTTGCTGTGTCCTAATAAGAAGCAAGACTGCATCCTGTGGAGCGAGATCCATCTAAGAGGGCAACCCCAAGGGCCTTAGATATGCAAACAAGACAGAGGGTGTCTTAAGTGGCCATCAGGAGAGACTCTGTCCATGTCAGGGGAACCACAGAATAGAGGCCCTGAAAATAGTAGTTGTCTAGAGAGCCCTCCACTCCTATCCCAAGTGGTCCCATGTGAAAAAGATGCAGCATCTGGGTCCCACAACAGCCAGAAGCCTTTGGTATCAGAATTCAACAATTCTTGTCATAGAAGCCTTTTCCGGGACCTCACCTCTTCTCCCTCATACCCCTGGAGGGGACCTGAACAACAAGGAACATGTGGTTGAAAAGGTGGCTCAAGGAAGAGAGGAATCTGACCCTGCCTCCCTTTCCTACATAAGGTCCCCTGCCCATGAATTTAGTTCTGAGCCAGAAGTTAGAATAGGTTAAAAATGGGCTGAGAACTTAGCTTTGATATGGCCCTAAGCTAGGTATTTTCTTACTCAAAAGTGATCAGGCAATTTTATTCACTGAGAAGGGACAACTAGAAAAGCTTTGGGTTCAGCTCAGGATTTCAAGCAGGATGGGGAGGTTTGGGATCCCAGGGTGGCTGTGCTAGGGCAGGTGAGAGAAAGGATCAGTTGCTTCTTACTTATAACCACTAAGTCCAGCCCTCTAGACACTGGAAAAGTGCATTTCCTGCCTTCTATTAGAATAACTTCAACAATGTTCCTGGCATGGTCTAACATGAAAAGAGACCAGGTAGTAAGGATTTTATAAGGTCTCCAATTTTAAATTCCTCACCCCATGTCATCTCCACCCAGTGCCATGCTGAATTCATACTGGGGTCTGAAGCCAAGGAACTGTCAGTGCTATGGAGTGAATGTTTGTTTCCCCTCAAAATTCATATGATGAAATCCTCACCCACAAGGCGATGTTAGCAGGAGATAGAGGCTTTCGGTGATGATTAGGTCATGCAGTTGGAAGTCCCGTAAGTGCCATTTATGCCCTTATAAAAGGGACCCCAGAGTGATCCCCCCTCCTTCTTCCATGTATGGATATGAGGAAAAAGCAGCCATCTCTGAAACGGGCAACAGTCCCTCACCAGGTGCTGAATCTGCCAGTAACTTTGATTTGGACTTCCCCACCTCCAAAACTGTGAGAAATAAATTTCTGCCGTTTATAAGATACCCATTCTGTGGTATTCTGTTATAGAAGCCCAAATGGGCTAAGAAAATCAGTAATACTGATCCCATGTTTATGTACAATTTTGATATTTTGTTCACCAAGGATTTTTGTATTAATTGTAATCCCAGCACTTTGGGAGGCCAAGGCGGGTGGATCATGAGGTCAAGAGATCGAAACCATTCTGGCCAACATGGTGAAACCCTGTCTCTACTAAAAATACAAAAATTAGCTGGGCATGGTGGCACGTGCCTGTAGTCCCAGCTACTCAGGAGGCTGAGGCAGGAGAATTGCTCGAACCCGGGAGGTGGAGGTTGCAGTGAGCTGAGATTGCACCACTGCACTCCAGCCTGGTGACAGAGTGAGACTCTGTCTCAAATAATAATAATAATTGTTATTATTTTGATTTTTTAAAAATAGTTTTTAAATATTAATGATTTTGATTGTTGACCTTCTTTGGTGTCTTAAATTTTGTGCCCAAACTAGTCCCAGCACTGTCTCCCCTCCACCTCCTCCAGTTCAACACAATTAACATACATCCAGTCTCTAGGGAAAGGGGAATATGGAAAAGCCTTAGAATGAGGGACAGGTTTCTACACAACCTTCTGCTCTGTAGCCAGAAGTCTCATACCCAAAAAGGGCAATTGTGAGACTCCTTGGGATCCCAGACCAAACTACTGAAATCTTAAGGTTATGTATTTGCTAAAGAGAAGCATATATTCTTCACATTTCCCATCTAGACCACTGTCTATAGAGAACTGAAACTGCCCTTAAGGACTTTAGGCGAGCTTATTTAATGGAAGCTTTCATAGATGACTATTATGCACACATTCAGTCATTGAAAGCCAATGTGTCTTGAAGCTGTTCTCTCTTGGAAACTTGGAAAGATTTTTTTTTTGGTCATCTACTGGTATAAATCAGTGGTTAAGACATGGGCTTAGTTAGCAGAGATGCTTTGATCTCTAGTTCTGCTACCTCCTCATTGTGTAAATTTACTCCAAACCTCAGTTTACCAATGGCAAAATGACACGTTAGAGGATACATATAAAAGATGCAAGAGTCTGTTTAGCTCAGCAGGGATGGAAAATACGGTTCAAGGGAAACAAGGTGAAGGATGAATTCATAAATGTAGATGAGGCCAGATTGTAAAGTACCCTTAGTTTTGTTGAGGTTCCAGTGAGAAAATCCACCCACAGCACTCAGATGTACCCAGAGGGTTCCTGCACTAAATGATAGCTGTTTTCATCATTAGACTTTTACATGATCAACAATCTTGCTAACACTGAATATGGGTGAGGTTCTCAGCATGGCAAAGGCTGTTCCTCCTTGGGTGTGGAAACCTTTATTTAGTCATTTTAGCTATTTGGCCTAAATTGTGAAGTTTGGCCTGAATATCATGCTGGGTCCTCAGCAACGCAGTCAGAGAGTAAATAGGAGGACTTCAGGATTGGTGGGGTAAGGGGATACCCACCTGTCCTGAAAATACCAATGTATGCCTCCAGGTCTAGCAAAAGCAGCTGTGGCTCGAGTAGGCACCAGGGTTAAAATCAGACACCACCATAGATGTCCAAGCAGCAAAGAATCCTTAGCATCAGGCAGATAGGGCATGAGAGTAAGGCTGGGGGCAGGGGTGAAAGATAGGCTTTGATGATGTGTGCCAACACCAACTGAACTGGGGCAGCCATCAGGCAGTGTTTTAATAAGGCTCCTGAGGCCATGTCCAGCCCAATGGGGAAAAGGACCTGAGTGAGGTGTGATGCCATCCCCATTCACCCACCACTTCCACAAATTTGAGATTTTCTAATGTGATAATCCAGACTATTTTTAGCAAGTCCCCAGGAATGAACAAGAAGTATCCCACCTCCCTGGAACATGAGGCCATGCAGGGTTGCAGCAGAATTAGAGACACAGAAAGAAGTCTCTCTTCACTGTGTACCTCCCACACACACACTTAGGGAAAGGAGTTTGCAAGACCTAAATATATTGAGCCAAGCTGACTGGGCTTCTGCCCCGGTGGGTACATGAGTAAGAAGGAAATGAGCAGGAATCTTGAAACCATGTTGGCTTGAGCCTGACTCCAGTGGTGTAGGCTCTAACTCATGGGGCCCTCTGGGTGCACAGAGACCCCTTGATCTGCATTCAAAGGACCAGTCCTCAACTGCATCTTCCAGAGGATCAGAGGCTGCATGGTAGAGTCTTCAGGGAGGAAGGCCTGGGTGGCGGGAGCAGGATGAGTCTAGGAAATCAAGGTCCAGACCAATGAGCAGTGAAGCAAGAATGTTTTTGACCAGAATGACACATTTAAACTAAATGTTTATCCTGTGGACATGAGAGAGATGAGAACAGGGAGTCACAAATGGAAATGGGCTGTCAACTTTGCAAAACTCTTGATCAGGCTGGAAAATGCTTAAAATTTAGGCATAAATCACTAGTGAAGACATGTTCTTTGTTATTTTGTTAAATTATTTTAAGCAAAGGCTCTTCTATTTGGGCAACGTACTCCAATGTGTCAGGACAAGAAAACTCTTCTGTACTCTGACTTACTCTTTTTTCCTGCAATTTTCTCATGTATATTCTTGCTGTGATCTTTGCAGAGATAAAGAATAGGCTATTATTTATATACAAAAATTGGTGGACTTTGTATATTATTTATACACATTGTATATTCATTTCCATCATTTATCTCTTCATCCATTAATTCAACAAATATTTATTTGAACTCTTGCTGTAGGGCAGGAACTCGACTGGATACATAAGATGGATGGTTTCTTTCATCAAATAACTTCCAAGGTAGCCAGTGCGGTAACACCGGACAAATCAATAGTTATGAAACAAGGTTACGTAGTAGTTACCCCCTTATCTGAAGTTTTGCTTTCTGAGGTTTCAGTCACCTGTGATCAACCATAATCCAAAAATATTAAATGGAAAATTCCAAAAATAAACATTTCGTTGGTGTTAAATTTGCACCTTCTGAGTAGCATGATGAGATCTTTTGCCATCCCTCCTGGGACATGAATCCTCCCATTGTCCAGCATAGCAACGCTGTCTGCACTCTCCACCCACAAGTCACTTAGTAGACCTCTCAGTTACCAGGTATTTGGAGAGAGAGATAGACCACATTCACATACCTTTTATTACAGTGTGTATATTGTTCTAATTGTTCTATTTTATGATTAGTTATGATGTCTTAGTGTGCCTAATTTGTACACTAAACTTTATCACAGGTACGTATAGGGAAAAACATAGTTTCTGGGGAGCACAGTACTATTCCTGGTGTCAGGCATCCACTGGGGGTCGTGGACCGTATTGCCCGAGGATAAGAGGGGACCACTGTATGTACTTTAGTGAGTAAGATACACTTAAGACTCTGGGGACCCTAGAAAGGAAGGATAAGTGTTCAGAAAGGACTGCACAAAAAATAGCAGTGTCCCAACAGGAAAGGAGATTAGTCCTGTAGAACAAGCACACAAATGAAGATGCAGAGGCTGGGAAGAATCCGATGAGCTCAGCCTTCTAGACCCTTGCTTCTTGAAGTGTGATTTGGGACCAGCAATGCCAATTAGAAACTCAGCATCATCATCTCCACCCTCAAGAGCGGAATGGGGGCAGAGCTAGGAGGGAGGGGCCAGCTCCAAGAACCTTCACGTGCAATGATGCTATTTGGAAATTGCTGCCCATGAGCTTCAGGAGGGCAGTAACCCAGCTGACCGTTTCTCAGTATCTCCTCACAGTGTGTTGCACATGGGCACCCATTTATTTGTCCAATGAATGCAATGCTACATAACAGGATGACAAGAGCTTTATCAGTTGACCAGCCCTGGTTGCTTCACCTGACCTCTCAATCTCCTTTATAAAGGCAGGGTAGTAGTTTGTCTCTGAGTCAGAAAAAAAGAGACCTGAGTGGTTTTTGTTTATCTTTTTTTTTTTTAGGCAGGGTCTTGCTCTGTAGCTCAGGCTGGAGTGCACTGGTGCAATCTTGGCTCACTGCAGCCTCTGCCTCCCGGGTCCCGGTTCAAGCAATTCTCTTGCCTCAGCCTCTTGAGTAGCTGGGATTATAGGAACGCACCACTATGCCCAGCTAACTTTTGTATTTTTAGTAGAGACAGGGTTTCACCATGTTGGCCAGACTGGTCTTGAATTATTTACCTTTTACAATAGTTCAGGACTGTGACAGGAGATATGGGGGAAAATATACCCTCATCTTCCTATTTTGTTCCAGACTGATTGTCTGCCTGTTCTCCATAAACTTCTTCCCTCTCCCCACTCCCAGTCACCCAGATTGGGGAACTGACCTTTTGAATTCGATGGCAGGCATAGCAAGCCCCAGTCATTGTTGGTAATATTTCTAAAGCTTCTGAAGGTCACCTAGGATTAAGATAGGTGCCGCCTGCATGCAAGTGGCATGCTGCTACTTTAATTATGAAAGACACGAGAAATAAAGGAAGCCCTTGGAAAGAAAAGAAGAAAATCCCTGCCACAGCCCAACAGGTGAATAGGCTTTTGCTGGAGCGTGGGGCTTGGGCTCGGGCTTCCCAGGGCCTGTGATCAAAGAGGAGGCCTGGGCAGTGTGAGAAGCCATGTGGTTCCCATCTCCTTGACAGTGGGATTTTACTAACCCATTTCCCCCTTCTCCTTCCCCCTCCTCCAGAATAGAGAAGCGGCTGTCTGAAGAGGACAGAGATTTGAGATAAAGATGCACATCTATTTCTTTCTTGTGGACAGTATGTTTATGGATATGAAATCACACCCGACCCTTGCTTAGAAAGCAGCAGCGATTTGCTCGACGGAGTGGCACGTGTTTACTCTCACTGACGCTGTTTGAGGTGATCCGTTTTCCTGGTAACAGACAGAATGTGTTCCTTTCTGTGAATTCACAGAGGCTCCAACGCTGCAGTTCCTTGGGAGCAAACTCTGCTGTTAGGCACTATAATTTTTTGATTTTGCAGTTCACATGATGTCTCAGAAGAGGGATATGTCTTTTCTAACAACCATCATTTTTATACAAAATGGAAGGTATTCACATTATGTCTCCATCTTGTATATCTCGACTAGTAACAATATCAGGACTACTCCCTCCTGAGAACTATATTCATTTCTCATTAAAGATATTTCATGTTTTATTCAGGAATTTAAATGAAGCTATCAGAGCCTGGAATGGCATCCGTTTGGTATAATTGTATCTCACTGATGCCAGCCCCAAGAGTTCTAATTAATATATATTTAGCTCCCTGACTGTCTTTAGACCAAACGGTTGAGTGTAGAAGACAGGAGGAAAAAAATACATTGAGATTGGAAAAGGAAAGTCTTATTTAAAAGAGGAAATTTTTGTGCAATGCTCTGCTCCTATGTCTATGTCAGAAATTACTCTCAGGCCACTGAGTGCCTTATGAAAAATGGAGTGGAAGATGATAATTATTTTTATTGATCACACATTCAAGTTATTAATTTTTTAGTCTACTTTCTTTCATTTTTCACAAAAATGTTCATGCCCAGGGAATTATGTGCATTCACAATCCTCCTCTGGTTTGTTCTCCCCTCTCCTCCCTCTGCCCTTTTTTTCTCCGACCTCACACTATTAAAAAGCGATATTGTTCCTCTTTGCCAATGTGAAAATGACTGGAGCCATCTTGGGATTACTTGGCCTCCCTAAACCCATAATATGAAAAGAAGCTAATTGGGTACCAACCTCATTCCTTATGGGGTTTGCCATTCCCCCAATTCCCTCCAACCACATCCCCATTCTCACTTGCAGGAAATGAGTTTGGGGACATTTCTTGTGCTGGTCTAACATTGCAATTCATAGCACTTGTGTTCACTTAGAAGCTTCAATTCACTCCCGTTCCTGGGATGCTGTGGGATTGTGGTTTATAAATCACTCCTGTGGTGCACTGTATGTAGAGATCAAGACCCCTGCAAGCTCCAGTCATATTGAATTGTACCAGGCAACGGAGCGTCCTTAAGAGTTTACAGTAAGAAAAAACAAAGGCCTTATAAATAGGACAATCCAACAGACATTTACTGCATTTACAAGGCACTACTGAGAAAAGCAAAGATGCTATTTTCTTTTGTTCCAAATGTTGGTCTCATTCATTGACTGTTGAGGTTAGTTTTTCAATACGACATAAATTGGGGTTTAGAAATAGCCTATACTCAAATTGAATTGTTATTTAAACAACTGTTAGAGGTCATTTAGTGGTTTACTAGCCTGTCATTAACATACCACGAATCAGGTTCACACTACAAAGATTTGTGCTCCTCATTGAACCTCCATCATGACAAAGTCATTGCCACTTCTTCTCATTGGTATGAGAGAGGTGGGTGGCCCTTCCATTTGCTGGATGTGTAACGTGGATGAGGTCAGCAACCTGGTCTCCATGCGCAAGCTACCTTATGTGCAAAAAAGAAATATGTTTATTTCATCGGAGTGTATTAGACTCAATATTATAATGACAAAAAGACCAGTTTAGTGTTTTAAGTGCTGACCATGCCTAGGCACTGTGCTCAGTGCTAAACATCCAATTTCACATTCAGTAATAAAGATACATTATAAATTGGTGTTGAATAACAATTTAAAAAATCTGTATTTATCCAGGTTCATTTTATTTCTCCTGAAAGTCAGACTGGGTGTTTTGTGGGAATGAGGACTTTGAAAAGATTTCTATTGGAAGGTGGACTCAGGCTATTTCCCTCTCAGTCCAAGAGAGCATCTTTCTGAGTGGAAGCAATCCTCCCAAAGCGGGGATTGGAGAGTGCATGAGAGTGCTCAAGCACTCATGCTCAGTTGATTTCCAGATACATTAGCCCACAGCCTTATTGACCATCACATCCATTTGACCAGACTCTGAGGGTTTTTTATTATCTGAAACGCCTCACTGCATGGGCATGATGACAGGTATGTCAAGAGGAGAACAATAACCAGAAACAGATGCATGGAATATTCACTAATATGTCAGCAACTATGATGCATTTCAGCAGCGTCCATCCTCACACACAAACACAATGAAAAAAAAAAAAAGGAAAAGAGAACATTTATTTTCATGAGGCCAATTTCCATGCCAAACTGAGCATCTGTCTGGCTTTTGTGTTTGGTATAAACAGGACTCACACACACTCAAAAATAATGTCAAAAGTTCAAAGGGTGGAGAGTTGAGAATTCTCACATGGGCAAATAAATGAGGTCTGCGGATTGGCTGGCCTTCACTCAGCTTTACATGAAGTGTCTCCTTGGGACCGGGGTGATGTGTGGCTTTGATTCTCTGCCCTTGTTCTTCCATAACCTGGTTTGGAATGTAGCCCAGTCCTAAGAGAATGGGGGTCACTCTGGCTTGATAGTGTAAGGTCAGAAAATGGAATGAAGCTCGGATATCTCAATTGAGATTTGAGTGTATAAAAGTATAAATCAAAAAAGCAAAATCCTTGAAGGGACACCTTGCAGCTGTTGCTACAAATGAAAGGTTTCAAAATAAGTAGATACAAGAATGCCCAGACCAGCGCAACTAATAATTTCCCTCTAGTCCTACTTGAAGAATATACGAGTACAACTGAACATTGAAAAATAAAGAATATGCATTATTCCAAGCAAGGATGCAAGCCTGAATCCTTTAATAAATGTTGTGTTATTTCAGGGGCAATAGAGTATTTTAAAAAATCCTTTACCTGCTTTTCTGCAGAATGTAAATTAGAAATTGTATCCAGTGACCAAAGTTAACCTTAGAATTTATAGGATTATTTGTTCTTTGTTTTAGAAAAATCTGGATAATCTCAAAGTTGCGTCATTCATTCAAAAAAAGATGGGGAGAAGCAGATTTTGTCCGCCTTTACTCCTAAATGCCACTGTCTCATTTGGCTGTAGGATATTCATGATGTTATGTTTATTTAAACAGACATATCTCTAGTTTATGGGCACATTCCAGAATAGAACTGCATGTTGCTTGGAGTGCAGTTCTTATGGGCAAACACCTGATCCCCTTTAATAAAAGATAAAAGGGAAATTGTTCCCTTGCCATTCAAAGACCTTACTGTGCTGTGCTCATAGACACAACCTTATTGCTTGACCTTTCTTAACCAGTACAAGCATCCCATGTACTGAACTCCAGGTACAGTGATTTAAAATGACTCTTCTAGATGCCACTGAGAATCTACTGTAGCAGAACTTGTTTGAATCCAGGACTGTTCTAGGATTATGATTATAAAGCAAGTCTTAGGTGTTGCAGAGTTATATGTGGTGGGTGATTAGAATTGCTGTTAAATTATGTCACAGCTTATTCTCTAAATACTAGAATAGTTTTAGTTTTTTATATTTCTAAAATATTTTCAAGGCAAAATTTTCTAATAATTATTTAAAACTATGATTTTCCACCATTGTCAAAAAAGATTATTTGATTTTCAAAACAATCACCCTTAATATGTTTCCTTTTCAGGTTATTTTTCCTTGTTTAGAAGAAGACGATGAATCATAATTATGCAATTGAGTTTGTGCACTTAGCAGCTAAATGAATATTTTCCAAACTGTTTTCTGTGGAACACAGAGCTGAAAGAATGTTAGTAAATTTTAGGAAAATAAAGACATCCTGTGTCAAATAAGTTAAAGAAATGCTGAATTAAACATAATCAAAGAGTCATATTAATGGTAGAGCTTCCCAAAACATTTAATATGCAAAGTAGCATGTGATTTGTCACTGGAGGATGAACTTTATGCTGTCTTTCCTTTCCTTTTTTTTTTTTTTTTCCAAGCCATAGCCCTATTTTTCTGAGATCATCTCTACTTATCTAAAGCTCCAAAATCTTTAGGAAATACTGCGCTAGGAGCAATGGCTCACATCTTAGGCTACTTGGAGAAGAAAAATGTTTATTTTTTACATAGCTAATGTCAAGAGCAAGTGACATTGGAGTTTAAATTAGATTAAGTGGCCTATGATGCTACTTAATTCAAACTGAGAGTTTAAAAAAATCTCACAAACTGTTATGTACTTGAAATGGAAAAGAATAAGCAAAAAAAGAGAAGGCTTTCAAACATGTTCAGTAACCTCTTCAGCAGACACCCACATGAAACTTCATTAATCATTTAAAATGTGGCAAGGCAAAGAAAATCTGATTGAATGACTGTCCAAATAATTATAGTTTATTCCTCCACTTTTTCTCATTGAAATCACATTGTCGTTTGAGTGGTCATCTTGACACGACTAATTATTGCTATTCAAGAAAAAGGAAAAAAGAGTCTCAAAATGTAGTTTCACCAATTCTTGCCATCGTAAGCAATCATGGGAAAAAGGGAGATTGTGGAGAATGAAAATTTGAATATTCCCCTCTCTACCCCTCCCTCTCTGTCTCTTCTACATGCGTTTCCCGGGACCTCTCTTGTCTCTCCACCCTCTCGTCTGTGATCTCTCCTGCCACCCTTCATCGGTCACTGGCCCATCGTTTTAGTCTTTTGCCTCATCAAGGAGAACCCGCGATCTGTTTTGCCCACGTAGGTAAAATGCATTGAGAAATGTACCTTGAGCTGTGGCAAAGGCTCGCGAGTGGTAAGAGGATACAGGTCTTGCCCAGCTCTGCCATTCAGGCCTGGGACCTTGAACAGGCACTCAGTCTCCCTTGGCTGCATTTCTTCCTCCATAACATGCTTCTGTTGAGCCAGACGACATCTCGAGTCCCTCTGAGCCCTAAGGGCACATGGTCCTATGTCTTTTTGAGTTTTCATTCCCAGTCTCCCACAGGAAACAACACAGCGAAGTCGACAACCTTGAGGTAACTTATTAGTTAACTATGACTGCCCTACCCTTAGAAGAAATGGCACTTCATCAAAAAGGGGAATAGAGTCAACTCCTGTGGAAAATGTTCTGAATGGCGTGCTTGTGAATTTCGATCTTTGACTGGAAGCCACTGTGAATGAACAGCTTCAGGACAAGCCTCTTACATTAATCACCTCATGACTTTAACTGAGAAATTGATGAATTGAATTGAATGTATGCCTGGGTTCCCGGGCAGCAAAGGTGCTGATGGAACTGGTCTTCTCACCATTTTCTTTGAAAGAGAAAAGAAGTTGCACATGGTCCATGCTCACATCCAGGAGACAAGTATTACATTGCTCCTGAAATGGAACCATTCCTCTCTGATCATTGCTTTTCTCCATGGTTATTTCTTAAACATAACTTTGTTTATATGTAACCCCAAATCAAGGAAAACTAAAACACCTCATGGAAAACAAAATTTCCTAAGTATAACACAAGCACAATTTGCTTTTCACTGCATGCAGGGTTGCTTCTCTGCCCTGGCTGGTTGTGAGATACTTCCAGGGAACACGTTTCAGGGTATGAGAATGAGGCCAGTGGCTGCTGATGTTAAAAGGACATGGCATCTGCACTAGGTTGGAGAGGGGGCTGGTTGCACAAATTAAAGTCAAACACATCACAGTCTGATCAGCAGACATGGGCTTGAGTGTGTTGTCTAGGTTTTTTCTTTTCTTTCCTTTTCTTTTTTACTACCTCCCAGTAACAGTGAGGCAATTAAAAAAAAAAAAAAAAAAGACAACTCCATTTGTCTCCTATCATCATTTCTTCTCACCTTCCCTCATCTTGGTTCCTCACTCTATTTATCTGGGAACACAAATTACAATTGAATATGGGAGAAAATTTAAATATAGGTAGCTATTTAATCTGTCTTTGACTCATTCTGGATAACAGAAATTTTCACCCAAATGGAGCTGGAGAATATAAACCCACTGAGGAAAAAAAAAATGCAAGTGTATCGTGTTTGGAACAAAATTAGGTCTCTTACTGCCAAAAATCAGAAAAATATGCTGGGTTTTTTAAAAGACAGATTTAGAATTTGATACAGCCACCATTTCGTGTGCTGGAGGATTCCTCTCAATGGGTGAGTTCACCCATGAAGAGCTTTAATTACTTGATATTTTAAAAGAGTTCCCTATTATACAAGACAGAGAGGAGAGACATTTGTGTGGGAGAAGCCTAAAGCTGTTTGTAGGAGGCAGAGAGTTTAAAAGGTAACATCTTTAATGAACAAATTTTCATTCCCACAGTAAGAAGCTGTTTTTGAAATCTTCCATAGCCTGCTACCAGGGCAGGGGGAATAGCTCCATGAGAAAGCAGGGTTGTGAGTCAAGCTTACACAACCAGTAACCACTTGTTTAAACCAAGCCAAATGACAAACCCCATCAAATTCTGTTTTCGTGGTTTGATTATTATTTTCTCACATTAATTTGTCCTAGAGAACACCGTGCAAAGGTCTCACAGCCCTGGTACAAGGAGGAGTTACCACAAAAACTCAGAGGGGCTGAAGTGGCTTCCTGCTCTCCTTCCGGCCTGACACTTCCTTTGTTCCTATAATCTCAAAACAGCTGTTTCCTCTGGAACCACAAACCCCAGCTGGCGGCCTCTCTACCTCCTGGATCCTGCTGCACATAATGTACATCAAATCTGAATGTTGATATGGAATCTTCTTCTTTTTCCCATCCTCCTCCCTCCCAAGCTCCCCCCCGCCCTCCTCTCATCCTGTATTTATGTTGGCCTTCACTGGGAAGGGGAGGGGCGGTTAGAAAAAAAGTGATACGAGCATTTCAGATCTTCCAAATGGCAAAGCGAATTATCGAAAATATTTAGAATCTCAGGTATCTCAGGTTGGGAAACATGTTTCCAGAAACCTCCTTTGTGAGACAGAAATTGACAGTCAGCATTACTTTTTGTTTGCTTGTAAAAATCAGTTACCTTTTAACAAACAATATATTAGTTATCTGTAGCAGAAACTGGGCTCTAATTTCACATAGGAGATGCAATGAGCTGTGCATGGTAGTTTTCCCTTGAAAACCATACAATTTTACTGATCGATGTCTTCATTGAAACTTTTGGGTAAAAAAATAAGGAAAAGGCTAGGTTCCACTCAGGAAAAGGTACTAACAAGTTTGGAAGAAACGATACAGAGAAGAAAATAATTGGAGAAAATGCAAGGCTGTATTTGAATCACTGCAAAACGATGGCGTGTTTATCATAGTCCTTAATGTGTTGATGGAATGAGGGGTAAGAAAAAGTCAAAGGGCCTGTGTATTAGGGAATAGAAGGTGGGGGAATGAGGCAATGAAGGCCCATGGGTGAAGGTATACTAGGGTTCTTCAGAGGAACAGAACGAATACGAGATAGATGAGTAAATAGAAAGACAGATAGGAAGAGATTTATTACAGGAATTGGCTCGCATGGTTATGGGGGTCGAGAAGTCCCACGATCTGCCATTTGTAAGATGGAGAACCAGGAAAGTTGGTGGTAAAATTCAGTCCAATTCCAAAGGAAAGTTGGTGGTATAATTCAAAGTCCCCCGTGAGAATCAGGGGGCAGATAGTGTAATTTGTGGTCTGAATCTGAAAGCTGGCAAACTGTAAATGCTGATATCTGAGAGTATAAAAAGATGGATGTCCCAGCTCAAGCAAAAGGCTCAAATTTGTCTGTCTTCTGCCTTTTTGTTCTATTCAGTCCCTCAAAGGTTTGGAGAAGTCTCATCCATGTGGGGGAGGGTCATCTCCTTACTCAGTTTGCCAATTCGAATCCTGATTTCTCTCAAAAACACTCTTACAGACACACCCAGAAAAAATGTTTTACCAGCTGCCTGGGCATTCCTTCACCAGGTCGACACATAAAATTAACCATCACGGGAGGGATTCCGTGTGGGTGAGCTGGGAAAGGAAGTCAAGACGATGGGAAATGGCTTGACTAAAAACCTGGAAGGGAAAGCACAAGCTTTGGATTTGGGACAAACCTTAGAATTCATGAGTGCTGCCCTATTAACCAGAGCGCACAGCGAATTCCAGAGAAGGACATGCTCCAGGTCACTGAGGGCCCAGGAGCAGGCAGGACTAGAGGCAGGGCTAGTGCCCTGTCTCTCCTCCAGCATGCCCTTCTGCCTCTAGCGTTTTCCTCTCTGAAGTTTATGTGGGTGATTCTTATGTGGTGTAATGGTTAGAGGCCCGCACTTGAGAGGCAAAAGATCTTAGCTCTTATACTTATTAGCCATATGATCTAAGGCAAGCTATTCTAAACTCTACGTGCCTCAGATTTTCTAACAATAAATAAGAAATAAATTGCATCTGACTCCTTCGGCTATGGTGACAATAATCAAGTACTTAACCTAATAGCTGCACAAAGACAACTCAAAAAAGTTTGCTTTATTATAATAATACTACAAACTATTATTATTATTAAAAAGGATATATTTAGGTTGGTAGAAGACTGACTTAGCTACAGTTAATATATTCCCTGAAAAAAATGCAAAGACATGAAATTAAGCAAATAAAGATATCAAAGTGATATTAAAGAGCAATTGAGAACAGAGAAGGCTTAACGTGAAAAAGAGAACATTTTGTGCCTTGTTTTGTTTGGTAAATGGACTCTCCAATTGCAAGCTGATTTAACACTTTCAAATCAAAATTTAATACCTAATTAATGATTGACATTTGTTTGCATTTGCTATAATTTGCTAAATAATCACAAAACCATAGAATGTGGCTCTTAAGACTATAGATGGTTGAGTTGGGCTGCCTAACATTGGGTAGTAGTTCTGCGACTTAGGAGCTGTGAGACTATGGGCAAGTCACTTAACCTCTCTGAGCCTCAGTGTCCTTACTGTAAATGGAGATGAGGTTATGGGAAGGGTTGCATCAGTTAATATACATGAACATCTTTGAACAGTACCTGAAACATGGGTGCCCCATAGTAGGATGAATGATTTTTAATTGATAGTAAATAATAAAAACAATAATTACTAAATGAATAATAAATACTATTAATATATTAAGCAGAGTTTTTATGATAAAAGCATAACTGATTAATTTACAAAGTTTTGAACTACTCTACTATTTGTACTGGTAAAAACTCTAAATAATTTGACAGCCAATATCTAGATGTTACTATGTACCAGCTGGCAGCAATCACAGTGATGGGCTCAGTGCTTGGGGTGAAATAATTAGCCTTATAGAGGTTGAAATAGAAATTCCAAGCCTGTAAGTACTTTACATTTGCTAGAGCCCATAACTACATTTGTGTCTGATTTATGTCAGTTTTCATACTTACAGTATCCGTTGTGGTTGGAAAGGGGATTTCACTTAAATGCTCTCAAAGCCAAATGCAATGTGGCTGCTTCTTTGGACTTCCCCAAATGTTGATGAAACACTCACCTAAACCAGGGATTTTCAAAGTGTTATCCCTGGACCAGCAGCATCAGCATCACCCAGGGGCTTTTTAGAAATGCAACTTTTCAGGCCCATCCCAGACCTGCTGCATCAGAAACTCTGGGCTGAGGCCCAGCAGTCTGTGCTTTCAACAAGCACTCCCAGGGGTTCTGATGCCTGCTCAGTCTGGGAACTGCTGCAATAAACCAATACAAATATCAACGCTGACATCTATCAAGCATCAAGCATAGTTATTAGAATTGCTACTGGACTCTATTAGAGGACCATGCATGCACTTCTCCCCCCTCCACTCTGTTTCCTATTTGGTACCTCCCTCTGCTGACACATTCTTCCTTTTAGATGTGTTAATGTTACTAACCAGGCTGTGCTGAAGTGACTTTCCCCTGAGCCTCAGAGTCCTTTCTGTCACTTCCTATTATATGTTGATTCAATTAATTTCACTCTTGAAAAGTGGCTTTATTTTCAACTTCTTAAATTGTACCTCCCTGTCTCTACCCCCTAGACTACTGCCAGCAATGAGAATACTAATTTTAAGAGGACCATATTCTTATGGGTGTTTGGCAATGATAGGTTTAATCCCTGGAGTGGTTTAATAGGGGGAATGGTGTAATCAAAATGCAGATGCTACCATCCTGCTGTTTAAAAGAGTGTTCGCTGCTAGAGAACCTCTGAGCATTCTGGGAAAGGGGGTGAAAAATGGACCTAGAAGAATCGACACAGAAGAAAACCTAGAAAATATCCAAGTGGGATGGAATTCTGGAGCAGGAATGTAATTTAAGGACCAATGCATATCTGTAGGTATGGCAGTGGCCATAAATTCTGAACAGATCTCAGATGTTTTGGACTTTGGTCCATGTATTCTGAGAGTAGGGCACGAGTCTCTACTGACTGCTGAAAAACTTACAAAGAGTAGGAAGAGAAAACGGTCAGTGGAAATAAGGAAGAAAATGGTGACTCAAAGAGCAAGGGAATTAGTTCCATTTTTCTTCATGAAGGCTCTGAGTGTGAAACATGGAGTATGAGAGTTACAGAGTCCCCAGCCAGGCCAGCAGCACGCAGTGACTACAGCAATACACAGTGGAGGGTGGTGGCTCAACCCTGGAAGGCAGGATGACAGGCAGACCTAAGACAGAAAATACTGCAACAGTGGAGAGAGAAGCAAGCCTTCTCAGCCTCACACCAGTGCCTGAACTGAGAAGAACTTGACCAACCACAATTTTGCTAACAGTATATTGAACAGTGCATTCATGTCCATATTCTAGACACTCCTAAAGCATTGGCAGGGATGCGTTACATGGCAATAATTATAGCAGTGGTGGCACTAGTCATGTTGTAGGACAGGCTTAGATATGGCTGTACTCATAGGGGTACCTTGCATCCAAATGACTTGACTATTTGCTATCTATCAAAAACACTTGTAAGCAGAGTGTTTCAGGATCACAGAAGATAAATGATCAACTGGCTGGGGAATCTAGGAAGGCTTCCTAGAGGAGGTGACATTGGGCTGTAGGGGAGGAGCTTGAAGGAAGTCTAGAATTTTAGCAGGCAGAGCAGGTGGAACTGGTTTGCTACATTCTAGTATAATTCCAGGCTAAAGATCCTTCCTTTTAATTGTGTGTGTGTGTGTTTTATGTGAACACACCAATACTGAGAATGGCATTCTCAGGTAGATCAGGCACCTTAGCACATCCCATTTCCATTTGCCATTTGTTACCCTGGTCGCCAGTCTTTCTAAGCATTCCATCTCATGGTGCGCTCTGGCAATGGCACACAGAGCCCTCTGTGATCAGTTGGTAGTGATGCTGTGCTGAGGATGGTGAAGCTGTGTCCTGACTAGGTGGAGAAGAGGGGCACTCACTATTAATGAACGACATCTGCCATGGACCAAGGGAAAATCTTTATGAGGGTGAGGACCCTGGGCATTGCCCTCACTAGCACAACACCCTCCTCTGTTTAGTGGGTGTGGAACTTGCAAACACTACTTGCTCTTTTCCTACTGACATTTCTTTATCTGGGAAATGATACATGCATCCTACATGTATTACTGGAAAAGAGATGTGTGCTAGAAGAGGTAGATTTCAATACAAACAACAAAAGGACAGTTCCTGACAATACATCAACAGTTTTCATTCAGTTTTGAAGAGGCTGATGGTATTAATCTAGACACCTACAGTCAGAATCATTCAATAAAGTTCCTGCCATTAATCATGTAATGTTTTCAAAATGAGTTTGCTTGTTTTTTATTATTTTTCCTAGAAGATATATAGAGATAGAACAATGTATACATTGCCTAGAGAGTTAAGTTAGTAGAAACTCTCATGATCTTTCCAGAAGTTTCCCTCTGAAATGTTTAATAGTCTATATAATAAAGGAGAAAAATGTTGACATGCCTGTTATATATACATATATATTTTTTTTAGACAGTCTCGCTCTGTCACCCAGGCTGGAGTGCAGTGGCACAATCTTGGCTCACTGCAACCTCTGCCTCCTGGATTCAAGCGATTCTCCTGCCTCAGCCTCCCAAGTAGCTGGGATTACAGGCCCCCGCCACCACGCCCAGCTAATTTTTGTATTTTTAGTAGAGATGGGGTTTCACCATGTTGCACAGGCTGGTCTTGAACTCCTGACCTCAGGTGATCTGCCCACCTAGGCCTCCCAAAGTGCTGGGATTACAGGCATGAGCCACCGCATGTGGCCAATATCGTATTTTTGTATAGTATAAAATATTTTTTATAAAATAGTGTGTAGTGCAGTCATGTGCTACATAATGATATTTTGGGCAATGACGGACCATGTATACAGTGGTGGTACCGTAAGATCATAATACTGTATTTTTGCCTACCTTTTCTATGTTTAGATACACAAATACTATTGTGTTACATTTGCCTATAGTATTCAGTACAGTAACATGCTGTGCAGGTTGGCAGCCTAGGAGCAATAGGCCATACATATAGCCTAAGTGTGCAATAGACCACCATCTAGGTTTGTGTCAGCACACGCTCTGATGTTCGCACAAGGACAAAAATGCCAGAGACAATCCTCAGTGGGTATCACTGTTGTTAAGTGATGCATGACTGTGTTTGCTTTTGTCATACTGGCTATAATAAACAGGGAACATACATTTTAACATTTGTGCAAGCATAAATGAATGAAAATACGTATATTTCTTATTTTCTTTTCTTATGGATGAAACTTCGTAATTTAGACGTTGCTAAGGATCTTATTCAAGGTCTCACTGAGGTAATATTTCTTCTGGAGGCAACAGTTAGGCTAGTCTCATCGTGGCTGGCATCAATATGGCAACACAATATTGCCCATCCTTTCTCACTCTGGTTCTGCCTTTCTTGATTTTTTTTCCCCTAGAACTGTCAAGATGCTCAAATTTATTACTTAAAATAGAGATCATTGCGTGCAATTCAGTAACTTCCCCTATGGGGAAACCAGGCCACTTTGAAGTTCCTTTTATTCTCAAAGTTCATTAAGTTTATGCCAGTGGTTGTCTCAAATTAGTTTTATAGAGATAGGCATTTTGCAAATTTGTCATTTATTGATTGCATTAAGCTGACCTAATTTAGCTAAGTTGTTTAGAAAAATGACATAATGTGAATTTATCCCCAATTATTAGATAGCAAATATATAGTAATTACTAGAAGTGTGCAGACTAGCAACAGATCCTCTAAATGCTGTATTCATTTTATCTGGCACACAGATGATTTCAAATTCACTTACTTATTTAACAAAAATTTACCCTGCACCTATGATATCTCAACATTGTGTTTGGCATGGAAACCTTAAAGGCCAATAAGCCTGAAGGGAAAGCAAAGAGCCCAAACAAATCCACACAACCAACGCAAAGGAGCATGGGCTGTGAGGAAGGACCCATGGAGGTCGGACGACAGGAGAGAGCAGAAACTCTGCAGGAAGTGATGAAGACTACAGAAAAGACTTGAGAGATGAATAGGAATGTGCTGGAAGGCTGGGGAGGTATCTTGCCAAGAGATGGGCTATGACAAAGCCTGCTGGTTCTCAGGGAATAGGGACCATTCAAGCGATGGGGACAGAATGGGGTTCAGAGAGAAGCGGGTGGAGTGAGAAGCAGACACAATTCATAAGTGTTATGCCAGCATTCGACTGGGCCTGAGGGCTGGGGAGATTTTTAAGCAGAAGAGAGACCTGGTTGGTTTGGTGTTTTTGAAAGCTCACCACGAAAGCTACATGAAAGAAGGACTGGAGAGTGGAGGCTGAAGCAGAAGATGGGATAAAAAACAGCCCCCAAGGGTGTGCAGAGTCCAGGTAAGAGATGCTAAATCTGCTCTAAGGAAATGACACTGAGTCTAGAGAAGAGAGGAATGAAGGATCTGAGAAATGTTTCAAGGTTCATTTAACGGCAGAGGTTTTTTCTTCCCTGTGTGTCCACATGGTGGGTCTGAGAGCAGTCCTGACCTGAGGCAGAGATAGGGGAGCTTTTGTCTTTTTGGGTTGATTGGCATGTGCCATAGGCTGTCTTCCCACCGCAGATCAATAAGTGAAGAAGACGGGATGCTGCCCTCATCTTTTTAGGAAGGACTGTAACACTGGACTGATAGTAGCTGCAGATAAACCACCTCCTGCCTAATTATCCCTCTGAAAGCATAAAGTGTCCCTCCCCTTTCTTCCTGTCCAGGAGCAGCCCCAATGGTGGAGTGTTCAATCATCCTCTTGTCTCAGTTGGGCAGGGTCAAAGTGCCAATAGTGCAGAGTCCGAGACCTACTTGGAAAAATCACACAGTCAACTATAACTCTGTAACAGGAAAGGATGACAACAAGGAGGCACAGAAGTTCCTGGGTTGCATGTGCCTTTCGAGCACCTGGAAATTCTATTAGAGCCTATCAGGTAGGTTTGCAACGATGATGCTGCTTCGGCAGCTCTGACCTGCTCTTGCAGAAGGCATTGTCAAGAATAGGGCATGCCAAGAAAGCACCTGGGTGTAAGAATCCTACAGACCTGTTTTGCATCCTGACCTATGTCATCTTTCTTATCTCAGCCAACTTACTTGACTCGTCTGAGCCTCATCTCCTTGTCATCAAGCGGGGGTCACACCTAATTTTCTTTCTTTCTGTAGGGATTGAAGGTCATGAAAAATACAAAATTCTCAACAGAGTGTAATGTCCTTGATCTTGCCTCACCTCCCACAGGGAAAGGAAACTTCCTGACTTGAGCCTCTAGCAGAGGCACCAATGGGTTTTCTCAGGACCCCAGCACAACCCAACTTTCTTTTATTTGCATAGTTGCTTAACTTTTCTATTAATATTCTTCTCTCTGATTGCAAGCATTTTGAAGACAGGCAATGCAAAGATGTATTCCTTTTTCCTGTACTTGAAATAGTCCTAATCCATTCCATCCCTTGGGGTCGGACCCTGCATCTTATTTATTACCTAAAACATTGCAAAAGATTAAATAGTTTGAGAAAGATTGGAAATTCACTGTCATAGGTGGTGGCAAAGTTAATGATATGAGAGGGAGAGAAGGAGGCTACTATCAGTTGTTGAATATGAGACAATGTTTTACACAATGAGTCAGTGTTGTACATTTTACATTTGACTCATCAACCCTGTGAGATCAGTGTAGCCATGAACATTGGAACCCCCTCCCAAAAAATTAGTGTGTGGAACAAGGTAAAATTTATTACTTATGTAAGACAGTTAAGATGAGCAGTAAATATGATGGCTCCACAGGCATCCTTCTGTGCTAATGTTCTGTAATCCTCAGCTTATTTCCTCCAGGCTCAGGATGGTTGCTTATGCTCCAACCCTCACATCCATATTCTAAGCAGAGGAATGAAGGAAAACATAGAAGGTATGTCCACACCCTCTAAGAATATTTCTCAGTTGTGGACCTTTGGTTTCCTCTTACTTGTCTTTCACCAGAATGTACTCTCAGTCTCTTTTAGCTAGAAGAGAGTCTGGAAAATGAGTCTTTTATCTAAGCGCTTAGGCAAACGAGGAGAAAGGATGTGGGCAGCTACGAGTGTCTCCTGTAGTAAGTGTCATTGTCCCCACATTTTAATGAGAGGAAACTGAGGCCTGCTGAGTTTAACAGTGTTCTGGTTGTCTACTGCTTCATAAGAAACCAACACAAACTTAGTGACTCCAAACAATAAACATTTGATTATGTTCATGATTTTGTGGGTCAGAAATTTGGATGGGATCCAACAGGTATGGCCCCGCTCTGTACTACAATGACTATGGCCTAACCTGAAGTGACTTGAAGAGGAAGGGATGCCTGGGGCAACATACCCAGTGTCTGGCACCTCATTTCTGGCATCATCTGGGTTCCTCAATTCTTTTCTGCATTGTGTCCAGGATTGCTTATTCACTCCCAGGCCTGGCATCTTGGTTGGGATGGCTGGAGCAGCTGAGGTTGGCCAGGCATCTGTCTCTCTCTGCATGGGGCTATTCCACATGGCTAGCTTGGGCTTTCTCACAGCATGGCTGTCTTTGAAAGTGAGATTTCTTCTACTAGTGGCTGGCTTTCTCCAGAAAGAGTGTTCCAAGAGGCCAAGGTAGAAGTTACACACTCCTTAAGCTAGCTTTGGAAGACATACTTCTGTCACAATTCACTAAGCTCATCCAGATTCAAAGGATCAGGATTTAAACAATGCATCTCATTGAAGAGAGTCATAGAAACTTTGCAGCCATCTTTTTCACGAAGTGATTGCTTAAGAAAACACAGCTAGGAAGTTAAGGGGCTCAGCTTGGAGCATAGAGTTGACTTTACACTACATGCCTTTAAGCAGCAGGTCTTGGTGCTTTAAAAGAGTAAATTAAACAAGTTGACTTTTTCGTAGGCATCAAAGATAGTAGCTGGCTATAGAGCAGCGGGATGTAGTAAGATTTGTGACAATGGTATTTTTGTTGGGTGCACAGATTCTGGCTCTCAATGGAGTATGCCCTGGGGCTTTGCACTCAGCTCTCTTACTAAATGTAGCTGCCCCCCTCCTTCCTCTCTCCAAGCCCCCTCCAGCTGAACAACTGGGCTACTGCTCTGCTGTCTCTTTCATATTTGTGAATACTCTCTCAGGTCTGGGAAATCAGATTGTCTCATTTAAATTTAATTTAAATTTGTTTGAAGAATCAACCTGAGACATCAAAGGGAATCCAAAAAATGCACTACACAATAAATGATCAAATGACTTCTAAAGACATTGCACTTTTATATCTAGAAATATTAGATCAAAACTCCAATTTCTTTTATTGTTAAAATTAAAGACAGACTTAAAAGAAACTGCCATGTAAGTTTGACACTGTGTTTAACCAACAGACAAATTGGTATATCCTGGTAAGGTTATAACCATCAATACATGCATTCTTTCCCTAATTCATAATGAGTCACAGTCTTCCAGTCACTAAACGTCAACTTGGTTTCAAGTTAATTTTCTTCAAGTCATAAAAATATTATTCAGAGTACAGGTCACAGATGCCTAATTTACAATCTGGGAATAATTAAATTACCAGTTTATCTGTTCAAAACAGACTGAGTTTGGTGTTGAAATATGGCCTTTGAGAAACCAACTTCTCAGAAAAAATTCCATCTTAATTATTTGTGCATTTAATTTTTGAAGATCTGAAGTCCTATTCCCTATGTTAACATAGTTAGAAATAGCCCAAAAGTTTCAAGGCTATAGTGAATTGACATTTGCTGTGGGTCCTGGCAGGCAGGTACTTGGGAAAGCGCACAAGCGAGAAAGGCATGCAGCTGGCCTTAACAGGTGCAAAGGAAAACAGGTGCAAAGGCACACCCTCTTTTCACCATGAAAGAGTGAGAAGAACACCTGCTAAATGAATGAGTGAGCATATCTTCACCCATCAAGAATTAGATGGGTGATCAAAAACTTGAATGGGTGATTCTTAACTTACCAAGCAGGAAAAGCACAGTCATTGGTAGAGATGTCAGGAGTGTTTGGGGCAAGAAGTTTTAGCTGAGGGTCATCAGCCAGAGGAAAACCACCCTTTCTAGTGGATGAGCAAAAGATGATGTGTTTCTTATCTGTTGGTCACATAGACTAGATTAGAAGGATCAATAATAAATAATTAAATCAAGCGAGAATAATATTTCTTTAAATTAAATATTTAAAAATATCTAAAAAAAAATTTTTTTAAGAAGGAGGAAACGACCATGGTATTCTAGAGGGAAGAACAGCATTCCTCCCAGGAAGCTGGCTTTCTTTTTTTTTTTTTTTTTTTTTTGAGACGGAGTCTCGCTCCGTCACCCAGGCTGGAGTACAGTGGCACGATCTCGGCTCACTGCAAACTCTGCCTCCCGGGTTCAAGTGATTCTCCTGCCTCAGCTTCCTGAGTAGCTGGGATTACAGGCCCCCACCACCAGACCTGGCTAATTTTCATTTTTTTAGGAGAGACAGGGTTTCAGCATATTGGCCAGGCTTGTCTCGAACTCCTGACCTCAGGTGATCCACCCAACTCGGCCCCCAGAGTACTGGGATTACAGGCATGAGCCACCATGCCAGGCCGAAGCTGGCTCTTTTATGTTTCAGAAAGCCTGTTACTGAATCTTTGCTAGAGACACCACTCTCCTTCCTGCTCTGGGGGTGAAGGAGAGGGTTCTAACAAAGAGAACTGAATTTGTTTGTCTAGTAAAATTATAGTAATGTGAAGTCTGTCCCCTGGCAATACCATTTGGATTTCAGAAGAACAGGAGAGAGATAAGAGGACTGACAAAGGTAAAGCCCATGGTAGGGAGAGCACACTCCTCCAGAAAAACAGCAAGTAGGATCCAGGAAAGTGTGGCTGGAGAGAAGCTCTCTGCACCTGGAAGCTCTGAGAAAGTGAATATTCATATTTATATTGGTTCTCATTATGATCTGGGTTGCTGCCAGTCTTCCTTATGTCCCCAGCATCACTAGGGTCTACAGATAAAGTAGGAATGGCAGTGCTTTGGGAGAATGGGGAGAAGGGGCTCAACTATGGTTGGGGCAGTGAAGAGGGGTCTCTGAGAACAGCAAGCAGAAGAGATGAGATGCTGGCTATGAGCTAGGCTACAGTGGCTAAGCACATTGCAGGGCGCCCAACTCAAAGATTGGAGCAAAACATCCACCCTGCTCACTTCAAATACCAGCAGGGCTGGACCCCGCAAAGTGACTACATTTTGTATTTTTAAAATTATTTTTATTGTATTATTATTATTATTATTATTTTGAGACAAAGTCTCTCTCTATCACCCTCGCTGGAGTGCAGTGGTGCAATCTCGGCTCACTGAAACCTCCACCTCCCAGATTCAAGCGATTCTCCTGCCTCAGCCTCCTGAGTAGCTAGGATTGCAGGTGCCCACCACCACAACCAGCTAATTTTTTGTATTTTTAATAGAGACGGGGTTTCACCATCTTGGCCAGGCTGGTCACAAACTCCTGACCTCGTGATCCACCCACCTTGGCCTCCCAAAGTGCTGGGATTACTGGCATAAGCCACTATGCCCAGCCCAAAGTGCCCGTATTTTGGTGTGTGTCTGAAAGAGAACTGAGGATGGTGGACACACGCGGTATTTGCAAGACTACAAGCTGGTTGGGATTCCAATCCTCAGACTATGTGTTTATACATTTTAAAGAAGGTGCCAGTGTCTCAGTGGGTGCCAGAGTGGTGGATAGTCAGCTTCCCTCAGAAAGGAAAACTCCCTCTCTCTCTAGCAGCTATCACTCTGCATCAAAAAGTCCCTCATGCACGCTTCCTTCAGATCCCTGCAAAGGATAATGCAAAGGATTCTTCTGGTCCTCTTTTTAATAAATCTGGTAATAGGACTTTCCACCATTTCTCTTGGGGTATATTTTTTTCTATTTATATATGATAAACTCACTGTATGGATTTTGGAAAGTGTTGTTTTCATTGAGCACCTGAGTAACAAAGACTTGTCTGCCAGACCTGACTCAGTAGAATCTGAGATTGTTCCAAAATTAAAAAACTTACCAACTGAAGGAGGTGACGAAGGAAGTGGGGTGGAGGTGGGGGGCTCACAGA
The DNA here is from genome assembly GCF_028858775.2 of Pan troglodytes. Taxonomy (NCBI): domain Eukaryota; kingdom Metazoa; phylum Chordata; class Mammalia; order Primates; family Hominidae; genus Pan; species Pan troglodytes. Next base: position 86,427,055 of record NC_072414.2, read on the forward strand.
TCCCTGCCCCTCCACAGCCTCCTTCATCTTTGACCCTAACTCTCACTAGATTTTTAAAATACTGTGAAACTGGAGTATCATCTCTTTCTGAAAACCAGGAATAATGGAATATGTCTAACTGAAAGGCAGAAGTTGCAGTTTATCAAAAGCTATTGATTTTGTTATGTTCAGTCAACATGGCTTTCAACTCCAGCCCCTGCCTCCATCTGTTTGGCCTCTGTGTCAGATAAAACCCTCATCACCCAGCTCCTCTGGTTTCCAATCCAAAGCAATGGAGACATTGCTGCCAAAGCTATTTTTCTAAAACACAGATCATATCATGCCATTTTCCTACTCAAAATGTCACAATGGTTGTCCATTACTCTTTCAAATCTGGCTTCTCCCACTTGTCATGCTAAACTTCACTCACACCCGCCCCCGGCCCCCATTAGGCAGGATAACCATGTAGCAACCCTCAAAAGTAGACCCATTGGCATTCTTCAAGGATGACTTGCTCGTGCATTCTTCCACGCCTTTTGTACAGGTTCTACCTAAATTGCTTGCTCACACATCCCATCCCATCTGCCATTGCTATTTGACCTTTAATTCCTGAACAGAATCTCACTTCTCTGTTGCCCAGGCCGGAGTGCAGTGGCACAATCTTAGCTCACTGCAACCTCCACCTCCAGGATTCAAGCACTTCTTGTGCCTCAGACTCCCAAGTAGCTGCGACTACAGGCACCCGCCACCATGCCTGACTAATTTTTATATTTTTAGTAGAGATGGGACTTTCACCATTTTGGCCAGGCTGGTCTTGAACTCCTGGCCTCAAGTGATCTGCCTGCCTTGGCCTCCCAAAGGGCTGGGATTACAGGTGTAAGCCACCATGCCTGGCCTTCACTTCTATTCTTTTATCAAACATTTGGTTAACAAATATTAATGAACATTTCCTGTAAGCTATGCACTAGTATATATTATTTTGAAAATAATGCCATCATATTTTATAGTTATTAAAGAACATAAAGATTTTCCATCTTCAAAGACTTGCATTGTAAAAGGCAAAAAGTAATAAACAAGTATTTTCAGAAATACTGTATCATTCTTATGATGTTGATTTCAGGAAAACAAGCAAGGACACAGAACCCAGCCTCCAGCACACAAGAAACGAAAGGGTAAGCCCAAAGGAATAAACAAAACAAAAATACTTATGAGGTTATAATTTCACATGATTTCAATAAATTACATTATTATAATATAACAAATTTTAATTTTATTAAATTATCACTGGATGTATATATACTATAATATATTATAATTGTTTAAAATTAATTTTAATACAAAAAACTATAGTGGATTGGCTGAATGCATTAAAATTCTATGTCTTTTTTATGCCAAACAGCTAACTAACACGGAAATATACTAAAACATATTTGGTAAACTACTAAAACATTGAATTTTATAGACAAATATAAAATAACATCATGAGATATTATTTCAAGAAAGATGCTTTTTAATGACATATTTGAGCAACCAAGCATTATAATGATGAGCTAATATCAAGGATAGACAGGTTAACCATGTAGAACAAGTAAGCCAGAAACAATGTTGGAATGCAGGGGGCAAGGCAGGGAGAATATGAGAGGCAAGGCAGAGAGAGGAGGGGCAAAGGAAGGAATGGAGATGAGCATGTCTCTGGTGCAGTTACAGAGTGGGAAAGAGAAGAGGTTGGTAAGGAGGAAAGAAGACTCAAAATAGAAGACCAAAAGAGGGGAAATAGAAAAAGACAATTGCTGACTTCAACTTGCATAAAGATCAGGTCCTCATTGAGTCAAAGTCAGACCTCTGTGAAGGTTCATTAAATCTCTCTGACATTTCCAATAATATGTAATTAACTAGGAAAAAGATTCCTTTCTAGTTAATTGGATAAACTTGAATTCAGAGTCTATTTACTAGCTTTCACCTTACATATTTTTGTAGAAACAAACAAAGCTATATTTTGGAGTGAAAACACAATAAAGTTGCCCGCAACTGGAGATGATTCTAGAAATAATAGAAGGTCATGTATGTCTAGGCCATGAATGGAATATTTGTTATGCTTGGCACAGGCTTGAGATGTTTTAAAAACCAAATACATTAACTCCATCAAGTCTGATCAGAACCAATTTAAGGAAAGGCACAATTATAATGATAATTAGTAGAGATTATTTTAAAAATTGAAAATGATGAAAAAACATAACAAATGCATGTGCACTTGGAATGAATTATTCCAAAGTAATAATTATTTTTGAGGACAAAAAACCCATACTACAACACGTGAGATTTAGCAATCAACAAAGCAAGTGCAGAAATAATTGATGTAATAGATTACAAACAACAATGAAAATACCCACAACTCTAGAGTGTGTGACTAGGAGCTCTGCCTCATATTAACATCTGTTAGCTTAATATTTGCTCAAGTAAAAGGGGGGGTTGCATGGCTAAGCATGATGAAAATGGTGCTGCTAAGGCTAATGCCACAAGACAAAGATTCAGGGCTCTTTCAATTGCATGTGTTATCCAAGGGAGAAGCAGTTCAGTAAGCATACAATTTTGAGAAAAACCACCAAAGTTCCTTTCCTCGGGGAGTTTATAGAGCAGTGAAGGAGAAAAATAAATATCTATTAAATAAACCAATCAACAAGGACTTGCAAATTAAGAAGTGCTAAGCAAGAAATAGATTGCTGAGAGAGAGTTTAATGAGGGGGCCTGTTTGTGTAGAATGGAGGAGGTAGTCTCAAAAAGACTGAAGAATGGTAGGGAGCCAGGCATGCAAACACCCAGGGGAGGAAGGTCTTCTGAAGAATAAACAAGATGCTGTTTTACTAGATTGTAAAGAACTTGCCCTGCATGAGGGACTAGCAGGCCCTTGTGCCTGTAGCAGAGGAACAACATGAAATATGTGGTCAGAGAAGTTGTTGGTACATAGCTGTTGGAGCCAGATGTTGGTACATACACCAATGTTAGTTGTTTGACTTTTATTCCAAGTTCATTGGGAAGCATGGACTTATTCATTCTAGGGACATAATCTGATTTATATTTGTAAAAGACCATCTGCACACTATGGAAGAATGCAATAAGGAAGCATGAGTAATTTAGTAGGAGTCTATTGCTAAAGTCCAGACAAGGAATGATGGGAGCCCGTGCTACAACGAGTGGAAGGAGACATAAAAATGGATGGATTGAAGATACAGTTTGGAATAGAACTGAAATGCTTCTTGAATACACTAGGCAGCACAGGTTTGTGTGGTGGGGGGTGTGCTAATAAGGAAGAAGGAATCATCTAGAATGACTCTTATGACTCCCAAGAGTTTGCCTTGCTCATCTGAATAGTTGGTAGAAGCAACTGAAATGAGGATGTCTGGGATAGAAAGATAGAGAACAGGTTTCAGGGAGAAATGAGTTCATTTTTGGCCATGTCGTATTATAGTTGCTATAAGGCACTGAATTGAAGATCTAAGCAGGCAACTGACTGTCAAAGGCAAAGACAGGTGAACTGCATATGTGACTGACTCTTGGACTTGCCAAATGCATATGATACTTAAATCCTTGGAAATGGATGAGAGCTTCCAAAAGCAGAGTATAGGGAAGAAAATGAAGGGATTCTACTCTGAAGTCCTGAAGAAGCTAGGTTAGAGGTTTTACAGAGAAGCTCATGAAGGAAACAAAGAAAGATCCATCAGAGACGTGGGAGGAAAATCAGGATTGTGTTAAAGCAGAAGTCAAAGGAGAGTGTTTCAAGAAAGATGGAGCAGTCCTCATTTTAAATATCATGGAATTTCACTGAGAACAGAAAAGCACCTACTGGGTTTGGTAACATGGGGATTACTAGTGATGCTAATAAGGGAAAAATTCAGTGTACCAATAAGTAGAAGACAGACATCAGTGGATTAAAGCATGAATTGAATGAGAGAAAGAGGAAATAGCTACAGGAGACAAATGCAAGAAGTTTCTTATGGCAGAGAGAAGAGAAATCAGATAGTGACTGGAAGAGTCTCTGGGGTATTTTTTTTTAAAGAGTGGGTGACGCTAAAATATGTTTGATGTGTGATGGAAATGTCTCAGGTTGGGATGTGGGAGACAGGAAGAACATCATGTTCTTGATGAGAGTCCATGAGGAGGGCAAGTCCAGAGTTCGGGAGAGAGAAAGGAAAGGTGGATGTAGACCCAGGTGGGTCTGTGGTGGGCAGATTAGAGAATGCTCAGTAATGGCCTCCCTCTACACAATGACGTACAATGCAAGATCATTAGTTGAAAATCAGGTGGCATGGGTTGGAGGAGCAGGGGCCTACTAGAGAGGTAGAGATGATATGAAAATGACAAGTAGAAAAGTTCACAGGATTAAACATGGAACATGAAAGAGGTTCTGGTTGCCAAGAATCACTACTTTTTAAGGTTCATTAATTTGTAATGACAGTCATCTGCCTTATAAAGTGATTTTTCGCAAAACGCGTTGGCTCCAATGGTACAGACATAAAAAAAGTGAGTGCCTGTGTACCACAAATATTGTAGATCTTTCTAGGTGAGTGCAGTGGAGGGAGAGAGGGACAAGGGAATTTAGGGGCATTGAAAAGCAGCGTTTGTCATAACGAGTCATGGGATCTAAGCTGCATATGAAGAAGACAAGTGGAAAAAGGACGGTACTCTACACACATAACAGAATAGCTAAAAAAGAGAAAAAAGAATGTGACCATTCCAAGTGTTGAGGAGGAGATGGAGAAATTAGAACATCTGTGCATTGCTGGTGGAATTGTGAAAGGGTACAACCACTTTGGGAAACGTGTGCCAGTTTCGTCAAAATTTAAATCTCTACCTACTGTGTGACCCAGCCATTCCACATCTAGGGCTTGTGCATGAATGTTTATAGCAGCTTTATTTGTAATTGATCGAGTTACACAGTTTAAATATGTGCAGTTTATTGTATGTCACTTATGCCTCAATAAAAAGAAATCCCTATGATAGATAAAAGGAAGTTACTGATGGATAGTGGGAAAGAGATGGGATCAATAATTTAGATGTTTCAATGTAGTTCAAGAATTGATTTCATAGGAGTATTTGAACAAATGAATTCAGTGGTTAAAAGTGATGTTTGGAAAATGATGTGCATAAATTGTTTCTGAGATGGAGCCATTTCTGGTGATGACAAGGTTTGGAAGGACAGTGGAAGATTAAATTGGAGTAAGAGGAGAAGGTCCTTAGAAATGAGGATATCTAAGAACTGGAAGGCCTCCATGTTGTATGACTTATCCATGTGCACATTAAAGATGTCAGAAATGATGGCAGAATTGAAGTAGAAGTGTGAGCTAGGAGCTCAGAACTTTGGGGAATTGAGGAGTCAGGAGGAGGTTGGTAGACAGTAATAGCAAAGTGGACTAGGGGATGGTGAAGCCAGATGGTGCAGACTTTAAGGCAGGGTATTGCAAGCTGCAGCTTGAAGTCATTATGGTGTGAAAATGGCAGTGGTACTCAAAATCAGAGATCGGAGGTCCAGCATTTGAAGAAACAGTTCAAAAATATAATAGAGTTTGCTGCTCCCAGCAAGAGGCGTTGAAGAAGGTCTGAAGGAGGGGGGATCTGGCAAAGAGCTGGCTAAGACTGATTGCTGATAGAGTGTTAGTGTTCTAGCAAATACTGGCCTAACTAGAGATGTAAGGCATGATATTATTGATTTTTATATTCTTTGATGGTAGTTCAGAAACTTCAGGCTTAAGTTATGGTGTTGAAGTGGTCTAGCAGAGGAGGGAATCGTGCAAGTTATGCCCTGCTGCCTACTTGGTGTGAGAGCCTCTTAAGAAGCCTCTGGGTGGCCCTGAGGTCTGCGATGTATGGACGGCTACTCCAGCAGGCCTATAGCAAAGGAAAGGCAAAACTGGAAAACAAGTAGAAGGTGATGAGAAGAAAAATGGCGCCACTGGCTGGGCAAGGACCATGCCATCTGGAGTAAGAGGCTGAAAGCTTGCTCATGCTCTGAGTGGCCTTGAGTAGTGGAGCCTGCTGCACAATTGTAGGATGGAGATCAGCCCTGAGAGGTATGAAGGTAAGGACCTGGAGAGAGGCCCAGAGCTTCAGTCTACAGGCTTTAGTGAGGCTTGTTTCATATCCTCCAGGGAGTTGGCTCTCCACACACCTCTATCATGGGATTACAACATTGCCTTGGGATTACTCTGGGCTCCTGCACTTTTATACATCCCATTTTTTAGTAACCAGGACTTTGTTATTTCATTTCTGAGACTCATCTTTGTCTGTCCCATCCTTTACTTCACTGCCTACCCCAAACCTAGAGCTTGGCACACAGTGGATCTTAAATAAAAATTTGTTGAGCGAATGAATACATGAATGAATAAATAAATGAATCCCTTTCAGAATTTATTTATTTTGTTCAAAAATTTCCTCCACTTTGGGAAATGCAAAATTTGGAACCCCAAAGTTTTTACTTTTTTTTTTAAGATCTCAAGCACAAAAGTTTTATCCTCTTTTTTTTTTTTCTTTGATCAATTCCTTTGGGATATTAGAGACAGTGCTAGACTATGTATTGGCTCTGAGAGATACAACTAGGTCTTTTATTATTCAAAGATGAACATTTCTTGACTTACCTGGTAGAGTTATAAACATAGCATGCTACAGAATAGAAGGCAGCTGTGGAGGTTGGGGCAAATTATTGAAAATGGAAATAGCACAGATCTTGATGCGTCTGTTAGTGCATGTGCAGGGCAATGTGCCGTAAGGTGGCTGATTTGCACTAACAGGAGTGCTAACATGATGTATTAAATGTCAGACTGGCATTGCTGGGTGTGCATATCTCTTCTGTTGTACTGCCTGCTTATGCTTATTCAGCCCTTTGAATAATTTAACACATTTCATACTCTAAATTACTCTCAGCAATTTGATGGGGCTTCTGGCAGTTTACTTGAAATGCTCAGTGTTAGGTCAACATAGGGTCCCAGCTTCTGCTAAATAGAAGTACTCTGCCTACTTAGAAAAACATAATTAGTTTTCTCCGTGGATCTCTTCAAGGGTGGGGTGGGCTGGAAGAGTGGGGGTAGGGGAGCCAGATGGGAACCACTGCGTGAGTATATTGGGTTGTCAATCCAGAACAGGCCAGGGATCCAAGAGTTAAAAATTTAATGGGGCAGGCCTTCAGGAGAAGAAAAAGTTGAAGGGCATGGAAAATAGTTTGAGTGCACTGTGCAAATTCGTGTGTATGATAAATGACCCTCATTTAGTCAATACTGACCGCGGCTGAGTCCTCTTTTCAATTGAATCCTTATGTAAAACTGGCCTGCCCCAATGAAGACTGGCTGCAGTGGTGTGGTCTAAGTGCTGCGGCGTTGAGTAGTTTGTGCAAGTGAAATGGTGAACCACTCTCAGATTGGGACCCTCTTCTTTACTTACCACTGTCCTCAGTTTACTTGTATGTAGACTGCAGTGATGATGCGAAATCCTTACAATCCTTGACTATTTTTTCTTTTCTCTCTAGAACTACAATTTCCATGACTATAACAAAATTAAATGTTACTCAGAGCTGTAGATACACTGGTTTCTTCGGGGCTCTAGAAATGTGGTTTTAAGAACTATATTTCCCTTCACCGTTTTATCCCTCTCTCTTCTGTGCATGCCCAGGATGGAAAGGGCATAGAGTTTTGCAAGAAGTGAGGATTTTAAATTAAGGCTTAAAATCTTACCTTTGATGATGCATCACCTTGGGTGAAATTCTGAGTGTACTAATGACCCCAGCCAAGCCATGTGGCAGCAAAATGATGATGCAAGGAGGCCCAGGCTCAGTGCTATGTGATGAGACAGCAGGACTCTGATTGACTGTCCTCTCTGGGGTTGAAATCCTCCACCATCCTCTGGATACGCTGAAAAACCTTCCTGGGGATTTGAAGAATTACATATTCTGAGACTCCATAATGAACTGTTTGCTTATCATTCATTTTACCCCCTTTGAAATAGTCTGAGCCTTCATTGTAACCTTAGGTCAAAATTATTTGGGTTGGTGGAAACTCATGATAAGCACATGCTTTTGAAGGTTTAAATGCCATTCGTTTAAGACCATCAGATTAACTTTTTTATTTAAAAATTTTAAAAAACCTTCAAAGTGTGAGGAAGACCAAATATATGTGTACTTGTGTCTATATGTGTACATGCCTGCATATATGAATTAATCATGTAGGTACACTCAAACACATAGAAATGTTTGTACATCACATATATATGATAGACATCAATTAAAATATGTTTTAAGAAATTAATGATACTTTGAAAAATTAGCAGAACTTCAAAAATAATTGTGTTTATAATTTATTGTGGAAAGAAAGAAATATTCCATCCTCTTTGAAAATCTGTTTTACCTCTAGCCAGAAAGGGAACAAATACATTTGCTTAAAAATAAAGTCTGTGAAGAGTACCATTTCCATGGAGCAAGGCTCCTAACTAGCTGTCACTATGCAAAATTATTGAATATCTTAAAAATATAAGATTATCATTATAGGTGTGATTACTTTATCTTTTAACAACACAACAAATACATGTCTTTGAAAAACATATATTTACTATTTCCCCTTTTTGGCTAACGAGGTCTACTGAATGTGTAACATTCATTTATTCCATTACTTTTATGCATAATCGTGGCCACATTTTTTCTCAATAAACACACTACACCCATTAGAAAAATTATATATATTATAATACTCATATTGAATGGTTTTCTTCCAAAGTGGAAGAAAGTCATCTTGGTATATTTATCATCAAAAGGAACACGTTCATATCCCAAATCAAGGTTTCCATAAAGCCATTATTTAGTGGACACATGGTAAATTAACTTTATTCCACTGTGCTTGCTATTATACAAGTGACTCCCACCCCTGAGCCCAGAGCTGGAAAACTCCAGCTTTGACTGAGCTGAGTTCTTCCCTGTTGGTTGTCAGTATCAGTGGTTGTATAATCAGCAGGGGGCTGACAACTTCGCTACTGTGTATACATGTACATAGGTTTCTGTTGCTTCCAGTTTGTGATGATGGTATATCTGTAAGATTGATCTTAGGTGGAAACTCAGCAACTGGATGTCAAACACTCATAGGGTAGATGCATGCCTTTAGAAGGCATGTTTCTCAACAGCCAAGTTACTGACCATCATGCCACACGAATGCACTGGAACTTTTAGTTTGTAGAATTTGGGTAGAGCAGGTATTACTGTCCCTAACTTTTAGCTCTTTTTCTTAAAGGTTATTTTTAACTAATGGTCAAGGTGTCCATTCACTGAGCTGTGCAGCTCGTATACCATTTGCCTGTAAACAATAGATTTTCCACATGAAAAGCAAGGGCAAATACAATTTGCTGTCAATTTTGACTTAGTGGAAAGATACAGCACACATTCTCTATTTTTTTTCTGCAGTTTGTTAGTGACTGTTGCTAGGTAATGCCTTCTCTACCAAGCATTAGGTATCTAACGAGAGGGCTTAGAGAGTAGGTTTCATTATACAATTAGCCCCTGATGTGCTGACTACCAAGTTCCAGAATCTCACATAGCTGTGTTCAGATGAGAAAAAATATGTTCTAGGCCAACCCCTATGAATAGTTATGGTCAGAGCCTACAGTGACAGTAGACCATTTAAAAGTAGCCTATTCCTAATAACTCAGTTTCTGGTATGTCCCCACTAATAACACCTTGCTTCATTTTCTTGAGGATTTACAGTCGAAATAGGATAGGGATGTGTCAGAAACACCCTTAAAAATAGCAAAACTTCATGACACTGTCATTCAACAAATAAGTACACTTTGGAAAGTGGTGATTTCATGAAAGATAAACAAACAGAGCATGCATAAACTCAATGCACACAAGCATACACACGTGCAGAAACAAAAATATGGTAAAAGGAAAAGAAAGATGGATAGAGCAAAATTATAAAATATCCAGGATACAAGGAAGGCAAAACATGAGAAATAACCTTCTTTTGGCCTTCTAAGTAGATAGAAAGCTCTGTGGTGTAGGATCAGGGCTGGGAGCTGTAGGCCTAGCCAACTCAGTTTCTGCACAAAGCCCTCCAAGCCTCTGGCATGTAGTGCAGAGGACTTAGTCTCTCTACAGCTTCCCCTTTGTAGGGAAGTCTTGTGATGCAGCCTCATTTTTCTTTCAGTTGTGTTACCTGTGTTGCATGTTAAAAAAGAAAAAAACAACTCTTTCCTCTAAAAGTGATAATATAATTGAGATTACTTTATTTCCAGATATTAAAACATTGTTGGCAAATAAACATTGTATATAGTGCACAGCCTGCTATGTTGAAACAGGGGTGCACTGCAGAAAGACGAACCCAAGATGACTGGGAATCTTGAGGCCCATCCCTGCCTTTCTCTAATCCTCATCTTCCATGCCACACAAAGTGTGTGATATTGAGGACTGAGATCCTGGGTGAAGGTGTAGCAGGTGGTTTTTGGTAGGAGGAGATGGAGGAGACAAAAAGGACTCTCAAAACATTGCTCTCACCTTCAAAGCTCCTACCCTCACTTGTCATTGACCTCTGCGACTGGGTAAAGGGAGAGGAGAGGGTAAACAGAAGGCCACTCAAAGGAGGAAGAGTGGGTGTCCACAGAGGGGTCACAAATGAAGAAGGCAGCAGGGACAATACAGCAGGCAAGGTTGGGGAGTGGGGAGAGGCCACTCTCTGCCCAGGAGGCAGACCCTAGTCATCTTGAAGCTACCACTGCAGATGATCTCATTCTTCCTCAGGGATACCCTTATGCAAGCAATTTCTGATTATATATTTGGAAGGTGAAATTAATTTTTTCCTTTCAAGTCATGTGTTGAGGGAGGAAAAAAAAACCTTTTTGTAAACTGGAAATTTTTAATTTCTCTCCTCCCAGGGCCAAATTAAGTGGAAAATATTAAGCAATTCTAAACCCAATTCGAAAATTGTCCTGAGGTAAACTCTTCCTAAGACCAGATGGAATGTATCATTGTGAATAATTCCAAAGTTAACAGGAACATTGTCAGGAATAGGGAATACTCAACTCCAAAGAAAAATTAACTGTGATTTAAAGCAGTTTTCCACTGAGAAAATTGTGTTATTCTTCTTTCTAATTGCTTTTTGTATGCTATTTTATTCTTTCCCTACAGTTGGAGCTCTAATCCTAACTGACTGAAAATCCTTCCCTTCCCAGATACCTTAAAAATATCCAAAGAGAAATTCCCAGGTCTCCTTCATCACAGAGCCTAAAATCTGTTTACTAATGACTGTACTCAACATAAGAAACTTCTAGAATCTGTCCCTACTGTGGCCCTGTCCATTTTGGGGTCAGGATGGAGCACACCAGCAGACAGGGGCACCCCCACCCCCTTTCTGGAGGCCTTGGGCCAAGCTGTTGCTCTCGCTGGAATAGCCGCATCACGGCCTCCCTCACCCCCTTCCAGTAACTCCACCCCACTCCTTCCACCTAGCTAACACCTGCACGATTTCCTGGTCTCTGCTCAGCTGCTACTTCCCCTTTCTCAGCTTCCTTCACCCCAATCAGGGAGGGTGAAATGCCTCTCTCTGGATTTCAGTGTTCCCAGCACTGGGTCACACTATGGGTATGGTTTAGTCTGTTCCCATCCCCGGACTGGCCAAGAGCAATGTGAGCCAGAGGACCCTGTCAGATTTTTCTGCAGAATCTGGCAGCCCCTCCTGATCTCTACTGTGCCTGCTTCTGTTCAGATCCTCATGTCTTTGTGGGACTGTTGGAGTGGCCTTCCTTCTAGTCTCTTGCCACTAGTTTCTCTCTGGTCCTTGCATCTTCTGCACTCACGGATGTAGCCATTTGATTGTCATTTCTGACTGACACACACACACACACACACACACACACACACGCTCAGTCTCCCCGTGTACCCACAAAGCCCTCTCCCCGCCGGCCTCTTCATCTCTCTCTGCATTCCATCCATGTACTCTAAGCTCCCCCAATGTCACGCTCCTGATCATCCTGTGAGTTCTCTGCCCGTCTCCCTGGTCTGTTCCTAGCTCTCAGTGTCTGTCGTGTGCACGGTGCGTTAATGCAGTAACCGCAAGTTCTATCACTCCTTGCACAAGATTCACCTTCTGAAGCTTGTTTCTCTTCACACCCTGGATGCTGTGGCATTTTCTTTGGTGTAAGGAGACCGTATGCCCCAGGTTTCTTCAATCCTAGCTCTCACACTTCCTGAGCTGACCATGAAGTTTAGGTCCATCATCAGGGAGTCAGAGGCTTCATGAGCACCTTCCCCAGCGGTGTTAATATCGTCCAAGGAAAGGAAGACAGTGCACTAGAATCTCCCATGCAGTCTAATTTCTGTGATGAAATTTTTGATATGGTGGTGCAGCCCTCAGCCTCCCTGAAACAGGATGTGTCTCTGGAGGCCTGCAGCAAAGTCCTTGATGACTCTCATGCTGCAGACCTCCCATGACCTGGAACTGCCAGAGGGGTTTAGGGGTGGACCAAGGTGTGTAAGGGAGAAGCCCAGTGGAACAGTGGCACCCACTACCCTTTGATTTTAGAGAGTTGGGCTGAGTGAGTAAGGGGGAGAAAGGAGCTTTTCTCTTAATTTTTTAACCCTCCATAACTCTTGAGAGGTTTATTCTGGTGAGTTCTCACTAGAGTTAATTTCTGACCCCAAATTGGATAATTTGGTGCATAAGTGGTACTGAGTATCAGCATGATTAATATGATGTTATTTCCCATCTTCTATTTAGTCTAAGCATTTGTGATTGCTTGGTGATCACGCTATATGAGATAAAATGAAAACAAAATAAACTCATATGATTAAAAAAAAAGTCTTGGTCATTAATCTCATTTGGCAGGAGTGGGTAAGGTTTTTGAGATTAACTGAAATTACTCTGACTCCCAAGATCTGAATAGTGAAATGACTGTTAATTGCACACACAGAGTCACAAGAATTATTGGCAGTGACTTGTTTTCTACAGTAAACAACAGACCCCTGTGAGGTGTTGCTGGAGGCCTCCCTCCCTTTCACCTGGTTCAGAAGCCCTGTGTAAATATCATTTGGGAGGAGGAATTATTCCACGATCAAAGCTGGACGTTATTTTTTGTTCAGCTAACAAGTATGTAAATTCACCTCTTTAAACCCCTTAAGGAGGGCAGAGATTATTAGCAAATCTATTGTAGCTGAAGCATAAATTGAGGGAAGAGCTAAGATAAAGTTTGGAGGAAATTTATTTGTGGTGATAAGTAGAACACATTTTTCAGCCTGTAGAGAATGTGGAAGAGGTAAACTAACATGGCGAAAAGCAGAGAGGGGACACATTCTGAGTGGAAGGACTCAAAGCTAGATCTGATAGTTCAGATTTCTATAGATCAATGTCCCAGCTCACAGCTATATGCAACAGAGTGGACCAAACTTAAAGAACTATTGGCTTAAACTAATTATTCTATGCCTTTTCTGAGCCATTGTGCATGGTAATGGCCTGTGTCAAAAGCAGAGATTGTTAGCAACAGAAGGGATCTTGAAAGCATCCAGTTCAGGGAATTCTAACCTGTGGAATCCTGAGGGGTACCCCCAAGTTGAGGGTGGACGGGAGACTAGGTGGGCAGGGCTTGGCATATCCGTTCCCATTTCAACCAATTAAGCATCATTTTTATTTGTTTTATAAATTTCACTTAAATTTGTGAAAGTGGCTGATTGAATCCACCCTGCTCAGTTTACAGGGAAGCAAGAGCTGCAACTGTGCCCTCTTGCCCTGACTGCTGTCCCCTGATACTCAACTCAGTTTCTTTCTGGTGCTCCATAGTGATGGCTTATGTTGGTAGGATTACCTGCCACCCACAGATCATCAGTGTTGTTGGCCATATTTGTTATAGAGAGACTTGGCAACAATTACAGGTATATTTGGATTACACAGAAGGGCAGATGTGGAATACCTAAATGTCATACATTCCCAAACTCTACCTTTCATTTGCTAGGCAGCCGGGTGTTTGGACCGAGGTATGTTCGTTAATATTGAGACTCATAGCCCCACAACAAAAAGATCTGGGGTTGCTCTGAAAATGCTGGAGAACTTGACTAGTCACTTTGACTTTGGGGGTGCATGTGTGGCAGTTTAAATAATATTATATAGTTTTCTAAAATCTTCAAGTGCAATGTTCTGTAAACCTGAGAATACAGGCTGGATTGATTTATTTTTAATTCCAAATTCATACTGAAGAGTTTTCTTTGAAATATAGTGTTGTCGCTGAGATATTCCAAACATTTAAAAGAAGAATTGACATGAAAACACCAGTCAGTATAGATACAGATTGTCACAACTATACTGTTTGTATGAGCTGAGTGTTAGCCTTGGTTATGCCAGATGGTAGTGTGATGGGCAAGAAAACATAGATTCCAGTTCTAGAACAGTCACAGATTTGCTGTGTGACTTTGGACAAACCACTTTTCCTCTCTGGGTTTCAGTTTCTTCATTTGAAAGAATCTAGGCAATCTAAACTTTCTCATCTCTCCAGTCTGTAATTCTAAGTTTCTCTATAAATAATGGAAAATAGGACTGAGTTATGGGATAGGACTGACACTTAAAAAAGAAAGAAAAAAAGAAATGCACACTTTCCTGGGACTTGGAATAATGGTTGTAGACTTCTGAGAATTCCTAAATACCCTAATTATATATTTCTATTTGTACCACAGTGGTTTTGTCTATGGCCACTGCCTATCCACAAAGATTTCTTCAAGATCTCATTTCACAACTGAAAAAGATGCTAACAGCAAAAGGCATCTCATTAGTTAACATTCATAATTATTCCTACTGTTAATCAACAAGTCTTAATATGTATTGAAAAACAGCATTTCATGAATATTGAATGTTCTGTTGCCTCTATTCAGTATGTGCTGGGTGAATAGAGAAATTTAAGTAATCTCTAAAACTGCTGCTATTTAAAAGCCAGTAACAAAAACTACAATACTATTTGTTTTTTTTTTAAACCCAGATAAATTACACCCCTCTTTACTCATTATCTATCTGCTAAATGTGTCTAGGCACCCACCACTGGTACAAACTCTGATGTAGTGTGTGCAAAAATCTCAAGCAAATATTGACAAATATTTCAAGAACTGAGTATATAAAATCCTAGTCACATCATATATGCCTCATTAATTTAAATCCAAACCATTAGCTGTATTAGATTTCTACTTACAGTAGTGGAGAAATATTATTGCATATAAATGAACAGTTTTCATAGCAAGGGAACATATATTATAGGTGTAATTCATTAAACAACTTCCATATAATCTAATAGCATGGACCCAACTCTTTATCATATCTATCCCTACAATCCAAGAGCACTTGACATTTTGTGGACATGATGTTTATCTTTGAGGTTAACTGCAAGATGCAAACTCTAACAAGATCTGAGAGCCTTTTTACTGCCCACTCCGTCTCTTGCAATACCACGTGTGGAGTACACGTCTCCTTTTGGGGCATCCTTCACTGTAAGATGAATTATCTGGCCAGGCGCGGTGCTCACGCCTGTAGTCCCAGCACTTTGGGAGGCCGAGGCGGGCAGATCACCTGAGGTCGGGAGTTCGAGACCAGCCTGACCAACATGGAGAAACCCCGTCTCTACTAAAAATACAAAATTAGCCGGGCATGGTGGTGCATGCCTGTAATTCCAGCTACCCGGGAGGCAGAGGCTGCGGTGAGGCAAGATGGCGTCATTGCACTCCAGCCTGGGCAATAAAAGCAAAACTCCATCTCAAAAAAAAAAGAAAAGAAAAAATCTACATTGCACTTGTCCCATTCATGAGTCTTGAAGTCAAATAAAAGTATAGGAATTCTTTAAGATTCCATGGGATATTAATGTATTTTCACAGAGGAAAAATTCTAAACTAAGCAAGAATGACAGAAAAGCAGTGGAAGACACACAGAGATATGATTGAATTCATAACTGGCTAGTAAAATCTGTGGGCTCTGGAATGAGATGATTTGAAATCTTGTTACACCACTTGCTACCTAAGTCACTTTTGGCAGATTGACTTTTCTGAGCCTCAGTTTTCTCATGTATAAAATGGAAAATGTAACAGTTTTTACCTAATGATAGCTATGAAGATTAAAACAGATAACATATGTAATGTGTGTAGAAGAGTTCTTGGTGTATAATAAGTGAGCAGTGAATATTACTCATTATTATTTTTTGTTTCAACAAACACTAAAAACACTATTGTAATTAAATAGATTTTCTGTACTGGGCACGGTGGCTCATGCCTGTAATCCTAGCACTGTGGGAGGCCAAGGCGGGCAGATTACTTCAGGTCAGGAGTTTGAGACCAGCCTGGCCAAAATAGCGAAACTCCATCTCTACCAAAAAATAAAAAAAATTAGCTGGGCATGATGGTGGATGCCTGTAATCCCAGCTACCCGGGAGGCTGAGGCATGAGAACTGCTTGAACCCGGGAGGTGGAGGTTGCTGTGAGCTGAGATCATGCCATTGCACTCCAGCCTGGGTGACAGAGTGAGACCCTGTCTAAAAACAAACAAACAAACAAACAAACAAATATATATATATAGTGAATTTTTGAAAGTAAAAAGGTCATCAAAGAAAACTGAAGACTAAGCTTAAAAGCAATGATAATTAGAAAAGAAAAAAGAAAAAAATTAAATAGTATAATTAATTCCAGAGCTCATTTTAAAAACACACTAAAACCACATTTCTGCCACATTTAATCTATAATAAAAGCCATAATGTACAATATTAGGAATGAGAATGGGACTGCAAATACAGCTGTGGAGGAGATTAGGAAAATGAAAAAAAAATCCCATTTACCGTCCCAGCAAATGGATGATTATTAGGGAAAACAAAAATGATAAACATCATGTCAACAAAATACCAAGTGCTCTTTGATTGTTGGGATAGATATGATAGAGTCAGGTTCATGTCATTAGATTATAGAAAAAGTTGTTTAATGAATTACAGCTATAATATATGTCCCCTTGCTATGAAAAGCATTAATTTACATGCAATAAACCTCTCCAGGCAATATTTAATTACCAGCAAAGAATAAGGCACTGAGCCCAGATAGATTACTAGGTGAATTCCAGCAAACATTCAAGAAGAAAATAATTCCAGTTCTATTTTAAATATCCAGATTTTTAAAAATGGAGAAAATGTCCTCAAATCATTTTGTTATATTAGCATAACTTTGGAGCTATAAATTAACATTGCATACTTTTCTAGTTCAGCATCAATATAGTTGCAAATGTTCTAAATTAAATATTAATGAGATTGAGTTAAATTGAAAGACGTTTCAACATTAAGAAAGCTATTAAAATAATTTATTACATGAACAGGTCAAAGGAGAAAAATACAATTCTCACAACGTATTCTGAATCCATTAAGTAAAACCCAACATCCATCCCTCATAAAAAAAAAAAATCTCAAACTGATTCTAGAAAAATCCTTTTTTGATATACTAAAAATATCTGAAATCTACCATGAAAATTACAAATGATGATGAAGCCTTAAAAGCATTCTTATTAACATTAGGGGAAGGTATTTTGTCATGATTTGATAACTTCTAGAAAAATTATAAAATGTAAAAAATAAATAAATATAAATATTTCACACACCAAGGAATAAACTTAACTCTTGTGTACAACTTAGTTTGAAAAGAGAACTTCACGGTTTACTTTATTTACCTATTGGTGAAATAAGACTAATACATGCAGAACGATTTCCCTGTTTCACATGTTTAATACCATTAAATTTGTCTAAATTTATAATTTTACTGTGATCTCAGTAAAGGCATCATCATATTTTAAAGCAGTGGTCCTCAACCTTTTTGGCACCAGAGACCAGTTTTCCTGAAAGACAATTTTTCCACAGACGGGGTGGCGAGGATGGTTTCAGGATGAAACTATTTCACCTAAGATCTGCAGGAATTAAGTTAGATTCTCATAAGGAGAGGAATCTAGATCCCTCACAGGCGCAGTTCACAGTAGGGTTCCTGCTTCTATGAGAATCTACTGCTTCAGCTGATCTGAGAGGAGGCGGAGCTCGGGCAGTAATGCTGGCTCACCTGCTGCTCACCTCCTACCCAGGTCACTTACCTGCTGTTCACCGGCAGCCCAGGTCCTAACAGGTCACAGGTACAAGTCTGCAGGCCTGGGATTGGGGAACCCTTTTTTGGAGGAAACACGAAAAATAATTCTAAATTTATTTAAAGAGAAAAATAAGAAGAATACTGGAATTTTTTTAAAAAAAGAAGTCATAAAGGAAAGCTTATTCCAACTGATAAAATAATGTTCTATAAAACCACAGTAATTAAAACAGGAAAGCATTATCACAGGAATAAACAGGCAGAGGCTACATCCAGATCAGAACTTTGTATATCTATGCAAGCATCTAAAATATTTTTATTTAAAATGTATAATGTGACATCTCAAGCAAGCAATAAAATTAAGCATCAATAGAAAATGTTATTGTGTTTATTCCCAAATAATTTGGTTTAAGAAATGAAGGCCCTTACTGCATCCTATGTCTGCAAAATAAATTGCATACGGACTAAAATTTAAGTTTATTAGGAAACAAGCTGGTAGGTCTTCAAAAAGTTAAACATAGAGTTACCATTTGAATTAGGACTTCTGCTCCTAGGTGTATACCTAGAGGAAATAAAAGCATACGCTCACACAATACATGTATACCACCAAATGCTTATAGCAGCATTTTCAGAATTAGCAAAAGGTGGCAATAATCCAAATATCAATGCCTAACAATTGATGAATGTCTATGCAAAATGTGATACTGATAAATACTACAAAATGGAGGAATCTGAAAAACATTATGCTAAGTGAAAGAAGCCAGTCACAAAAGACCATGTGTTGTATGATTCCATTTATGTGAGATGTCCAGAATAGACAAATTTACAGAAAGATAGAGTAGACTAATGGTTGCGACATACTTGAAGAATGTGGTGGGATGGGGGTAAGGAGGTGAAAGCTGAAGGATGTGAGGTTTCTTTTAGGGCCAATGAAAATATTCTAATATTCTGCAAATATACTAAAAACCATTGAACTGTATAGTTTAAATTAGTGAATTATATGGTATGTGAATATCTTGATAAATCTATTAAAAAATAAAAAATTGTTTTTAAAATAAAATAACATTCTTGTGCTCAACATTTTGCTTATAATAACAAAGCCAAAAGTAACAAAGAAAAATACACTCATAGATTTAGATATGCAGAAATGAATAAGAACTTATCCTCAATGGACAAAGTTACATAACAAGTGATAATATACAAAAATATTTGCAATATATAAGAACAACATAACGTTAATATCATTAAAAACTAAGTGGAAATAGTTAAATATTAAAAGTGAGAAAAGGACATACTTAAGTTATTCACAAAGGAAAAAATTCTATTGGTCAATAACAATGTGACAGAATGGTCAAGAGCATGGGTAACAGAAATAAACACATTAAAACAATGATGATGTATTTTGGCTACAGAATGGGAAAGATAAATAACGAAATATGTACTATGTTTGCAACACTGTGATAAACCAAAGTTTCATTTAATATTAGTGTATACAATTCCACATACGCTTCATTATACTCTTTCTGTGGGGTCATTTAGTCCTGAGGAGTAGTCTAAGTCTAATAGTAAAGGCTGTGACATCACATAGACATGGCTTCGAATCCTAATTCTGCAATATAGTAGCTGGGTTACTTTGGTAATTGACCCAACCAATCTAGTCTTCACTTTTCCTTATTGCAAAATTGTAATACTCTTTGCACGGGATTGTTCAGGGGCTGGAAATAAAACGTAAGTAAAAACAAAATCCAACACATTGTTTAATGCATAGTAAACAAACTGGCTGTTGCTTAAAAACAATAATTACTAGTTTAAAAAAATCCACATCTTTTAACTTCAGAATTTCACTCCCTGGAATATTTTTGAGTAACATAATTAAGAACCTATGCAAAAAGAAGACAATGCTCAGATTGCTAAATTACTGAATTACTATTTGCAAGAATTTTAGTGTATCCATAGTGTAGCCATAAAAATGGTTTTAAACATTTCAAAAATTACTTCAGCAATATGTAACCAAAACCTTAAAATGTTTATAGTCATGGATCAAGCAATTTTACATGGAACTTATCCCAAGAAGGTAATCATACTATGTTCATAATCTGCAAATGCGACAATAATAGCAGTAGTGAAAAACTAAAATCAACCTAAATGCTAAATAATGAGATTGTTAAACTCCTACCAGAGTTAACTACTTGATCATTTTACTTATACCAGGAATTCTTTATGTGGCCAGAAACTGAATTTATCATCTTTATCCACCCGACTTGCTCCAGTGTTCCCAATCTTGGGATATGATTTTATCACCCACCAATGTTTGTTCAAGCTAGAAGCCTGGAAGTCATCCTTAACCTCTCTGTTCTCTCCCCTCCACAATAAGCAGAAGGCCTATTTATGATTCTCCCCAAATCTCTCACAAATGCAAGCTTTTCTTTTTGGTCCCACCATCCCAGTCCAGGTCTTGGTCATCTCTTGCCTGAACTACTACCATGACCTTCTAGCTGGTCATTGTGTCAACTCCTTCACACTTGCTGCTCACTCTTTTTCTGACTCAAATATTTATACTTAAACCATAGTTATCTTTTAAAAACATACATTAAGTCATATCAGTCATTTCCCTATTTTAAACAGTTCAATAGTTCTTAGAAAGTTCTGGCTGAATGGTGGGCATGCCAGCACTGAAACTCTTCAAGTGCAAAGATTAAAGTTAGTAGAGATTTGATGAGGAAGTTTAAAAGATGCTACAAAAAAATGGGCAAGTTAGAAAAAGAACAAAATAAAACATTTACAAATTAACAGCATAAAGCTCAGTGGACAAACATCAGCTAGATATTTACTAGACAGTAAATATCAAACTACTGTTGGTCAATAACAACATGTTTGCTACTAGACAAACATCAGCTAGATATTTACTAGACAGTAAATATCAGCTAGATAAAGAATTAGCGAATAGGAGGATAGATCTGAGAGATCTGCACAGAATGCAGTACAGAGAAACAATATGAGGGAATACAAAAAGAAGCTAAGAAACGTGGAAATAAAGGCATGCTAATGGGAGAGAAAAGGGCATTTGAAAGGGATCTCCAGAAGGAGAGAACAAAGATGACACCTGATGAACTAAAAATTATAAATCACATGAATTCTGTGATTGGAGAAGCATACCAGTTCTAAAGAGAAATAAATGACATCTATATCTTGGCACTCAATAGTGAAAGTGCAGAACAACAAAGACAAAAGGAATAGCCAAAAACAATCATAAACATACATAATTTGAGACTTCTCAATAGCAACATAAAAGATCACCAGAAGGCTGGGCGTGGTGCTCCATGCCCATAATCCTGGTAGTTTGGGAAGCTAAGGTAGGAGAATTGCTTGAAAAAAAAAAAAAAAAACACTTTTTTTAATTCGTTGGGCTTGGTGGCACATAGCTGTAGTTCTAGCTACTCAGTAGGCTGAAGTGGGAGGATACTTTGAGCCCAGGAGGTTAAGGCTGCAGTGAGCTAAAACGGTACCACTGCACTCCAGCCTGGGCGATAGAGCAAGACCTCATCTAAAACAAAACAAAACAAAACAAAACAAAAAAAACCAGGTGTGTGTGGTGGCTCACACCTATAATCCCAGAACTTTGGGAAACCAAGGCAGGCAGAGGGTCACTTGAGGCCAGGAGTTCGAGACCAGCCTGCCAGCCTGGCCAACATGGCAAAACCTCATCTCTACTAAAAATATAAAAAATTAGCTGGGCGTGGTGGCATGTGCCTATAATCCCAGCTATTCCTGAGGCTGAGGCAGGAGAATTGCTTGAAACCGGGAGGCAGAAGCTGCAGTGAGCCGAGATCACGCCACTCCACTCCAGCCTGGGCAACGGAGTGAGACTGTCTTAAGAAACAAACAAACAAACAAAACATAAGAACATATATCCCAACAATCTTGGTTCAAAGTCCACATTCTGGCAAAACAACAGCCTTTTAGAATAATATAACGGAATAACAAAGTATTTGTAACTGAATGTCAATTAATAAAACCCAAAATATCAAAACTTGTAGGATGCAGCTAAACCAGCAAAAGGAAAATATATCTCTTTAACTTAATCAAAATTAAGAAAAACAGAATATTTAGTTTAAAAACGAGAATAAACACATATGAAGTACAAAAAGAAGGGAAAAATGAAGATAGTGGCAGAAATTAATGACATGCAAAACAAACAACAGTACCAACAAAACCACAATCCTCAAGGTGGGAGGAAAGGCAGAACATGGCACACTTGAATTACCAAAATGAACTTAAGAAAAGAAGACCTATATAGACCTGAACACATTAAAAACTTAAACCAATTGTAAATGCTGCCCTTATAAAACACTAAGAGCGAAGTATTTCACGGTAAGTTCTACTTAACCAATCCATATCTTACAGAAGTTGTTTAGAGTAGAAAAGAGAAAGATCCCCAACTCATTTTATAAAGCTGATCTAACCTTGATACCAAAAGTGGTTCAAGAAAGTATGAGAGGAGAAATCAGTAGACTAATCTCACTTGTGAACACAAATAAAAAACTTCTAAATAATACATCAGTATTTAGACCGCATTGGCAACATTGCATTTAAAAATATATCATAATCAAGTAGGGCATTATCCAGAAATGCAAAGATATAATAATATCAGAGGTGTAACCGATTTATTACCTTATTAATATACAAAAGGAAAAATGTTTATTTATTATTATTTCAATAGATGTATAAATAATGTTTTGTGAAATTCAATACCTATTCATGGTTTATTGGAAATAAAACACTTTCGGTTAGGTAGGAACAGAATATGTCTTCTTTTCTCCAATAAAGGGTGTCTTTCAAAAAGCTATAGGAAACATCACAACTGATGACGCATCAGAAGCATTCACTCTAAAGTTAAGAACAAGACAAGGTGATATGGTCTTACTGCTTTTATTTCCTATTATACTAGACATTACAGCAATTTTAACAAAATTAAAAAGAAAGTAAGAATTATAAGGCTTAGCAGGAAAGATATTCACATATAATAACTGTCAACTTAAAAAATCCAAGAAAATATATACGTAAAATATTGGAATTCCAAAGAGAATTCATGAAGGTTCCTGGTCACATTGTCAATACTTATGTCATTAATGTTAATTTTGCATGATCGATCATTAAAAAATAAAATTGCTTAAAAAACAATATTTGTGATAATAGTAATAGCCATAAATACCAAGATGTAAAACTAACAAAATATATACCTAAGATTTTTCTGAGAAAAATTATGTAATTTCACTGAAAATAAACAAAACACATAGATAGATAGGTAGGCAGATAGATAGATAGATAGATAGATAGATAGATAGATAGATAGATAGACTGACAGATAAATATATATATCATGCTTATGGATAGGAAGGCTCATTATGGTAATGGTGGTGAATCTCCACAGATTAATACAATGTAATTCCAATCAATATATCAGTAGGATTTTATAAAATTTGGCAAACTTATTCTACAACATATATGGAAAAATAAAAAATAATAGTAACAGGAACATTTTGAAGATTTTGAATAATATAAAGAAACTTTCACAATCAAATATTTAGTCCTTTTGTAAAGCTATTGAGATACTGTTACAAACCAGACCAGTAGATTAATGGAATAGAATAGAGAACATGGAACCATGGTACTTTTATATATTGACAGTGCTTCTCAGATACATATCAGAACTTGATACATGGCGAAGATGGAATTACAAATTGGTGAAGAAAGACTAGGTTCTTCCATCATGAAATGTGGAAATATAAATGTTCACAATCTCTGTGGAGAGCAAATTGGTAAAGTCAAGTGAAGTTCAAGACATGCACAATCTGAGCATGACCACACATTTCTGAATTTAGGTATCTGTGGTAGCAAGACTCTCATATATGTGATCAGAAACATGTGCACTGAGATCTTTTTTAAAGCATGAATTCAAATAGCAACTTAACTACCCACAAATAAGGAAAAATAAATAAATTACGAACTATGATTTATTAATATAATGGACTATTTCAAGCATTTCATGATTTATTGTTTTGGAATCTGGTTTTTATGACACTCTCAGATGAATAAGATATGGGAGACTATTTCTAAGTTTAACAGTAATGATGGACAATTAGTATAATTATGGTTTATTAAATTTTGTTCTGTGTATGTGCATGCATATTTTCTGATTTCATAGATTGCACAATCGTTATTTGCATAACAAAAGCAAAAACATATTTTCAAGTATAGGTTTCCTTATATCTGGCACAGTTACTAACTACTAGGAGAATTATGTTATCTTGGTGAGAGGAAATTGGGGATGAGATGAGCCTTGTCAAAATAAGGTCTGCTTTGGGTAGGAATTGTAGATAGCACCCCTCAATCCAGTCCTATTGGCAGGTCATAGGGAGGACACTGTGATTAAGAATACTCTCCTGTGGAGAATGAGTCAATGCCAGCAGAAAAATGGCCCTCCAATGGATACTCATGTCAAACACTCAGTACCAGTAAATGTTACCATATGTGGATAAAGCATCTTTGAAGATTTAGTTAAGGATCTTGAGATGAGATCATCCTGAATTATCTGACTGCACCCTAAATCTAACGATAAATATCCTTATAAGAGACAAACAGGTTAAAATAGACAGACCAAGGAGAAAGTCACATGAAGAAGAAGGAAGAGACTGGAATCATGTTACCACAAGCCAAGCAATAGCCACCAGAAACTGGGAGCAGAATCTACTCTAGGTCGTTTCGAGGGTACAGGGCCCTATGGAAACCTTGATTTCAGATTCCTGGCCTCCAGTCATGTGAGAGAATAAATTTGTGTCATTGTAAGCTACCCGGTTGTGGTCATTTGTTACGGTAACCACAGAAATATATTGGCCAATGGTATCTGAGCTATACATGGTGACGATTAAGCCAAAGAGGAAATCACTTCAGTCTTATTTGCCACACTAAAATGGACTCTTTTGAAAGACATAAACCAGTTTGAGATCACCCTGCACAACTGACTGAGTTCAGTCTTCCAAGAGACAGGCAGCTCCATGGAACCAAGGAGGGCAATGAGCAGTCCCTTCACCTCCCTTCCCAAGCTGAGCATCCTCCCAAACTCGCAAGACCTACATAGGTGCACAGAAATCTCTTAAAAAATTCATCTCGTGGGAAAATAGTTGTTGATGAACTGTAAAGAACTGGGAAGACCGGTGGTCCTCATATCCCTGTGATTTGCAAGATATAAAAAATTTATTTACTTTGTTTTCTTTTGTTGCATCTTTGTACATTTACATTGTGGGCAGAGTGGCAGAGTGGCCATTAGGCCATTTAGAGAAACGTTTTGCCCTTAATTCTGAGGGGGGTGTGTGTGTCTGTGTGTGTGTGTGTGTGTGTGTAGGGGAGTGATAATTAGAGTCAAGGAACATTTCAATAGCCCATACCAAAAATTAGGGTAATGGGGACCGGACTCAGTCAACGAACCAAAATGTGCCAGAAATAGCATATCTCATTATTTTGTACAACTCAACTTCAGTTCAGTGATAAGCTCCCATCACCCTGGACTGTGGAATGCTTAACGTCCATCATTCTTAGGGGTTCTTCTCTCGCTCTTTCTTCCCATAACACTGGAATAGGGCCAAAATTCTAGAATCTTTTGTAATGCCACGTGTTGGGGATGTACATTTATCAGTTATTGGTCTTGTCTTCTTTGTTGCTGCTAAGAATACCCCTGCACAGACCTGTATGATCTCTTCAAGTTCACTGGCTCCCTGACACCTTACGTGCTGCTTAGGGCACCACGCTGCTTAATGAGGGTCAAACATGCATGGCTGTTCCCATCTGAAGTGTGCCCAGCAGCAGGACACTGATTCATATTCTCCAGAACCCATAGGCATCTTCTGGTTTCTCTTCAGGAGCTCCTTTTCAGTAGTTCATGTATTTCCTTCTCTTTTCCTAGAGCCATATTCCCATTCCTCCCTTTGTTAGCTGCCTCATATAATGTGATCTGTGGTTTTAGACTTTCGGAAAGAAAATGCAGTAGTGCTTTCTGCCCTCATCACACATTTCAATTGAGACATGGAAATCCAGAGCCCAGATCAGCCAAATGAGAGAGAAAATGCAGAGAGAAAAAATATAAACTAACAGTCTCAGAAATGTAGCATCCAGCATCATCTCAGCTGCTTTAAAGCAAGCATTTGCTAAACATTCTGCACTTCAACCTCAAACTTCTTTTCTGCAGTTATGTTGCAGTGGTCATTCAAACTCAGGGAGAAGAAAGGGAGTAGAGACAAAAGTTCTTCAGAAAATTTAGGAATTTGCCATCAAAATCATCACTTTGAAATCCAGACCTAAGTTAATATCCCCAACATTCCAGCTTTCTCTGTCTCCTTTCTTAGGACACACTTATGAGTGCACCCGTTTATGGCCAGCAGCTCAGGGTGGGTCTCTGTGTCACCTAGAAATGATGCTGGTGCTTGTCTGATGCTGCTTATCCCCTTCTAAGACGACGTTTGTGAATGCCAGGGAATCTCAATGTAGCTTGTCTTCCACTGATCTGGAGAGAGCTTACCTCAGGTAAGGTTGCTAGGTCAGTTCAATTTCCAAGGGGAAAGTATGCTCTGTGACAATGACATTTTTAAATCTCCGTGCTTAGCAGAACTTGACGACTTCACTCCACCCTCACCTATTCAATTGTATACTCACTGATAAAAACCTCACAGACATTGAGATGCTGAAAAAACGCAAAGAAATTATCATTTTAAAAAAAGTGGCATACCTACTTTGAAAGTCTACCTGGATATAACGCTTTAAAAATCTGTAAAGAAACATTTTCATTTCTTCAGGGGTCTTGGGGTAGAGTCACTCAAAGAATCTGATCAATGAGACATTTTTGATTAGCTACTCTCTTGTCATGCAACCCCCACGCCCACAACACACACACACAATGTTATTCAGCTTTCTTTAATATTCAGTAAAATATTGGGTAGCCTCAATCACAGATGTAGCCTCAACTCTCATACTTTTTTGCTCATCTCTTCCAAACTCATGTCTCCACATCAAACCTCTCTCATGAAGGTCAGCAGTTTACTTGAAATCTCCACCTGGAGTTATTTGTCATCTCCGTGCAACATGTCACAATTCCTGTATGAGAAATTCCTCTCTCATATAGGAATTTCTCCCCAAATGTCCTGCTCCTCTTGTTTTCTTCAGTTTGGTTCATGCAGCACCATCCACCTAATCACTCAAAGTAGAAAATGGGCTGCAAACTTCTGCTCCAACCTGCCTTTTTTTTTTTTTTTTTTTTTTTTTTTTTTGTGAGACGGAGTTTCGCTCTTGTTGCCCAAGCTGGAGGGCAATGGCATGATCTCAGCTCACCTCAACCTCTGCCTCCTGGGTTCAAGCGATTCTCCTACCTCAGCCTCCCGAGTAGCTGGAATTACAGGCATGCACCACCACGCCTGGCTAATTTTGTATTTTTAGTAGAGACGGGGTTTCACCATGTTGGCCAGGCTGGTCTTGAACTCCTGACCTCAGGTGATCCGCCCGCCTCGGCCTCCCAAAGTGCTGGGATTACAGGCATAAGACACCACGCCCGGCCCAACATGCTTTTTTCTCTACTCCTCTTTGTTAGGCTTGTGTTCATCCCAGAGTTTTATTCAAAGCATTTTGTTCAACAACTTATGATAAGAATTATATTTTACATCACACACACACACATCTGAAATAAGAGTATCCCAAGACAATAATAACACTACTTTGTGTGGGACACACTAATAACCTATTCTATTCTATTCTATTCTATTCTATTCTATTCTATTCTATTCTAATCCATTTCACTTCTTTTTTACATGCCTCTTGCACTCCACTAAATTGATTTCACACAACCCAGTATTGGGTTAAAACCTGCATTTGCAAAACGTAGCCAAATGGAACCACAGAAAATGAGCTACATAAGGAAACAAAGGTAAAACCTTTGCTAAAATGTGTCATACATGGTAGATCCTAGATTACGGTTCATTTGACTTTTAATGCTATTTCCTACCCCTTGATTTTATTTAAGTTTTTCTTACTCCGCTGTGACTGGCCTCCCCTCATTTCCAAATGTCTATATTGTACACATCTTTCCAGATTCAAATACTGCCTTTTCCACAAGTCTTCCTTCGTTTGTTGAATTGGGTGTGATTGGGAAGTGATGGCCTCCTTGTGTGAAATTCCTGGAATGCTCCCTTCACCTCTCCATCAACACAGCACTTTCCACTGTCTGAAAGTCTCGTGGGCAGAGCATTCATTTATATGTCCAGTCAGGTCCTTTATAGGAGTCATTGCTGGCCGGGCGCGGTGGCTCACACCTGTAATCCTAGCACTTTGGGAGGCCGAGGTGGGTGGATCACGAGGTCAGGAGATCAAGACCATCTGGGC
This sequence comes from Pan troglodytes, assembly GCF_028858775.2. Taxonomy (NCBI): domain Eukaryota; kingdom Metazoa; phylum Chordata; class Mammalia; order Primates; family Hominidae; genus Pan; species Pan troglodytes. Next base: position 86,455,541 of record NC_072414.2, read on the forward strand.
CAACATGGTGAAACCCTGTCTCTACTAAAATACAAAAAATTAGCTGGGCATGGTGGCATGTGCCTGTAATCCCAGCTACTTGGGAGGCTGAGGCAGGGGAATCGCTTGAACCTGGGAGGCGGAGGTTGCAGTGAGCTGAGATCGCGCCACTGCACTCCAGCCTGGCGACACAGCAAGACACCATCTCAAAAAAAAAAAAAGAAAGAAAGAAAGGTACTTGAAAAAATGTATTGGTAGCATTATAAAACTATTCACATTCTGGTTCCAATGGAGCAAAGCAAGCCTTCGAACTTGTTTTATCACAGGCTCTTAACTCTAAGAGCCCAGACTTTCTGAACATGGGTCACACAGGATACTAAGAAGACTGGTGTAAGTCTATTGCTATTATTGGCAAGATCTCTAGACAAATTAGAAATATTCATCAAAACATTGTCTATTAATTCATTCTTCATGTAATAAACTATGCTCAAAGTGGAAACACTCACACACTAGAAAACAGGACATGACAAAATCAGATAGCTAAGATAAATATACATGTAAGCATTTACTTATTTCTTATCCTCCTCTTACTATTATTAGAAGACTAGGCTTATCTCATATTAAATACATAATTGAGAGGATTGGCCTTTAGAATTCTTTATTTGCTTACCCCCTAAAATTAGCTGAAAAAAAAAAAACAACAAAAACAAACCAATGTGCCGTCTCACCTAATACAAATATTGGTATCTGAAATTTCATTGAAAGTTTAGATGGTTTCAAAGGATAAAGTTCTGGCAAATTTTTAGATAGAATGGTTATGTCACACATTTAAATACATCAGTAGAATCCAGATACCATCATCATCTGAAACTCACTAACGCAATTTTTTTTTTTTTTTTTTTTTTGAGACAGTCAGCCAGGTCAGAGTGCAGTGGCACTATCTCAGCTCACTGCAACCTCTGCCTCCCAGGTTCAAGCGATTCTCCTGCCTTAGGCTCTGGAGTAGCTGGGATTACAGGTGTGCACCACCATGTCCAGCTACTTTTTGTATTTTTAGTAGAGACGGGATTTCACCATGTTGTCCAGGCTGGTTTTGAACTCCTGACCTCGTGATCCGCCCGCCTTGGCCTCCCAAAGTGCTGGGAGCCACCGCACCTGGCCTACATCTTTCTTTTTCCTTTTCTGAATTCTAATTTGAACTGTTTTCTCTCCCATAGATTATCTTAATGTACACTTTTGCTGGAAATTATTAATCACTCTATTATACACATCTATGACAAAATATGCATATATAATATGTATACTTAGATAAAAACATTTTAATATGTTTTCCTGTGAACATAACTACTAAAACATATTTTTTTGATTGCAGTATCATTACAATTATTAATAATACTAAGCCGATTTATAATCATAGATTACTAATTCTGATAGTTATTAAAGATCAATAAAATTTAATCAGAATTGCATTCCTTGATACGATAAATCATGTCTCAAATTTTTTATGCATTTAATTAAAAAGAAAGATATATGCTAGTAAGAACTAGTTTGTCTGGAAGCAGTTACATTATTTTTAAAAAATAGGAAGCAGAAATTGTTAAACCTTTTAACAATTTTAGAATAAAATAAAATGATAATTGACTGTAATTCATATAAATATTTAGTAATAATTTTTAAAAATTACATGTTAATAACTCCTTGAATAACACAGAGAATATGAAATGTATCACATAACATTTTTATCTGGAATTTTATCCAGTGTCTCTTGAAAACTTTGGTAGTCCCATTAAATATTCTAATTACATTAAATGCTTTAAAATCACCCTACCTACTTTGCATATGCCGCTCTAAAGAAGCTGTGCTTTCCAGCTCTTGACTTGTCCTAGTGATGACTAATGAATATGAGAGACAGGACTAGCTGGATTTCCTAGGCCGACTAAGAATCCCTAAGCCTCGCTGGGAAGGTGACCGCTTCCACCTTTAAACACGGGGCTTGCAACTTAGCTCACACCCGACTAATCAGATAGTAAGGAGAGCTCACTAAAATGCTAATTAGGCAAAAACAGGAGGTAAAGAAATAGCCAATCATCTGTTGCCTGAGAGCACAGCGGGAGGGACAATGATCGGGATATAAACCCAGGCATTGGCGCCGGCAAGGGCAACCCCCTTTGGGTCCCCTCCCTTTGTATGGCAGCTCTGTTTTCACTCTATTTCACTCTATGAAATCTTGCAACTGCACTCTCTTCTGGTCCGTGTTTGTTACGGCTGGAGCTGAGCTTTCGCTCGCCGTCCACCACTGCTGTTTGCCGCCATCGCAGACCCGCCACTGACTTCCATCCCTCTGGATCCAGCAGGGTGTCCGCTGTGCTCCTGATCCAGCGAGGCGCCCACTGCCACTCCCGATCGGGCTAAAGGCTTGCCATTGTTCCTGCACGGCTAAGTGCCCGGGTTCATCCTAATCCAGCTGAACACTAGTCACTGGGTTCCACAGTTCTCTTCCGTGACCCACACCTTCTAACAGAGCTGTAACACTCACCGCATGGCCCAAGATTCCATTCCTTGGAATCCGTGAGGCCAAGAACCCCAGGTCAGAGAACACGAGGCTTGCCACCATCTTGGGAGCTCTGTGAGCAAGGACCCCCGGCGACAAATAGAGCTAAAAATTGTTGCTGACATTAAATATGTGAAAAATAAAAAGCAATTTTTAGCATTCCGGTTTCTTTTTTTTTTCTTTTTCTTTTCTTTCTTCTTTCCAGCTGATGCTCTCTTTACTTCTTCCCCTCTCCTTGAGCTACTTTGACCATTGGCAAGTAGTAGAAGAATTCAAACCCTTACGCCACTGTTTCTGTTACTTGGACTTCAGTGAAAGAGCAGAAGACAGCTTCTTCAGCTGGTAGGGAAGACAGAAATCCTGCTGTGGTTATGGGTTTATGGTAGCTTGATTACAATTATTAGAAAAGTTTCCCTTGATACTTAAAGTTTTTATTCCTGCCGGGTGCGGTGGCTCACGCCTGTAATCCCAGCTCTCAGGGAGGCAAGAGGCGGGAGGATAGCTTGAGCCCAGGAGTTCGAGACCTGCCTGGGCAATATAGCAAGATCCCGTTCTCCACAAAAAGGAAAAAAAAAAAAAAGACAAGATTTTTATTCCTTAGAATGACGGATCACACTAAGTTTGAGAACAGTTGCAGTAAATGTCTTTCTTATGTAAAGTAGAAGGGCTAAGAAACATGCTAGTGAATTTTTTAGGCTAATCGCTTTTCAAAAAGAGGCTACATGGAAGATGAACCTGTAGAGATGAACTCTCTAAAATCTACTCATGAGCATATACCTGCTGTAAAGCCTTTATGTTCCCTCAAGAGTATTCAAGAAACCTGACTTCAAATCTCATATGATTTTTCTTGGAAATGAATAGCTCGTTCTGAGTAATTTCTCTTTTATTACATTAAGGAGTTGAGACAATTATGAAAATTTCTATTTATGCACTGGAATAATAGTCCTTAACCTGACATACTTTCCTGGAGCTTCAAGAAAATCTATGAAGCCCTATAATTTTGTATGTAAGTACATATGTCTGCTTTTGTGGGATATGGAGTTAGAGCTTTTATCAGATTCCAGAGGAATCTGTGGCCCCAGAAGAGTCACTGTATTTTCTTTCCTCCTTGATTTTTGTAGAATCTCTAAAGACTTACCAAAAAATAAAAAATAAAGAGTAAAATGAAAGCGAATAGTGGATCAGTGTATTGCTTTTTAAAAAGCAAATGTGTGCTGAGTAGAAGCAAAATCTTAAGAGAGTAAAGCTGCATGTTAGATTCAAAATCTGAAAGCCTTTCCTGCAGGAACAAGATGCCAAGTTTCACGTGGGGAATTTCAAATGAAACATACCTCACAGGATGCGAATGTCCCAACAAAAATTAAATATTTTTCTTCAAGGCTGACTTTTTCCTGACTTATCCTGACTTTTTCCCTGAAAAATCTCCAAACCCTTGGTAGAAAGATTAATAGTAATGATGCCAATAGCTATGTTTAATAATCAACTAGTATATTCCATGCACTTTACGTAAGAAAACTATCCCTTAGACACCTGCCACATCTTTAGAAATGGAACAAATACGGCTCAGAAACATTCAGTAAGTTGCCCTAGGTCATAGGATCAGCAAGTGGAGACCTACTTGGAGCCCACATACGTCTGATTCTCTGCTCCATCTCATCTTATTCTGGTGAAATGACTTCACTGGACTAAGCTGCCAGTTCCAGGGACAACGGCCATCAATACATTGTCCCAACCTGTCAAATGTTACTTGATAAAATTTGGAAATCTCGGCCACAAAGACCAAGAATTAAGAGTGGCCATGTTCCGTGACCCACCTTATCTGAGCTGCATCGTGCTCTTTCTGTGTGCTTATGGTGAGGTTGCAGCATCCTCTCATATTTCCTTGGCTTCTTGTACCTGTCAAGCATCTCCAAATCAAAGGGGCTTTCTTGCATTGACTCACTTATTTCAGCATGACTTCTGAGTCTCTAAAGAAGATATATTCGACATGAATGAGGCTTTTCCTCCTTGAGTCTCTCTCCTGCACTGAATTATGTCTCACATTCCATGCTCCTTCTGCTGCAGTATATTATTTCTCCCCAATTTCTCATTTGTTTTCTAGACACTTCTACCTGGGGTGTCCAGTCTCTTGAGCTCATCATCTTGTTTGTTTTCTACTTGCCTTAAGGCTTGGAGGGATTTTACCTCTTCAAAGCCCAGTCCATTGGCTCATGGAATCCTAACAGCATGCATGATCAAAGCCATTGGCATTCAAATGATTCCCCAAACTCCCTCACCTTTTCTCTTCTGAAGTTAAAATAATGAGTAAAAATCAGTTACAAGCAGATGTTTTATTTGCATTTTCATTTGTAGCAGTTTAAACTAGTTTGTCTAGGTCATCCATTTGAATGGGAATTATTCTCAATAAAAACACATTTAACTTTGATAAAGTAGGCAATACTCAACTCGCTTCCTGGTGGGTGTCCTCTGGAGTTCCCAGTTCATGATGGTTTCTGTTTGAACATTTGGCCACAAATCAATGGTCAAAACATGTTTTACATCATCCAATTGGGTTTTAATTATATAAGCTTCATCTTAGGGACTTTGCCTTTTTTATTCAGTTTGTGCTGCATGTCACACACTTGCAGATTTTAAGTATCAATCAAAAGCTTTAATACAGACCACATGGTTGCTATTTGGCACAGTGTTGAAGGTCTCTTATGAGACGCTGTCTCATAACTAAATGCTCAGCATTTTGAGGTCGGGAGCCACACCTAATGCATATTAATAGCCATGACACTTAGCATGATACCTGATATTTGTTAGAGCAGAGATGCTTATGCGCTAGATGAATGGATGCAGGCTTTTTTCCATAAACTAAAATAATATTCTTAATATACTGTTTATAAGTTATGTACTTTCCCTTAATGAAAGCTCACTTGAATGTGGCCCTCCTACCCCTCCAGAGCATTTCGTTGGCTGGTGAAGATTCTGGCTCATGTGTCACCAGGAAACAGACATCAGCTGACTTGCACCTAGAGGGAATATAGTTGCTGCCACCTCCCTCCCGGGAAAGTGAAGCCTCAGAGATTTGACTTGGATTGAGACCCTTTGAAGATAGGATGTGTCGGGAGATTGCAGTTGAGAGTGTAGCTGGGTATCCACCAGCCATAGATCAATGGAAGATAAAGTCTCCAACTTGGTGAATACAAAATCAAGAAGCCAGGGTGATTCCTAGCAGCAAGTCCTAGCAGACCAGGGAGAGAGCAAGCAAATCATTTACCATGAAGGTTTACACCCAAGGACCAGAAAAGGATGAGCAAACTGCTCCAGAGGCCAAACTGAAGATGTTCCTGGAAGCGATGAGAGACAGGGAAGCAGCCGTTTATGTTGAGAATGTGGAACTCTGGGATGCCAGGAGAATAGGATGGAGCAGGTGAGGTCCCTCAGAGGGAAGGAGAGACGAGTTAAACAAACACAAAGCCAACCCGTTTCCTGAGATGAAGGGCTTTAAGAAAAAATGTCAGAGGCTGGATGTGGTGGCTCACACCTGTAATCCCAGCACTTTGGGAGGCCAAGGTGGGCGGATCACAAGGTCAAGAGATCGAGACCATCCTGGCCAACAGGGTGAAACCCTGTCTCTACTAAAAATACAAAAATTAGCTGGATATGGTGGTGCACACCTGTAGTCCCAGCTACTTGGGAGGCTGAGGCAAGAGAATCGCTTGAACCCAGGAGGTGGAGGTTGCAGTGAGCTGACATTGAGCCACTGCATTCCAGCCTGGTGACAGAGTGAGACTCCGTCTAAAAAAAAAATGTCAGAGGATTTTCTATGGAAGAGTCAGGATCATCCCGAAGTCAGGCAGCTGCTTCTGGAGAAACCAGTGGGGAGGGCAGCAAGGGGTGGTGGGGGCATGGTCTTCCCTTCTCTCCTCCACTGCGTTTGGGGCCATTTGTTTTAAAAGTGGAGAGAGAAGCTGGCAGCTGTTTTCCTGGGTGATACTTTAAGACTCTGTTCTAGTGGAGTTACTTCAGGCCCGGTAGCAAATATGGGGCAGGGTTGGCAAGAGAGTCAAACACACCACCCCTGCCTCAAACCTGACCTGAATCTGCCACCTCCAGGACTGTGAGCACTGGGAGTGCCCAGTTCTCAGCACAAATATTGGGCTCGGTTCTCCGGGTATCACCATTAGCAGAAGCAGGGTGATGCTCTTTCACGCAGCAGCTTGGGTAACGAATGATGACACATGAGTGCCCATGCAAAAAAAAATAAATGAACAGCACAGACCATGTGAATGTAGCTGGCAGGCATGTTTGTGAGCTCCTGTGAGGTTTCCCTCTGGGAACTCCCAGACCCTGGGAGAGGGACTGAAATTGAGATAGAGATAGCATTAAATGTAGTAATGCATGCGAAGAACCTAGTAACCCGCTTCTTTCAGTTCAGGGGCTCAGGTGGCTGGAGCCTGTCCTGGCTACTCAGGGCACAAGGCCAGATCAGCTCTGACAGGAGGCCATCCTGTCGCAGTGCACACTCACACCCATGCTCCCTCACACTGAGACCATGTAGACACTCCAACTAACCTAATGTATATGTCTTTGGGATGTAGGAGGAAACCCGAGTACCCAGAGAACACCCAGGCAGACATGGGGAGAACTTGCAAACTCCACACAGACAGTGGCCCTGGCTAGGAATGGATTTAATTTCTCATCAATGTTATAACAAAATGACATTGAACTAAATAATGTTATTTGAGAAACTGCTGTACTTGATAATTATAATAAAAGACTATATTACTAGTTTATGTATTTACTATACTTTTTATCATTATTTTAGAGTGTATACCTTCTACTTATTAAAAAAATTAACTGTACAAGAGCTTCAGGCGGGTGCTTCAGGCTATATTCCAGAACAAGGCATTATTATAAGAGATAGTTCTAGGTGTGTTATTGCCCTGAAAGACCTTCCTGTGCGACAGAATGTCAAGGTGGAAAACAGTGATATTGATGATCCTGACCCTGCATAGACCTAGACTTATCCGCAAATCTGTATATTTTTGTCTTAGTTTTTAACAAAAAAGTTTTAAAACAGTAAAAATAAAATTAACAGAAAAAAGCTTATAGGCTAAAAATCTAACAAAAAAATTTGCACAGCTATGTATTAAGCTAAATGTTATTTCAGAAGAGTCAGGAAGTTAAAAAATTAATAAGTTTATAAAGGAAAAAAGTTACAGTGAGCTACAGTTAATTTATTATTGAAGAAAATATTTTTGCAAATTTAGCACAGCATAAGTGTACAGTATTTATCAAGTCTGTACAGTAATGTCCTCAGCCTTCACATTCACTCACCACTCACTGGCTCACGCAGAGCAGCTTCCAGTCCTGAAAGCTCCATTCTTGGTAAGTGCTCTAGACAGGTAGACTATTGTTTATCTTTTAAATTGTATTTTCACCATGCCTTTTCTATGTTTAGATATGTGTGTATATACTAATAGTTACCATTTTGTTACAATTGCCTACGGTATTAAGTACAACAACATGCTGTACAGATCTGTAGCTTAGGAGCAATAGGCTACAACTTATAGCCTAGGTGTATAGTTGGCTATATCATCTGGGCTTGTGTAAGCACACTCTATGATGTTCCCAAAAGGATGAAATTGCTTAGGAACACATTTTGTAGAATGTATCCCCATCATCAAGTGGCACATGACTGTAAGCAAAGTTAAGAACTGCTAGAAAACTAAAAGTAAAGATTCCACTAAGTTTGCTAAACAGTGTGCCGTCGTCAGCACAGCAGCTGTCAAACATTTGCCTGTATTGAACAGATACTGATAAATAAATTTCTAATTTGCCAATAGAGATTATATGTAACTTTAAGATATAACATTTAAGATTAAAAAGTTTAGATCTTCAGGAATTCACTTTTAGCCCTCCTCCAGCTCCATTTCTTCCACCTGCTTTGATCAGCCCTTTGACAGTTTCCACCTTTGAGATCCACCCCAATATTTTTTGGTAAGTCTCCCCAGCCATCCTTCTTTTGTTCTGATTTCAAGGCCAAAGAATGCCTCTGATTCCAATTTTGTGGGCCCTTGGTTTCCAAATAACCTTTGTAGCTTTGTACTTAACAGGTGATTAATCTTACCTCTTCTAGATGGTTTTGTATGCTTCTTTTTTTTCTGTGGTGCCTTTAGTGAAAAGTAAACCTTTGCATCCGCATTATTTTAGCAATATAGCTAATTGTCATTATTACTATTACTATTGCTACTATTGCTATTATTATTATTGTATTCTTCTTTAAAGGCCATTTCTAGGCAAAATTGAACCAAAATGTGTCTTTGCTCAAGTTCCTTTCTATTCCTTTTCAGTTATAACATTGCTCCTGCTGCTGAGATGAGGGACTCACACATAGACAGTTCATATGTCTGGATAGCTACTGAGAGGGTGAAAGGAAAGACACCATTAAGAAGAGAAAAAGATGGCTGGAGTTCAAAACCAAGGTCATATGTATAAGCGGTTTTGTTCTTTTTTTTCTTAAAAATGTGTCATGAATATTTTCAATGAGTAGATATTCTTAGATATGATTTTAATGCCCAAATAGTATTCCATTGTATGGATAAACCATAATTTGTTTTTCATTATTCTTAATTCTGATGTTTAATTCATTTGTATTACTACCAGTGTTAACATGTGCTTTTTTTGAATTCTACTCTCTTTTACAACATAGTTTGCAAAAAAAAAGCAATAATATATTTAATTAATTGCATAAATATTGTTTTATCCTTATTGATGACAATGTTGCTGAGACTGTTAGTGAATTGTTAGTTGGCAAGTAGAAATGTATGTTAATGAGGTTATGTCTGAAAGTCAAAATAAATATAGTGAATGTGGCTTAGGGTGTCAATGATTTTCGTGTGAAAATGCCTGTTTTTTTAAAGAGATGCATGCACAAAATTTGAATAATGCCTACCTGCCAGCAATAACCAATTAGAATAAATATTGGGAAAAATGATTTTAAAAATCAGACTTCTTTTTCAAAAATAAAACCAGTCCCATAAAACACTAAATATTGTTTCAATTAAATTTTTTGAAAACTTACAATTTGGTGGTAAAAATTGCTTTTGAAAATGAATTTTTACTACCTAAATAAATTTCAAACTATTTTAGAATTTAAAGCAATCATGGATGCATACTCAAAAAATATATTTATATATTTTATTGGATTTAAAATAGTCTAACTTAAATTAATTTTAAAACATTGTAAGAGCTCTTAGAATTGGACAATCTTTAGACATGTAAATCTGTTTCTTAACTTTGATACAGATATATATATTTTTAAATTTTATTATTATTATACTTTAAGTTTTAGGGTACATGTGCACGATACAGGTATATTTTTAGGAGCTAATTATAAAAGACAGTAGGAGGTAGATCTTTATGATTCTTTTGATCTGGACAACATTAAGTACCGTCATTTCAGCTTTGTAAGTGTACAATCACAATATTTTTAAAAATCTTAAAATATTTTTATAGCACTTTTTAGTGCTAAGAAGTTAATGCCACGTAATGCTAGAGTAAACAATCATCTTTGATTTGGTTGAGAATTTTATAAACATGCTGGCTTTGGCTTGAGATAAATCTTCATTTTGTTACAGAATGCTGTCTTTTCTGGGTTATATTAATTTTTATTAATCAAAAAAAGTACATACTTGTACTTTATCAAATGTGTGCTTCCAAACACAATCGCATGGCTTATACTTAGCCTGATATGGAATTCACTTGGTTATAATTTCCAAGATTTCTAACAGGGCCCAGACAGCAAGGCTCAGGCCTTTCCATAGAGGCAGTGTAAAGATTCACTGACAGAAAAACACACTCAAGGTATGATTCCTTTTTGCAGAGAGTTTGCAACTTTTGGTACCACATGGCTCCCCAGGGCTCTCTGTGATGCCCGACCACAGCCTGCTGAGCATTGATTTCCTTTATTACTTCAGGTTTAATCCTAAGTTCACTCTTTTCTTCATCTAACAGGAGCCTCTTGAGAAACCTGGCATGTGGACCCTGTGTGATGATACTGGGTGGAAACAGAGTCAGCAGCCCAGTTAGAAGCTATTCCAGAAGTCATCAAACAGTCAAACAACGTGTTGAGGGTAGTGTGATGCTTTATCTGAACTGTGTGGTAGAGATACGCAGAAGGAGCTCAAAGGAGGGACACTTAGGCCAAGGAAGGCCAGCTGGGCGGGCCTTGCATGGGAGAGAGGCCTTGAGCAGAGTCCAGGCAAATGGACTCTGTTGGGGACACTGGTAGCTTGGAGGCTTTTCAGCATCCAATGCCCCTTGTCATGGGCTCCATGATACTGCCTCAGTAGCCTTCCTCACTGAGCATACTCTTGTTGGAAAGCCAATTCTGGACACCCCTCCCCATTGCTACTTCCCACTGCTAGAGCCAAGGATCTTCTCTCACCTCGCTTTGGCTGGGTGCAGCCAGGGGTCTACCCTTGATTTAAATTGTATCAATTAGATGCATGGTCTGTGGATTCTGACTGTGAAGTTACTGCTCAAATACAGGGGCCACCTAGCAGTCAGATGGGCTGCATCTGCCGTGGTGGTATGCAAACCAGATGGTTCCTATAGCATGGCACTGGGTGTGAGGCTTGGTCACTGGGACCTCTGGAGGTGCCTCGGTTCCATCCCATTTTCCATGCCTAGTTCTCAAGCCCCTCGTTCTGAAAGTTCCTGGTAACCTTTCCCTTTTAGTTCAATACCACAAATAGGCTTTTGTTGGTTGCAATTGAGAACTTTGGCTGGCACAAGCTAGATTTAGATGATCCCAGGGAAGAGAGGGGAACATTCCAAGTGGAGGAAACAGCACCAGTAAGGGCTTAGAGACAACGTAGCATCTACCTGTCTCAGTGGAGACAGAGCAAGGGAGAGGCCTGGTCGTGGTAGTGCTAAACAGCCAGGAACAAAAGGGAAGACAGAACTAATGTGTGTTGATTGACTACTTGCATGTTGGTGACATTTCCAAAAATTATTTTAATCAATCCTCACCATCCTTTGAGGCTATAGCATTAAGAAAGATAAGGAGTTGGGATTTAATATTAGCCTTTGAGAAAATATGGTGGGAATTTCAGGGCCTACAGTGAGGCAGTGGGAGAGATTATTTTGGGCCAGAAGGACCTTTCATTCCTGTTTCTCAAGGCAGTCTGGAGAGCTACCTTCTTGACACATGTGTATGTTTTACCTATGAAGTGACAGGTGAACTAAACAACATATGATACCAACATGCCTTGTATAAGTTTGGTCTTTTTTTTTTTTTTTTTTTTTTTTTTTTTTTTTTTTTTTAGTGTAAAGAAACAAATAGCTTTAAGCAAGTTTAGCCAGGTACTAAGCACAAACATTTGACTGGAGTTTATTTTTTTTCTTGCAGCCTATCTATTGTCTTGAAGTGGATGTCTCAAAAAGAACATTATGTTCAAAGTCATCTTTTTCATAGCATCATAGTAAATGATTCTGGCACCATTCTTAAAACAATTTTGGGTAGGATTCACAGCCCCTTACAACTAGAAGGAAGCCTAGTTTGATCTTTTTATTTTAGAAATAAGGAAATGAAAGGCACAAGAAGGATTTGCCAGTGGTACAGAGATGGGCAGTGGCAAAATAAGGACAGGGAAATGGAGCATCTTAACTTTGGATCCAGTCCTCTCACCACTCAACTGCATTAAGTTTGACATAGATTTGATGAGTACAGTAAAATTTTATGTCTAACTGAGGCTCCTTGGGATCACCTTCTTAGACAGCCTAAGTAATCGCAGGCTCTTATATATCTTCTTCCAAGAGCATTGTTCATAGCAGTGACAAATATCAGAACATTAATCATATTTTCATTTTATATAGATCAGGTAACATGAGCCTTGTACATCACATTATTCCTGTGGTCATTTCCTATTAAATATTATGGTATTGAAAGAATCGAAAATCCATTTTTCAAGTGGCTCTCTGTTCCACAGAGCACCTGGCCCTCCCACATTAAAGGCTTCAGCTTGTGCAAAGCTCTCAGTTTGTACCTGATCCTTCTGGAAAGCTATCCCTGAGCAAGTCTCTTGATGGGGGTTTCTCTTACATACTGTCACACTGAACTGAAACTACCTGTTAATTTCTTTTTGCCTGTTGCTCTAAACTGGAAGCTCCATAAAGGCAGGGAGCATGCCTTGTTCACCAGGATTCCCTGGCATTTAGGACAGTATACAATAGAACACAATAAATGCTTCCCGCATGAAGCATCTGTACTTAACCAAAATTCAAAGAAAAATGATACACTGACTGTATTAGATATTTTTTAAGGCTTTCATGGTGAAAGATGTTTGCACCCAATGTTGACTCAATAGGGAGCCAGGGGCTAGGAAGAATTGTGACTTTTTTTTTTTTCTTCTTGAGACGGGGTCTCACTCTGTCATCAGCCTGGATTGCAACAGCAAGATCTTGGCTCACCTCAACCTCTGCCTCCCCGGTTCAAGAAATTCTCCTGCCTTAGCCTCCCGAGTAGCTGAGACTACAGGTGCCTGCCACCACGCCTGGCTAATTTTTTTGTATTTTTAGTAAAGATGGGGTTTCACCATATTGGCCAGGCTGGTCTCGAACTCCCGACCTTGTGATCTGCCCTCCTTGGCCTCCCAAAGTGCTGGGATTACAGGCGTGAGCCATCACACTCGGATGAATTTTGATTCTTTAAGAAGAGAGTGTACTTGGTAGCTGGCAGAAGGGTTAGGGATAACTTGGGCAGAGCATGGGGTAAATCCAAGGAGAGTTGATTCTGCAGAATTTCTCCAACTCTGCCCATAGCTCTCCATGGCAGTACAATTGTCACTTGTACCAAGCTCTCAGATGATTCCTCACCTGTAGCGGTGATTCCTCACCTGTAGCAGTGATACACAACATGATGCGTCCATGCACTTCTCCATGGCTGGACCTCACGTCCTGAGCTGTCTGTCACATAATTCTGTCCTGACAGTGCCCTTACCTGACCAGTGGCTCCCTCTGTCATCCCAGGCTCTCAGCCCTCCTCTCCCAGAACTTTTTTTTTTTTTTTGAGACGGAGTCTCGCTCAGTCACCCAGGCTGGAGAGTGGTGGCGCGATCTCGCCTCACTGCAAGCTCTGCCTCCCGGTTCATGGCATTCTCCTGCCTCAGCCTCCTGAGTAGCTGGGCCTACAGGCGCCCGCCACCACACCCGGCTAATTGTTTTGTATTTTTAGAAGAGACGGGCTTTCACCGTGTTAGCCAGGACGGTCCCAATCTCCTGACCTTGTGATCCGCCTGCCTTGGCCTCCCAAAGTGCTGGGATTACAGGCGTGAGCCACTGCACCCAGAGTTTTTTTTTTTTTTTTTTTTTTTTTTTTGAGACAGAGTCTCCCTCTGTCGCCCAGGCTGGAGTGCAGTGCAGCAATCTCGGCTCACTGCAACCTCCACCTCCCTGGTTCAAGCGATTCTCCTGCCTCAGCCTCCCAAGCAGCTGAGACTACAGGCACCCACCACCATGACTGGCTAATTTTTGTATTTTTAGTAGAGACAAGGTTTTGCCATGTTGGCCAGGCTGGTCTTGAACTCCTGCCTTAGGTTTTCAGCCCGCTTCGGGCTCCCAAAGTGCTGGGATTACAGACATGAGCCATTATGCCTGGCACTCTCCCAGAGGTTGATGGTCTACGTGGGACAATAACGTTTCTTATTGGTTCCTGAGCACACTGGTCCTGCCTCACTCCTTCCCTGTTATGAGTTCTGCTTCCTGTGATAGAAGAAGTTCATTTATAAGGCTGAATCCACTGACGTATCTACTTCCTAATATCCATTTTTAAACTGGCTATTTAAACTGGTTGAATTATTTCAATACTTTTGTCCCTCTCTTTGGCTTTTCTAGTATTTCTCTCAAATTCCATAGTCTGTCTCTGGAATCCACACTGACAGGCTCAGGGCTTTCTGTCCATTGATAGACCTGCCTAGGGTCAATTGCCTACCTGCCTAATTTTCACTTTAGATTCCCTCCCTAGGGATCTACGAGCCTTTATTATGTTGGGACATTATATTCTGCACCTCTCAGCTCCCGTCCTGTCCTCCTGGTAGGTCTAGTTTTTAGCTTTGGCGTTCCCTACCCCTGCCCCAACCCCCCATACTACCTGCCACCCTGCTATAAGTAACTGAGCACAGTTCACTGAATCATGCCCACAATAATCGTGATAGGATTAGAGTGGAATTCAAGAGAAAGGCTGACTTGGGATATGTAAACCCTCTTTAAGAGGAGTCCTTAAAGGACCCTATTACGGAAATGTAAATATAATAGAAAGTGACCTGGTTTGTCATGAACTTTCAAAGCTTTCTGGCTGTCTCTCTTCATTTGATCTGTCAGGGCATGGTAATGTTAACTTGTATGTAATACTTACCCTAAAAGAGGTTAGGAAGCACTGGATTGGAAATGCCTTTTGACCAAATGGGACATGAGGTTGATACGGGTTGTATAACATGTTGTGATGAGAGAGCCCCTAGGAAAACATATGGAAACAAAGAGAAACTAGCTTACAGCATTAATACTAGGCTTTCTTCCTGGAAACCAGGAGATAGTATGTGGCAGGGTCTGGACCCTGCCTCCATGAGAGGGGCCATGAAGGACAGGTTAGCTTAGCTGACCTTTCATGGGTTGTTGTAGAAACCCAAGCAAACAGTTCTAACAAATGGCGATCATTCTCCAACAATCAGAGCTCTTATCTAGGAATTAACAAATTTCCTTTCAGAGTTTGCAGACCAGCAGAGACAATATGTGATTCAACACTCTCTATTCAGCCCAGTTATATGGTCTGAAACAGAGTTGGGCCCTAAAAATTGTTTAATGAAAGAACAGATGCTAGCACCCATGTGCCCATGCACTGTTGCTTCCATACAACTTTCTCTGTGAAGCTTTTCATACGGGGTTTGTAGTTCCTCGGGATTTTTGCTTAGGAAGATGTTCTGGGCTAGGACAAATCTCAGTATTTTGCATGCCCTCCATTCCTGTTCACCAACAGAACCATTCTTTTGAAATCTCACATTCAATTAAAAATGTTCAAATGACATCTTACAGGAGTGATATAAGCAAGCATAATTTTTCCTCTTATTGAAGTTTCTCTGGCTACCTTCTTTGTGAATCCCACGAGTCCTTGATAACTATAATTTCCCATAGAAAAGATTTTGTATGTAATTTTTATGACAGTTCATTGTCAGTGCTCATTTTTCCCAACTGCTGCGA